>NC_140542.1:16128627-16456127 GCF_057382185.1 Mchenga conophoros
TCAAAAGGATGAATCCCGTCGGGTTTTTTAACTGCATATTCAGACCTGGGTCCTGAATTGGATAATTCAATGAATTAATTTCAACAAATAAATGTAATTTCTTGCTTTCTTCAGACGATCGGTGTACGATTAGAGATGTCTAATGTCTCTCATATTAATTTATCTAGGACTTCCTCACATTTTGATCAAATTAATACCACAAGCTCAATGTCCTCATTCTCACCTGTAAATGCTAACAATCTGGAAGAAATTATTCATCAGTTAAATCTTGCATCTCTTTACTTGATCCCATCCACAACAAATTGTTCAAATCTGTATCTCACTGTTTTACAAATGATGTAGTACGTATTATAAGCAGTTCTCTACAGACTAGCATTTTCATTGTTTCTATTAAATATACTTTAATTACTCCGATTCTCAAGAATAATAACTTAGACCCACTGGTTATTAATATTTATAGACATAATATTTTCTAATCTAAGAAATTATTTGGAAAACTGTGTTTTTTTGCTGGGACATGTCGGTCCTGCTGACTCAGAAAGTCCCTGCTGAATTGTGCTGCAGGAGAGCTGCCAAAAGTGTCCCTACATGATCTGCATGCTGGAGGAAGTGCAGAGTGTAGTCGTGGAGACCAAATTCAGGGTCTGATTCGTCCACGGGGGGGGCGGGTCCAAAGATCCGGAGTATGGGCAGACTGGAGATCCCGGCAGAATCTTCTCCACCAGCCTGTGGAAGTGCAGGCTGTTCATGATGAAGGCCACAATACTCCGACCCCTCCAGATGCCGATGCCTGATCTGTCTGTCTTTGCCGATGAACTTCTATGGATGAGTCTGCATATATAGGTTTAAAATCCTAGAGCGCCAGGCCAGCTTCTTGACTGACTCCGTGCTGCTGATGTGATGGTAGGACGGGAAGCACCCTGCGCTCCAGCGGACGATCGCGGAGGACTCTAAGAAGTAGGCTCGGCTCTGCTCCAGCACGACCTTCTGACCCCCATGAGTGTGCAGCGTCAGCTCCCAGCTCACATTCAGGTTCCTGAGCACCCACTCATGCTGCCAGGGCAGCACGGTGTATGGGCTGATGTCTCTCTATGCAGATGACACCCAACTTTATCAGTCCTTAAAGCCAGATAACACACACCAGTTAGTTAAGCTGCAGGAATGTCTTCAAGACATAAAGACCTGGATGACCTCTAATTTCCTGTTCTGAATTCAGATAAAGTTATTGTATGCGGCCCTAAAACCTTCGAAATATGTAACCATATGCTTACTCTGGATGTCATTGCCTTAGCCTCCAGTAACACTGTGAGGAATCTTGGAGTTGTATTTGACAACGACATGTCCTTCAGAGCACAGCCCAAGGTGCAGTCAGCAGGTTACTCAATTGATCCCCAGCTGCTCCAGTCCACATGTCAAAGTATTCTTGGGCATGATACTAAAGAGCGAGTTGCCCTCCAATTATCATCGGAGTGTGAGTGGGTGCATATGACTAAAAGAAAGTGTTTAGGTATAGACTAAAGTTGAGTATGAATGTGGGCCTGTGTGATTGGGTAAATGAGACTTGTAGAAAGTGATCTGAACGCTTCAATTAGTACTTTGTAATCACCAGTCCATCCATCTTTTGCTTATTCAATGCAGGGTCTCAGGAGAGTGAGAACTAAATAGAAAATGAACATCTACTTGAATAGTACGTGTCTGCTCTTAGTATTCTTGTTAAAATATCCTAACAGTATATTCCTTTGCTTCAGGAGGAGTACTATGGGAAGCAGCTGATCCTGGCAGACAGAGATCTAGTTGAACAAGGAGCTGATCAAATCCTGGAGGATGCAGATGTCACTGATGTGGCATTTCTGGTGGTGGGCGACCCATTTGGGTGAGTCACAGTGTTTCTGGACTGTGTAAGCAACAGCTCCAATTGATCCCACAGATCTGAAGTATGCTCTGTCAGCACACGCACTGTAGTGGGGAGCAGCAGAGGAAGATAAAACCACAGAGTTTGTGTCAGAGCAGAGTTTTTACATTTCAGCAGATTTCTGCCCAAAGCCACATTATTCCTCTCAGACATAATAACAGAGTGCTGAGCAGCTCGCCTGCTGAATGGAATATACAAGCTCTATAGTCTTGTCCGTGGGAATTTCAGACTCGGTTTTTCATCAAAAAAACACGGGTTCTTTTTTGGCCCACTGAAAACTATAATGAAGCTTTTTTTCATCACACTGAGGTTTGACCTGTCCGTGACCTCAGCATCTATACATTACTCTGTCATTCAGTCTGTCCAACACAACACTGGGGAAAACCTGTTATCTTCATAGGTTAGTTTACTGTAATAATAATGAGTCAACTCATTGTCAGCTAGTTTGCTGTTACATAGGCACCAGGCATATAGCAGCTGAATAGATTTTGTGTATTTTATAAGAAAAGGCTGCCCTTGTTTTCTGTGTCTTTCTGCAGAGCCACCACACACAGTGACCTAGTGCTGAGAGCAGTGAATGCTGGGATACCATACAAAGTCATTCACAATGCCTCCGTCATGAATGCAGTGGGCTGCTGTGGTTTGCAGGTAATTATTTCCTGAACTGAGTCTGTGAAGCAAAACTTCCAAACACAGGCTCAAACACATCCACTTTCTTTTTCTGCATTTTTTTAAACTTCTTTATATTTTTCCACCTAGTGGCAAGCAACAACAATAATGTAATGATTCCACGGGGGACTAAAGTCCAGAGATGAAACTGGTTTGAAAATGCAGGAAGAAAAGCTGCTGTTTATGTGTGTAGCCTGATGGTTTCTACTCTGTTCACTGCATAGGAGTCAGTGCTGATAATAGAAGGAATAGAGTCACTGTGACTCCAGTGCTGGGAGTCCTCAGTGGCTTTTGGCTGCTTTCGGGGTTTGTTTTTTTTTGGGGTTTTTTTTTTTGGGGGGGTGCAGAAGTGACCATATTTGGATGCAGGGTGGAGAGTTGTCAGCTAATGTTTTCACAGTTGTCAATCAAAACACCTTTCCCTAACTTGAAGACATAATGAAAATGAAAAGGCGGGTTTAAAAAATAAATGAACTGTATTCTCTTCACTATCGCTCCTCTGTGCATGTCCAAACCTTCTTAGCCATGTTGCTCAAACCTTCTGTCTAAACTGCTCAACCAGAGCTGGCCAGAGAGTGCCTGGTGGCCAGGCCTTAGCCTCTGGGGCCCAGCCAGGTAAAGCAACCGAAAAAGACTTTGAGTCTGCTTCCAAGTGATTCTAGCAAACTGTCAGCCCAACTCAGAAAGGGAAGGTGGTGCTCCACTTACATTCTGTTTAGTGGGGGTGGGGTGTAGCTGACTTCAACTGTGGACATAGTATTCTGTATTGGAAGCAGAGTCTGGGAATGAGAGAGATGACCTGGTCATCACTAGCAGCAAGGTTAATGAGACAGTTAAATAGTCCTTGGTGGCAGCTCCCCTGTAGTGCAGGGCCTTCCTGGTCTTTTCCTGTGTGTTATGAATAAATCTTTTTTGGGGGGTACCGGTACTGGTTTTATTTTGTTGTATTTATCCGCGAAACCTTAAAGGGCAGTCCGTGAAAATATTGTCGGACATAAACCGGTCCGTGGCACAAAAGAGACCTGGTGTGGGTGACCGGTCTGGTAGCTGTGCTGCTCCTGGGTGAGTGCGGGGTGGGCTTGGTGACTTGGAGTTCTGGGGGTGTACCACCTCCATGCTCTGGTTCTGGCTAGGCCCCGGGGGCTTGGGTCCTAGCTGGTGTTTTGACGGGGTTTTGGGTTGCTGCATGCACTGGGGCCTGGCCGTGGCCCTTTGGTGCATTGGTGGAACTGGGGGCCTCTTTAGCTGGCAGGGAGTGTTTTTGCCATCTTTTTGAAGGTGCTCTCTACTTTTGAGGAGACCACGCTGCAGGCAGAGAGGGGGGGGGGGAATCTACCAGAGTTGCAGGATGGACTCAACCTGGGTATCTAGATTAGAGATTCGATTAGATGAAACTTTAAAAATCCCTCAGGTGGGTTCCTCTGGGAAATTCAGTTTCCAGTAACACAGCACCGACAGAAGTTGCATGTTACAGATACATTGTCAGCTGTCTTATGTAGTCTGGTGTAGTGTCCGAGCCTGGTAGCTCGGGTGTGTACTGGCTTGCTCCTGGCACCTGCTTGCAGGGCTTGGGCCCCTGGCTCTGTCTGGCCCCCGCTGGGGGGTGGGATGTCCTTGGGTCTCAAGTCTCTGGGCCAAGAGCTCGGTCTGCTCTGGCGTAGCTGGCTGCTTGTGGAGGGTGCGGGCTCATTGTGGCAGCCCCCATGGTGCTTCCCCTGGAGGAGTTGTTCATGATTGACAAGCAAAGCATGGGTTTGACTGTAAAGTCAAGAATCTGTCATCCTTTCTAAGCCTACTAATGACCATCATTTCCAAAAGGGATTAAGCCCATTGAGTCACCAGAATAGTGTTTACTGCGGTGACAGATCAGGAGAGCTGGTTTTTATGCAACTGAAGGAGTTGGAAACCACTTCCATTTTTTTGCACAATCTGTGTTTGTATTTGTGTCATGAGTGCAGCTGCAGCTCATGACGAACCTTTTTGTCACAGTAAACACCTCTCAATAATTCCATCTCATCAATAACTGAACTGTCAGAGCAGCCAATCATAGAGCAGAACCCAGCTGCAGCTCCTCCTCCTGCAAACATGCAAAGATTAGCATTAATGTAAAGACAGCATTTCCAGTGGGAGTAGTTAATATGCTAATGAGAAAGGACACATGCAAATGAGCTCTATTCCTTCCTCTAGGTGCTATGCACTCACACTCACAACTGGAGTCCTTCAGGGCTTTTCTCTATAAAACAAACAGTACATTAATTTTCTTGATGGTGTTTTATTTATAGATAAAACTAATAATAATCAGCAAAAAACATTTATCCAAGAACAGCTCTTCAGAATTTCACTGTTCAGCACCTTTCAGACATGAGCTCTTTTGTGTTAATTTGCATTCAGTCACATTAGCACATGCACATTAGGACTCTGTCTCTTTTTTGCATCTTGAGTTGCTAGTGGCAGATGGTGCCCCCTGCTGATTGGTTCTGCCGGAGTTCTCTTCTCGATTTTAAAAAAAGAAGAAAAAAAAGAGTTCTTCTTTCCCACCTCTACCAAGTGCTGTTCATAGGACATTGTTTGACTGTTGGGTATTCTATCTATGTAAAACTGATTAACAACGCCCTCTGTTATTAAGCATTGGCTAGTATCTTGATGTGTGTTCAGTCAGGTCCAGGCACGTTTATAGAAAGGTAAAAAAAGAATTGCAATTTTGCTTCTGTAACCCACCACGGAGGATTGTAAACCAAGTTTTCCAGTCTTTCTAAAGGTCATTCAGAGTGTTTCTCTGGGCATTAGCTGCTTCTTTTTATTATTATTATTAATTTTCAGTCCAGTTCTTGTACCTAAACCATTTTCAAATGGTTTTTTGTTGTTACGCCACCCAATCATTCAAAAATGTAAAGCACTTAAGAGCCAGTGTTGTGTCTACACATAAGAAACAACTTACCAAAGAACCACTTTTTAATTGCATCTTTAGGAACTTTGTTACTAGCAGTGTGTCGCAAAAGCACATCATTTGCTCTCATTTCTCGAATCTAGTTGAATCTACAAAGGAAAAAAAAGACTTGACAGAACCAAAAAAAGCACTGTCGTATAGATGTCATATGTAATATCCTTGGAGGGGCTGCCATCTTGATGAGGCTTATTTTCCCAAAAGTCTTGGGGATCTTCAAGATGTTTTTGGCAAACACAAGCCTTTGTGTGCTTTTTGGTCAGCAGTGGTTTTCTTCTTGGAACTCTCCCATGAATGCCATTCTTGCCCAGTCTCATTCTTATTGTTAAATCATGAACTCTAACCTTAACTGAGAGGAGTGAGGCCTGCAGTTCTTTAGATGTTGTTCTGGGTTTTTTATGAAGGTTTACCACTTTTCTCCATTTGTGGATAATAAGTCTCACTTTGGTTCTCTGGAGTCCACAAGCCTTATGAATGGCTTTATAATCCTTTCCATACTGATAGATGTCAATGATTTTATTTGTCCTATTCTTATGTTCCCTTTTGTATGATGTTTTCCCTTTTGAGACCATCAAGCCTATTTCACTTTGTTAGACATTTAAATGATTTCCAGATTCAAAAAGTCTGGCAGTATTTCAGAATGGGTGAAGTTGAGCTCAACTTTCCAAAAAATGTAGCTAATTGCAGTTAATTCATGATTTAACAAAGGGGTCATATAAATGGGAAGTAGCTCACATTAAACTTAGTTTGGAGTTCCACACTTAAGAGCCAGTGTTGTGTCTACACATAAGAGACAACTTGGCAAAGAACCACTTTTTAATTGCATCTTTAGGAACTTTGTTACTAGCAGCATGGCGCAAAAGTGCTAGAACCAATTCTATTTACATTTTACATGTAAGGCAGTATTAGAAGAAGGCAGCACAACATGCTTTATCTGTCCATAAAACCAGGTGGCACACAGTAATTAGTTAAACTGCATTAATATCTTAAAGATATAAAGACATGGATGGCTTCCAATTTCCTGCTTCTAAAACCAGACAAATATGAGGTTATTGTACTCAGCCCTAAAAATCCAAAAACGTGATGTCTAACCAGACACCTGCTCTGGATGGCATTACTTTGGCCTCCAGTAACAATGTGAGGACTCATGGAGTCATTTTTGAGGAAATGTACTTCAGTGTGCATATTAAAACTTCCAGAAAAGTCTTCAGTTGATCCAAAGTGCTGCAGCACTGACAGGGATAAGAAAGAGAGCGCCTATATTGGCTTCTCTTCATTGATTCTGTGTTAAACCCAAATCAAATTTATGATCCTTCTCCTCATATATTATCACCCCAGTAGAACACTTCCCTCTTGGAGTGCAAGAGATTTCTAGGTAGAAAAACATGAAAGGGAGGCAGAGCCTCCAGCTTTCAGACCCCTCTTCTGTGGAACCAGCTCCTAGTTTGGATTTGCTTGGATTTGCTCCCAACCGGTCATGGCAGATGGGTCCTCTCCCTGAACCTGGAGCTGTTCGAGTCTATCCCAGCTACCATAGGGCGAGAGGCAGGGTACACCCTAGACAGGTTGCCGGTCTGACACAGGGCTATAAATAACTGAATTAAATTTAATTTATTTATCATCAACCATTTTTGAGCAGTGCAGGATTATCTTGACCGAGAATTGAACAAAAAGTCGGCCAACATCCAAAGAACTATGGTGAACTATTCATGAAGACTACTTAACAAAATTAGAAGAAATGTTGTCTAACAGTTCAGTCTGTTGAAGAATAAAGGTGGTCATACCAAATATTGACTTTCAAGCTTTGAGACTTGAAACAAAACGTTAGCGTATATACTATATTTCTACTTATGTTTGCACCTTTGAAGAAACAACTGCACTTGTTTCCCGGTGTCCCAGCACAGTATAAGTGCGTTGAGGATAATTTAATTATAAAGAAATAACCCAAGACTTCTGCGCATGACTGCATAGTGCCCCATTTTTCAGTCTCAAACGTATTTGGACAAACTAACACAATTTTAAATGGTAAAAATGGTAAATGGCCTGTATTTGTATAGCGCTTTACTAGTCCCTAAGGACCCCAAAGCACTTTACACAACCAGTCATCCACCCATTCACACACACATTCACACACTGGTGATGGCAGCTACATTGTAGCCACAGCCACCCTGGGGCGCGCTGACAGAGGCATCCAGTTTCTTTGGCTTTAGAAACTCTTGTTACTTTTGCAGTTTACTTTGGTTCATTGTCCATTTGTTATGTGAAGTTCTGTGCAATCAGTTTGTAGTTTTAGTTGTATCCAAGCCGATCGTACAGAAAGTCCTGTACACTTCACAATTCATCCTACCACTTCCAAAACAGTTAACTGGTTCCACTGGTAGCTGTACATGCCCATTAAATAACACTGCCACCTCCATGCTTTTCTGTTCCCGTCCTTCTGGTATGAGTTCATCTTGGTTTCATTTTTTCTGAACTTCACTGGCTCTTTTAGATGTTTTCTGCAAAGTCTAATCTGTTTCTCTGTTTTTCCATTCAAGACATTGATATCGCTACCTCCAGGAGTATGTTTATGTTTTTTAACCAGCGAAATACAAAAATGTCAATCAACCATTTTACAGTCTCATATTTGACTATACACTTGCTTACATTATCACATTGTGAGGGCTCGCTTCCTTTTGAGGGACAAGAAACTGTGATTCTCCTGGAAATAGCTGTTGGGGAAAAAGCCCTTTGATGTGATGGAAACATGTGTTTGTCTGTGTGTGTTTCAGTTGTATAATTTTGGAGAAACGGTGTCTGTAGTGTTTTGGACAGAGACGTGGAGACCAGAGAGCTTCTACGACAAAATTTGTAAAAACCGAACAGCTGGACTGCACACACTCTGTCTGCTGGGTGAGGCTTGCACACAAACACAGACAAATCTCCTAAAATAAAATCCACAATATCCAAGATAAAATTATAATGTAAAACAAAAAAATAGGATAATAGAATACAATTATTTATATTTGAAACAAAAACCGATACCACTGAAATTTCATGTTATTTTCTAAACTGAATTGAAATCATTTCATTAACAAAGTAGAAAAATATATATATCCAAGAAAAGTAGTACAATTTAGTAAAAAATAATGATGAAAGAAGGCATTTTAACATAAAACGTATTAAAAATGTAAAACATTATTGAAAATATGCAAACAAAAGGTCTGAATCAAAACACAGTCATTGTGAATTAATCTGAAATAATGCTGATGGCCATCTGAGGCTCTTTTATTT
This sequence comes from Mchenga conophoros, assembly GCF_057382185.1. Lineage (NCBI taxonomy): Eukaryota > Metazoa > Chordata > Actinopteri > Cichliformes > Cichlidae > Mchenga > Mchenga conophoros. The sequence continues at coordinate 16,137,426 of NC_140542.1, forward strand.
TTTTCTGTAATGAATATTTAAAACACACCCACTCACCAGCAGGTCATCCACCTCCCACTAGACTCCTAATTTATGGGCGTTTGGGGCATTTGGGGTCCCTGGGATGATTGATGCTGGTGTCCGTACCTCATCTATTACTTCTCCACACACACATTTACAAAAGAGCACGGCCATGTTTTTTGACTTCACAAACACGGCAGGACACCCAGATGAGCCATTTATTTATTTCAAGAATTCACTATGATTTTGGACATTTTTAACATAATAGGGAATTATTCATAAGTAAGTAAAACAGCAACAGTGATGAAAAAAGCTGCGTCATAATTAAAAGAGATTATTTACAGACACTGCACATCTTAAAATAGAGCATTAAATAAAATATTACGAAAATAACAGCCATACTGTTACGTGATCGGTGAGATTTCTCTTTAGCTGACAGAAAATAATAAGATTTTGCTGAAATGTTTCACCCTACTTTAGATTTTTAGTTGGCCAGAAGGGCAGGTTTCATGGAAACCCAAGTTTGTGAATGCGATGAATCAAGAATAGGGCGACACAGGAGCTTCAAATTGATACCATAGGTGTATTTATTTAAATAATCAGTGACCTTGACCTCAAGGTCAGAGGTTTTCTTAAAATTGTGTGAGTGAGATAACTCGGGAACAAGGTGACATATTTTAGAAATTTGTACTATGGGTGTGTGAGGGATGGCACTGGCGGTCGACAGCATTTTTTTATATAATGTTTTTTTGTAATGTTATGTGGTTTGTTGTCGAAACCTCAAGAACCTTCAGTCTGCAATATGACAGAAATTGTTTATTTGTAAATTGGTAACTGGGTAGCTGTGGCTCAGGAGGTAGAGCAGTACTACTACTGTCCATGGATGCACTCATTAGAGTGAGAATGTTAGATAGAAAGCACTTAGGCACAGAAAAAGTGCTTGTATGACTCGGTGAATGAGGGTTGTACTTGAAGTGCTCTTAGTGCTCAACCAGAGTATTAAAACGCTCTATAAAAACCAGTCCATTTACCAGAATACTTACTTACATTCTTATCCATCCATTCTCTTCTGCTTAATTAATTTCCTGTGCTTGATTCTAGTAAAAATAAAAGCATGGTTTGGAAATGTTTTGTAAATTCTGTACTGTGCTTGCATGGTGCTTTTCTAGTTTGACCACTCAAAGCATTTTTTTTTACCACAAGCCTCATTTACCCAACACACACACAAACGCTTTTTTCTGCCTAAGTGCTTTCTATCTAACATTAACACACTCACAGTAATGTGTGCATCCGTGGCAACTTGGGTTTGACATGCAAATCGACGAGCCAGGGATTGAACTACCAACTTCCCAACCCACTCTGTTCCCTGAGCCGCATCCATTTTTAACGGGTGAGAATTTTTATTTAAAATAAAACTGACACATTTCTGTGCGATATTTTACATTGGATATTAATTTAAAAGGATATTAGAAAAATACAAACGGTAGATTTTTATTTTTTTTTTTTTTAAATCAAATGGTTTCTTGGGACTGTTGGGATGTAAGTGCACGTTTTAGTTCTGAGATTAAAAGTAAAAACAGTGCGAGATGTGTTTAATACAGTTTTCTTCTTCTTTTGTTTTTATTGTTAGATATTAAAGTCAAAGAGCAGAGCATCGAGAACATGATGAGGTAAGAATCAGATCCAGATCACATCCACAACCACCTCTGGAGTGTTAGAGATCTCACCATGTGAGGTCTGTTATTTTTTGACTTAACCCTCAGTCAGCATTTGTCAGAACCAGAAACCCAGACCATGTCCACATGACGTTTTTGCCTGGCTTGTCTGCGTAGCAATTTAATCAAAAAGATTATAGATGACATCTTATTTCATAGTGTATTCTTCACGTGCTCTATCAAAAGCACATTCTCTGCTGATTCACCCACTAATTACATTCACAGTATTCACTTACTGTGTCTTTAGGGATTCGCTATCTTAGCTCAGCTCGTTACCGACTCGCTAGCAGCATGGCCTCTTCACCTCCTGCACTTTCCTGTTCATCATGTTAGATGTTTAGTTACTCCTCAGCCTCCTTTAGTAATAACGATACTTGTAATGACTATAGCCTGTTTGCAGCTCCAGGATCACTGAATGGCAGACCCGGCTTTGCACACTCGGAAAAAACCCGTAGGGCTAACACAGAGACAACTACTTGCCATTTAGATTCACCAAGGACAGGATTCAGGGGACAGACACTATCTCTACTTTTAAAATTAGGCTTAAAATGTTCCTTTTTGATTAAGAACATAGTTAGGGCTGGATCAGTGACCCTAAATCCTCCCTTAGTTATGCTGCAACAGGTGTAGGCTGCTGGGGGATTCCCATGATGCATTGAGTATTTCTTCTTCAGTCACCTTTCTGGCTCAGTATGTGTTAATAGACCTCTCTGCATTGAATCATTACTTATTATTAATCTCTGGCTCTCGTTTGTTCCGTCTTCCTCCCCTGAGCTCGGTTCTACTGGAAGTTTCTTCCTGTTAGCTTTTCCTTCCCACTGTTGCCAAAGTGCTTGCTCATGGGGGGGTGTCATATGCTTGTTGGATCTTTCTTATTATTGTAGGGTCTACCTTAATATATTAAGCGTCTTGAGGCGGCTGTGATTTGGCGCTGTATAAATAAAATTGAATTGAATGACTAATTATTTGTGAACTGATCAATTGGCTTAAATCTGTGACTCTCCACCACTTGGCCTTAGAACTGAAAAAGCTCCTCAGATTAGAGGTGAAGCATCTTCGGGATATTTAAAGAAGTTCAGTGGCTTTTCAAGGTTATCAGGAGACCACAAAGTTTGGAGGTCAGTAGCAACTCTGCAGAAAGTTGGTGACCTCTGTGCAGTATGTATCTCAGTATCCATTATTTTGTTATAATAGCACTAACAGCTGATCGTGTAACATTTAGTAACAAGGAATTTTCACCACTGGACTTGTTGGAAAGGTGCCATCCTATCACGGTACACTCTGGGATTCACAGAGCTCCTGTGACCCATTCTTTCACAAATGTTTGTAGGTGTTTGATTTTATAAACCTGTGCCCATGAACACCTGAACTCAATGATTTTAGACGTGTGACTGAATACTTTTGGTAATATAGCATAGTTTCAAAGTTTTCTTGCACAGATGTGAAGGTTTGAATTAAAGGAGAATGACATGTGGTTAAAGTGAATCTTTGGTTACTGATTTTAGAGGGAAGAAGATCTACGAGCCTCCTCGCTTCATGACAGTCAACCAGGCTGCAGATCAGCTAATACAGGTCATCCAAAGGAGGAAGGAGGAGGGCGAGGAGTTGGGTGAGTCGTACCTGACATGCGAGTACTTTCTATCAATCCCATATTTGTTCAGATTGAAGTTCTGGTACAGTCATCAGGTAGAAGGAAAACGATAATCAAGTTTACAAAAAATATTGTAGTACTGTGTTTTATCTTTAGGATATTCTGAACCACGACTTAGGAGAACCAGTAGCATGCTAACAGTCTTGAAAGTCATGTGTCTGATTGGACCACTCCATCTTTCCTTAAAGAGCCAGTCAGCTGTGTTCGCTGCAGCTCTCAAACTCATGAGTCTTTGCCCCCCTTTTCCAGGCATGACGGAGGACACAGTGTGCGTTGGCGTGGCCCGACTCGGCTCTGACGAACAAAAGATCCGTGTAGGAACATTAAATCAGCTGGTGTCATGTGACCTCGGTGCTCCACTCCATTCGCTGGTCATCACCGGTCGACTCCACCCGTTGGAGGTGGACATGCTGCGAGTAAATGCAGAACCAAACGCACTGGAAAACCTGCACATGATTGACAGCTCAACCTACACCTCTTGACACACTTGTTCACCTGCTTGTCTACAACTACCATTAGTGACACACTATATAATCCCAGGCCCCAAATGGTAAATTAAACTGCACCCTGAGGCCTTCCCAATTAACTTTTTTGTTGTTATGTGATGTTTTAGACTGAATTGGAAATTTTGGGGAAGTTGAAGACATGTCATCACCGTGACCTTCCCATGCTCATTTCTTTTTCAATGTTCCAAGTTTCATAGATTTAACAGCTATACAAGGCTGAGTCATTAGTCAGGATTCAGTGGCATTAATATTAAGCATTTCCCTAATTCCCAAACTCTGAATCTTTTTGGGGCCAAAAATGTTCCCTAACTGTGATGGATTTAAAGTAATCCCCACAAAGAAGTCACAAACACAGATGCAGAAAAAATGAATTAAAGTAATATATTTAAAAAAAACATTTGAAGGAGGCAGGAAATATGTTTGAACTCAGCTCCAACTTGTGATCATTTCATGTTAAACCTGCATGTTTCCACTCGTGCAGAGGCACCGCTGTTTACAATTCTGATATTAAAACCAAGTACAAATATTACTGCACGTGAAGTGAGAGCTTTTCTTTCCATAGGGCTCCAGTCCTCCTGCAGCTGTTTAATTAACTCAGTTCTATAATCAGTACTACAGATGTGATTATGAATAATCATTCTTAGAGAACCAGATTTATTTATTACAGCTGTAATAAATATTTATTTTTTTAAAAGAAAAAAAAAAAAAAAGGCTTAAATCCACTGGTCGGTCACATGGTTTGGCACATACAGAGTGACTTCACACGCACTGTCAACCAATCAAGTCTGAGCAGTGATGTCAGAGGTGCTGGAAGGGGCTCAGATTGTCTCATGTCAAAGGCACTTACCCATAATTCTTTGTGGGAGGGGCAGAATTTCCACTGTGAGCAGGATTATTATTATTATTTTTATTTTTAAGAAAGTGGGTGGGGCTGTTTTAGTTCATCAGTTCTGAGAGCCCTCCCCCTATTCCAGTCTGTGCTGTGGTGACTGTCGGGGTCAGAAGTCACCTGCAGAAGTAGACTGAATGCGATTGGTCCCAAGTGTAGTGGAATATTAGCAGCTTCTACATGGCAGCTGTGTCGATCTGAACATACAGCTGCCGAACTCCTGCCTGTGGAGACAAAACCATTCATCGTGGCTGAATACTATGTTGACATCCTACTACCATCAAACCATCAATACTGCTACTGAAAGTAAAGTTTGTAAGAATGGTGCTGCTGACACAACCCTACATCTACAACTTCAACTGCCACCAGGTACAGTGTACTTGAATGAAGCTGTGTTTAGGTACCTGCGTGAAGATGTGGTGTGTCTGGCTAAGGATCCAGCGGGTGTCAGCGTCAGGGGCGACCAGCAGCTTTAATGTTCCGATATAAACATCAGTACACAGAGTCCAGAAGTGAGGCTCCTGCAGATTATACACTCCCTGCAGTTGCTGCACCTGGCCACAACAAAACAAACATCAGACTTGTCCACTCCATTCAAGGGCTTGAGGTACAATTACCTTCTTAAATTAGTGCTACAATTGTTACTACTACTACTAAAACAAATGATTACTTTACTAATGATAGTATCAAGAAATGTACAGTTTATACGCTAAAATACATATTTACAGAATCTATTCAGTGGCACCTTTGGTTTCTATTGTCATGAACTGCCAGAACCTGCAACAAGTAAAGAACTGGTTCTTATTCCACTAACTGCATCCTAAGACGATCTGTGCAAAATCAGACTTCCAGGAAATGCAGCTGCATACACTTTTAAATTATTAATTTGTCAAGTAACTGACAAAGTACATCAAAATCTAACTTTATGCTAAATACTGATGTTTGCTCAGTTCCTACCTCTTCTTTGAACATTGAGTATGGTCACTACTCACCCTCTGGTAGCACTCTGGTAGGGCATGGTCTAGTGAAAATGGAGTTCTCTGCATCAGAATCCCAATAGACTCCTTCAGTAACGGTACCACACTGAGGATCAAATGATAGAAGAGAGAAAGTTTAGAAAGTAGAGAGTCTTGTTTTTTTTTAGTTACATTGTGCCAGTTCCTAACAACAGCCACCTCACGGCACTCTGCATTGTAAGACCCCACAATTTTGGAGAAAAACATTCCAGCAGTCAGACTATGAGTAAGCAGTGACAGAATCAAGGAAGAACTCCCCTTTAACACAAGGAAAACTCCAGCAGAACCAGGATCAGGAGACAAAAGTCAAAGATGTAACATAACAGGAAAACAAGGGAGGACAAAAAAAAAAAAAACTTGCAATACTGTTCCACTGCTGTGCAAGAATACACTCGTGCAAACATCCATGCCACTAGTCAACTAATTTTGAAATCATAGTCCAAGTCCAAGTTGTGGTGCATGTACCATGAACCACAGTTCAAAATTGTAGAGATTCTTAAGATGGGTCCGAGTTTAACTCATTTGCAGAATCTGTAGATTTACAACTGAAGTTCAGCTCCATGATGAGTTTGACTTTCCAGCTGCAGAAACCTGATACCTACAGTTATGTGAAGGCCTCTCAGCTAACCACAGCACCACTCTGCTGACTCTTTAAATTGGCAGCTGTGCTCACTTCCAGCATATCAAACCACATCAGCACACATGAACTCCATTTATCTTGGATTTCTGGGAAATCTGACCACTGCATTCACATTCAGAAGACCAGCGATTCGAGAACAGACTCCAGGACTGTATAAAGGACAATACCAGTGGTTTGGCATGTTGGCTTCCATTAAATACTAATTGGACATTCTTTACATTAGTGGAAACCATTTTCCAAAGAGTCTGTCAGTTTTTGATTGATTTTCTTTCTTCCAGGCAGATGTTGTTTCCAGCTTGTTTTTCTCTGGAATTCGACTTTAGAGCTGAAACCTGATTGATAATCCATAAGCTCTAGTAGTCAATGAGGAGGATCTGTAAGATGTTAAGGAATGTCTGCTATCATCTGAAGGAAATGAGCTTCTCTAACATATGTTTCTGATAAGACAAAGTTACACATCATGAGCACTACTAAAGAATGTAAAATACTCAAGGGATCATTAAAAGAGAAACCAAAAAAAAAAGGTTCTCACAGTCCTGCAGTGACTTCAGGCCTGAATCTGGGTTTTCATTATTAGAGAGTGGTTCACTTCTTTTTGGCGTACATCACTGTTATGCCACAGACCAGATCCGACCCAAGAACAGTTCATGTTCCAGATAGGAAAATGTGAAGTAATCACCTACTGACCCATCAGCTCCCTTAGATCTTCGGGTGGATACAGTTACTGCCTAAAAGTTTTAAAGACCAAGTATTTGCCTTTAACTGATGGAAATTAAGTAATATAGATTACTGGGTGGTAAGGTGGAACAGTGGTTAGCGTTGCTGTTTCACAGGAAGAAGGTTCCTGGCTTGAATCTTTGCTTAGGCTTTCCTATGAGTAATGTTAGCTTAATTTGTGATTTTAAATTGGTCATGGATATGAGGTCAAGTGCTTATGATATAGAGAATACAATGGTTAATAACTTTAATTTAAAGCACTCCGAGTGGTCAGCAAGACTAGAAGAGTCCTTTATAAAGGCTCAAAAGCACTATATAAAACTCATGGAAGGGAATATTACTTGCTGTTAAATGTTCATAGAAACTGAGCATTTAACAGTGTTTCCTGAAAACCCTCGTCTTATCACTTCATGATAACATTTAAATTTACAATAAATAATTACACAGCAGTGCAGAGTAGTTTTAGTCACAGTAGATGTCTTTCTTAAAGTGCTGTAACTAAGTTTAAGGATATAATCATCCACAGTTATCTTCTTCAATTCCTTGTACCAACACAGAGCAGAGCAGCTGCACTAACACTACTCCAACAGAGGTCGATTATCTCGTTAATAATTTTACCCCTTCACTACGTATGACTCTGGATGCTGTAGCTCCTGTGAAAAAGACAGCCTGACTAGTATTTGACTCCCTGGTATAACCCTCAAAAGCGCACCTTAAAGTAGACAACTCAAAAGCTGGAGAGAAAATGGCATATCACAAATTTAGAAGATGATCATTTAGCCTGGAGGAATAGTTTGCCGCTTTATAAAAAACCCTCCGTAAAGCTAGAACAGCTTGATTGATTGATTGAAGAAAATAAGAACGACCCTAGGTTTCTCCTCAGCACTGAAGTCAGGCTGACAAAAAGTCAGAGCTCTGTTGAGTCAGCCAGTCCCTTGACGTTGACTAGCAATGACTTCATGAATTTCTTGACAAATAAACTTTACAGTCCATGTACTGATCTTAAAACGGAACACCTACACTGTGCTTCCTGACCCCACATCAAATTTGCACGTAGAATAAAGCTTTTGTTTGATATTTGTTTGATATTTAATCTCAAAACAGCTCTGAGTCTGCAGCAAAGGATCTAAACTGAAATTGTCAGGAGCAGGTTGTGTTCAGAGTTTTAGTTTAAAAATCAGCTGGGAGTGCCACATTTTCACTGTTTCTTTTATTTACGGCAGGTTTTAAGCTTATTATAGATTCTCTGCTAGGGGAATATGTTTTATATGTGCAGCTTCTTAAGCTGTTCCTTTCTAAAACCGTTGGGTGAAGCTCAAACTGTGTGCCGCACTGTTAAAGGAAGGTCTGTTTATTCATTTGGTGAATTTGAAAATGTATAAATGTTGTTATATGTGATTCTAATCTGCTGAAACACAGGACACACATCAAGTTAATCAAATTAAATTGTTCAAAATTAATTTCACTTTGATATGCATCAAACTGAGGGAATTTTCACATCTAATTTATCAGGCTGGGATACTACTGGGATGATACTGGGACAGTAAGTTTCACAGCTCAAATGTGCAGCCATCATCTTAGAAATCAACAGCAGCACTGAGAGAAAACTCCGTGATAAAATAATTAACTAGAATTAAAATGTTTATTTCACTGCACTGTGCACTAAATCATCCGATCATGGGCATGTACACACATGTATTCGGGTGTCTTCTACTGTGCGTATTTTGCCCTGTTACTGTCCCCAAGTGGTCGCAGCAGGTCGCTGCCTCTCCCTGAGTCCATTTCTGCCAGAGGTCTTTCCTGTTAAAAGGGAGCTTATCCTTCTCACTGTCATCTGATTGTTCTGGTTTTCCCTCTACTACTGTAGGGTCTTTAACTTGCAATATAAAGCACTTTGAGGCAACTGTTGTGACACTATGTAAATGAAACTGAATATAAAATACCAGAGTAAAAAAAAGGCACAGTATTACTGTCCAGACCAATACTGGCTGATCAAATCACTTTACGAATTACTGGCAATTTCTGCTGTAGCGTTAAGTCTAGGCCACAGTTTTTGTATTCTCAGTAACACAAAAAAATCATCACTTCAGTATAAGAAATAATAATAATAGCATCAATATAAGGACTCACATATGTCAGCAAATCGCTGACCACAATGACGTGAGGGGCATGCACATAGAAGTTGAAAAAAGTCCAGCATTTTATTTGTTTCTATCAGCTGGCAGCATGTGTAAAACACCAGCACATACTTAACCCATATGCACTAGCACACGCAGAAATGGCAGCAACGACGGCAGCCATTTCTGTAGGTTACATCATAGCTCTACGTAAATTCCCTGGCCAAGGCTAAATCAGACATTAAACAGTAAGAAGTGATAAGGAAGTATCACCTGACTCCAATGAGGATGGCGATCAGCATGGAGCAGATGGGATCGGCAATCATTAGATCATATTTCTGCATCAGCAGAGCGGAGATGATCACACCGACACTGCCCAAAGTGTCTGCAATAATATGCAACAGGACTCCTGGAACACAAAGATACAACACACATCGATACAGTTTTGATACATAGTCATCAGAATACAACAAGTTCAGACTAGTTTATGTAAGACAATGAAAAAGATACTAAAATAGGTTAAAAAATAAGTGCAGAAACTAATAATTCTAAATGGTTGGCATAAATTAAATTCTTCTAAAATACTACAAATCCAACTGTAAGTATAGTTACGAAATTAAGCTAAATAAAAAATAGAACAAACTGCTGCATGTACAGTGATGGAATCTAACATGTAGCGTGAAGTTCTCAAAGACTTACACTGGAGGAAATTTATAATTATACTCCTTCAGAGCTAGCTAGTAATAACTGTAGTTACTGTACACCACTGTTAAATCTGACAGAATTACTTTCACAAATGTGACTGCTCAGGAGGAGGAGGTACTTTAGCTCTTTACTTAAGTAAAAGGAGCAGTGCAAAAGTTTGAAAGCACTCTGGTTTAAGTCCTGATCACTATTTATTTCCACAAGAAGGGCCAGAGCAGTCTTTTCTGAGGCGGCTGAGGTCTTAACATCTGTCGGACAATGCTAAGCAGTTTCCAGAATTGTGCTGTGACCAGTGCCATCCTCTATTCTGTTGCATGCTGGGGCAGCAGGCTGACACTTGCAGATGCCAACGGACTCAACAAACCGATCCACAAGACCAGTAGTGTTGTGGGGTGGAGGTGGGCTCTCTTAAGATGGTGTCGGCGAGGTGGATGTTGTCCAAGATAAGGACAATGCTGGACAATATCTCCCACCCACTTTATGACATGCTGGCCAGTCACAGGAGCACGTTCGGTAAGAAACTGAGATTACCCAAAATGCACCACTAAACGACACAGGAAATCATTCCTGCTTGTGATCCTCTTGCTGTACAATTCCTACATCTAAAGTACAAATAAACACTGCAATAGCACACACTTCCTATCACATCCTCTACAGAGAAAATAAAGTCGGTATGAAAGGGGGCACCATAATTTCAACTTTGTGTAACATACTGTGATAGTTATATATTAGAGCCATTTTAATTTATTAGAGATATTCTATAATATATTGTATTATTTAATATTGGTACTATTGCTATTATATGTATTAGTGTTCTTACTGTCTTGGAGCACATGTGACCACATAATTTTCTCGGGGATCAGAGGACAAATGTACAGGGTACCAAATGCTAAGATGATGAGGATGCTATGTACTGCATGCTCAGAAGACACAGCGCTTTGGGAGCACTTTGGGAACGCCCCTCCACCCCAGTAGTTTAGTGTAGCACTGTGTGTGTGTGTGTGTTCATTTCTCACCCTGCAGGATCTGTTTGCTGGAGCCTTTTCCCGGCAGGTGTTGCAGTTCGTCTAAAAAGCAAAAAATAAATAAATAAATAAACGCAAAAAGTGAGGTTGGAGGAAGTCTGTACCACGCAGGTTTGTTTTACTACTAAATGAAAAACCGTGAGATTCTGATGGCAGTTTATTAAATCTACATGAGCATTCAAACATTTTTTTACAATATATCGTATTCACAAATTCACATACCATGCCTGTGCTAGATAGAAAGCTTTCTAACATTCACACACTGATGACGACACGGGCAGCACCTTTGGCATGCAGGCCGAGGCAGCCAGAGATCAAACCAACAATCATGTTCATGTTGTATAAAAATGACATCACGGGACGTGCGGCCACATTGCTATAATGACCCTCACGAGGTGGTCCTCAATTGTAATAGAAAATTAGCTGAGTCGAACTGAGCCAAGCCAATCTAAGTAGGTACTAAGGGAAAAGGGCTAGAAGTGTCTAAATTGTGTTTGTGGCATTCTCATGCAGCATTTTCCTTTGTCAGACTCTCACCATTATAGTGTGGTTCCTCGTGTCCTCCATGACTGTGCCAATCTGCGTGTTTGTCGTGGTGGTGATGTCCTCCATGACTGTGGCAATCTGCATGTTTGTCGTGGTGGTGATGTCCTCCATGACTGTGGCAATCTGCATGTTTGTCGTGGTGGTGATGTCCTCCATGACCGTGACCGTGACTTGTGCTACCATTAAACAGAGAGTGACTGTGTCCGTGGTCTGAGGATGGAGAAGAAGACGTCAGACAAGCAAAGATCTGCAGTGAAGTTGTACAAGGCTGCACTCGACCTGTGAGGTTCTGCACAGATGTATCAATGTTCTAGTGGCATGCAGCAACGTTTAACTGAGCCTGAGTTTAGTTCACTTGATTTACAGAGGGTCTACAGAGTTGCAGAGTCCCTATAAAAAGCTTCGAACATCTACCAGGTTTACAATATCAAAGTTTTAGAGACCTGCTTTAGTGTTTGGGTCTGCAGAACACATTTTAGAGAGTTGCAACAATAATGTAAAAATGAGACGTGTGGTTACATGTTGTATAGTTGCACTCAGATGCCTGATCTGTACAGGCTCTACTTGATTGAACAAAAGAAGCTATGAGGGTTCCACTCCAATAATGTCATTTATTTATTCCCAACTCCATTACAATGAGGCTTTTATGTGTAAAGCCCAGGAATCCATGAAAAATGTAGGATATAATGCTGGGTAGTTGACACTAAAGATGCCATATTCTAATTTGGCTGAGGTATGACTAAAACTTTCTGTGGAAAATGGCTGGTGAAGGTACAGCGTAACCGCAAACCTTTCTAACACCCCATGTCGTATCTGCGCTCTAGAAATGTAACTACACACTGGCATCAGTGCAGCCCGCACAGCTATGAATGCTGAAAACAACATCATTTTCACTGGATCCAAACTGCGGAATCGACTCAAAGCACTTCAAGAGCGGCAGAGACACTCTAGGCTCAATCCTTCAGGTGTATTACCTCCCTCTCCATGTGAGTGCCCATGTCCTCCATGCTGGAACGCAAAGATCCCGACCAGGTTCACCAGCAGACCGGCTACAGAGACAGGAAGCAGCCGCTCATGGTGAACATCTGGAGGCTCTAGAGCTCTCTGACAAACAGAGACAGATGGTCACATGCTGGCAGGCGTATTTTCACTAAATTTCAGCATGCCCTGTTAAAGCTTAAGGTTATGTAACTACAAGAGTAAAAATGATTTGTTTCTACCCCAACTTTTGCAGTATTAGGAGAACTGATACAGCACACATGATCAGATGCAAAAACCTACACAAGGGACTCATTGTTCTTACCTTGTTTAATCAACTGGGTGATCTACTGTATATACTCTTGTTATATACTCAACAAAAGGCAAGTCTGACTGTGCTGTCCGATTTGTTGTTGTTGTTATAATAAATCCATCTATTCTCTTCCACTTATCCAATTCAGCATCACAGGGGGATGAAGCCTCATCTCAGCTGCCACAGAGTGAGACGAAGGGTACACCCTGGCAATTTAGAATCACCAATTAAACTAACCCAACTAATTGCATGTCTTTGGACTATGGTCCTTTTAGTAGAAATGGGTAGGGGATAACTGTTCTTGAGTACTGGTACTGAATATATTATTTGGCTCATCTGATAAAAGGATTTCTTCTGCTGAAGACTGACGGATGCGACTTTACTTCAGGTTAACTAAGCTCCATCATCATTCCTGCCATTATGTGTGTAATATGAAAAACCGTGTAGTGAAATTTTGTTATTTCATTGATTTGATCAGTTTTTATGGACAGTGACAGGAAATTCTTTTTTCCTTACATGGGTGCTAATAAATTGCACATAAGAATTATTTCTAGACTGAAGTAGTACCTCTCTGACAGTAATGAATCAGGGTGTGCAGATGTCGCAGCCATAGCTGGTCAATGTCATTTAAGCCATTATTTAACCTCGTTTACAGTGAATAAACCTAATCCAGAAAAGATTTGACTCAGAGTCAAAGAAAGATTGTTCGACTGGTTCTCACAGCAACCAATCAAACAATCTCATCAAATCGAAGGCTTTCTCCCTATAGGCTTCCATCCGCATGAAACTATTGATGCTGATGTTAAAGCTTTATGATTTTCATATCAGTAGACTGATCCCAAGTTGCTCTCTGATGCATTCAATGTAGTGTGAATGTTAGATACAAAGCACTTAGGTGTAGAAAAAAGCATTTGTGTCAATGGGTGAATGAGGCATGTTGTATAAAGCATTTTGAGTGCTCGAGTACAGAAAAACAAAAGAAGAACCACAAGAACCAGTTCTTTTAATCCATTATGTTGGCCTACTTGTAATGCTATAACAAGCACTGCATAATAAGCAGACACACCTTGTAGATGTGATGGTTAAACTTAGGTAAAGTGGCAAATGTGTTACCTCAACTCCTTCCGAGAAAATGAAGAAAGCAGTGAAGATGAGGAAGAGCCCATTGACAAAGCCTGCCAGAACCTCTGCTCTCACATAGCTGAGACACAGACAGGACACAGACGGATTAAACACACTGACTGTCAGTGAGAGACCAGAACAGAGCTCAGAGTGGATGTTCTCACCCGTAGGAGAAGCTATCGTTGGATCTCCACCTGGAGATGACGGAGGCTGCCAGACCTGCCAGCAGGGCAGTGCAGTCAAAAAACATGTGGAAAGAATCTGAGATCAGACCTAAACTGAACACATGACAAACATGTAAAGAGATTCATTAAGGAACAGGAGCATCTGAAAAGATTTTAATGCTGCCGCAGATAAAACGACGTTTTTAAATGGTTACGACACCCATCACCCTTTTCCTCTTTTTTTCTGTCACACATACACTACCAGTCAAAAGTTTGGACAAACCTTCTCATTTAATTGTTTTTGTTTATTTTCATGACTTTTAAATTGTAGATTCTCACTGAAGACATCAAAACTATGAATGAACACATTTGGAATTATGTAGCAAACAAAGAAAATGTGAAATAACTCTAAACATGTTTTACATTTTAGATTCAAAATAGCCACAGTTTTCTTTGATTATGGCTTTGCACACTCTTGGCATTCCCTCGATGAGTTTCATGAGGTTGTCACCTGAAATGGTTTTCCAACAGTCTTGAAGGAGTTCACAGAGAGGCTGAGATCTCTTCTCCTTGTTACGTTTCCTTAGTAGTGGTTTCTTAGTAGCTATTTGACCATAAAGCCCTGATGTGAGACTTTGATATTAGATAAAAGGAATATTGATAAAGTTTACCTTTATGTGTAGAATCTGAATATCGCAAAATATTTTCAAAAAATTGCAATAATATCGTATCGTACGTTAAGTATTGTGATAATATCGTATCGAGGGATGTATGGTGATTCCCACCTCTAGTGGATACCCCCTAATATGGTCATTTCTGGCACACAGGTTTGGCTGTGAGCACAGATCCACCCACATGCTGCTCAAAACTTCTGTTTGCCAATCAAAAGTTTAAAGGGAGAGCAGCAGGAGGAATGAAGCAGCTTTTTTCAGACAATGGATGAAGTCCCAATGTAAGTCAAACAGGACTATTTTGAAATGTGGCTTTTGTTAAATTCAAGAATCAATAAAATGGAGCTGGAAATGAGCAGAATAGCTCCACTTAAAAAATATATTTAAGACATGCGGAAATATTCTTTGCAAGAACGGGAGCTCTGTTCCCTGCACATGTCCAAACCATCTGAGCCTTTCCCATGCAGCTGTGCTTCAGCGCTGGAATATTTTGAGTTTGGAAAGGCTGACTGATGATTTAATCCCTTACTTTTTCACTCTATTACTAGTTAATATTGTTCATTTTCCATCAGGTCACAGTATTTTCTCTCTGTAAATCCTGAAATAGTCAAAACGAATCATTCTTAGGTATAGACAGACAAATATTTATTCCCCTTTTCTTCTTCTGTTAACAGTAATAACAACAACAACGATGATAATAATAATAATAATAATAATAATAATAATAATAATGATTTGCTATTCATTTTGGGGGTATTTTTCAGGATGCACTTTTAGAAATATTGGGAAGATTTGGAAAGTTTGTGTAGTGTGGGTTGTGTATCTGCTGGCTAATGGCAACTTCTGCTTTCAGGTTAAAGACGTCCGACACTAACACACTCTGGCTTCCTCCATGCTAACACGAACACATACGTGGCACATCCTGAAAACAGCAGAATACACACACACGTACACTGCCTGATGCTAACGCTATGTTAGCCTACCTGTTACTCCAGATACCATACGTTAACTCCACAAAGGCGAAGGACAGGTTCAGACATAGGAAGAAGAACAGATTTCTGGAAGTTTTATCGGCGAGGATAGACCTACAAAAAGCACACAACAGTATGAAAACCAGCAGCACAGATCATAGCATGAGCCACAGACCGCAGACAAATCCCTGTCATCAACTCCTAGAAATTATATATACGTATAACTGTCGTTCAAGAACAAACCCTGAAGGCTGACAATCTTATAAAAAACATTTAATGCAGAGGAAGCTAACAGTGGCACAGATTCATTTAGGCTAGCCGGCCAGCAATAGGCTAGCAGCTTATCATTAGATGGCTCCCTTTTAGCCGCTATTAGCAGTGCGAAGATTACCTGAACCATCCGGAGAGTTTCAGCAGCAGGTTATACTTGGTCGGCTTATACTCGTCGTCTTTAATAGATAATGGTAACATTTTCACAACTGGAGACACACACTCACACACTCACTTGATAGTTTAGCTACGGAATGCTAACTGTCAATTTCCGGTTTGTGAGATTTCACAATAAGGCGTCATTGCTGTCACAGTTTGTGCTCGCCTGCCATAAGTAATGTTGAAATGATGATGATGAAGATGATGATGATGATGATGATGATGATGATGATGATGATGAAAATGAAGAGTACTATTATAATTATTGTCATTATGAATAGTAATAATAATAATAATAATAATAATAATAATAATAATAATAAATCAACTACACTGCAGTTTTGGAGAGATCACAACAATCACAATGGGATTTCTGTTATTGCTTTGTTGCTTGTTGCTAAAAATAAACAAATTTGGTGATATATAGTTTGGCTAAAACGAGTGGGAGACAATGGATAGTATAGAGCAGTTAATGTGTGAGCAGGTGAGTAGTGAGCAGGGGCGCTATAAAGTGGAGAAAAGTGATTCTAAGGGTTTGGCAACAAAGAATAGCATACAGCCAGGGTCTGACCCCACTTCCCCCTTTCTTATTTTGGTCCAGGTGCACGCGTACTGGTGGCTC
Organism: Mchenga conophoros; assembly: GCF_057382185.1. Lineage (NCBI taxonomy): Eukaryota > Metazoa > Chordata > Actinopteri > Cichliformes > Cichlidae > Mchenga > Mchenga conophoros. The sequence continues at coordinate 16,154,223 of NC_140542.1, forward strand.
AGTTAAAAGGGAAGACTGGATTTCAAAAAAGAAAAGAGGGACAAGTGGAAATTAAACTCATAGCGAAGTCCATACGAAAGAAATTGCTTAACTTTCCTGTTATTATTTAGTTTCATTTCTAATAGAAAACAATGTGTTTGAGTTGTTTTAGCATGTATTTGGTGCAGGCAGACTTTTGTACATATGTATACTAAATTACTTATCTAACAGATCAAACCTTTGGCTCAGGGTTAGCTGTACCACTCCCATCTCCACATATCCACACTGCTGACCAATACTGAAGCAGTAAAAGAATTACCTTTGTAACATTTTATAGATGAGAATTTAAATTTTCTTCCTTCCAAAAATCTATGGCCTCAAATCCCTGGTGATTTTTACGCTAAAACAGAGATGTTACTGTTGTTTATCTAAAATTAACTTATTGAAAAATTAAAACACAACTTTTTTCATCCATCTTTAGGATGAATGAAAATTCAAATCAAGAATCAAGAAATTACCTGGAAGGTAATATCTTTACAACCAACCAGTCCTTCCTGTTACACACCAGTATGTGTAAACTCACAGTATTTTAAACTGTGAATGGCACCTCACATACTTGAAGCTGTGATGATTTTCCTTTAGAATTCATTGAGGCATGAATAGGAATTAAATAAATTAATCAAAAATATTTGTGTTTTCACATGTCTATATTCAAAATCACAGATGTTCAGTCTGTGTATACACGTGTGTGTTGATTATTAGACAAGGCAGACATCACGTATGGAGTTTATATTTTCTTTTTAAATAACTGTCATGTCTGGCAGCTCTTGCAATCAGATTCATCATCTGAATACACTGTTGTGTCAAACATATTTGCTTTTCCAAGATAAGTTTATAGTATCCTATTGTTTGTGATTTTCTTTTCTTTTATGTATTCATTTCCTACTATTTACTACTATGTAATATGACGAAGCCAGAGTTGACGGGCAGGAAGAAGAGTGAAAAGAGAGACAATACATGAAAAGATAAGAATAAGAGGACAGATCACAAGTAGAAAAACCCAATCGGTCTTTAACCTGCACCTGTAAGGAAAAAAAACAGAAAAACATACAGCACTTAAAAATAAAGAAAATAAAGAAAAAGGAAAAGAAGAATATGAGCAATGCGCAGCAACCCAGAATACTAAAGGCCTGAGGCCACACACACCCCACAACAGGAGAAGAAGTGAGGCTGCAGACAGATCACTAACAGCTAAAGGGAAGAGAGGGCAGCACTGCACTGTCATAAAGCTCCTAGCCTGTCAATGAATATTTGAATCCAGCCTTTACATTACTGCCATCTTGTGCTTGCAGTTAGCTATTGTTGCCACTATTGTGCATATTTCATTTCACTGAAAAGCGTAGTCGTCTCTGTCCCTGAGGTTGTGTCCAACTATAGTTGACACTGACTGGAGTTGGCCAAGCTGAAGGGCCAGCAGCTATCTTCTGTTGGTTTGTGCATGCGCATTGTAGGTTAACCTCTGGCCTGACTGTAAACTAAAGAGAGACCAGAATGAGAGGCAAGTTGCTGCTGGTCTGCTTTCACTGCTCAGTTAGTACAATCTGCACTTTGTACGGACACAACGAGCATGATCAAGAAAGATAACCTTAGTGACTTATGATCGTAACAGATGAGTCTCATCTTGCTACCTACCTTGCCTAACATGTATGATGTAGAGAAGATGGAGTGTGAATAAGTTGTTAATAATTCCTTTAAAAGCCACCATACACCACTGATATTAAGTAATACATTTTTTATATCAATTTATGAGGATAGTTTTCTTAGTGATGCATAAGACTGTAGAACTACATGTGATTGTTTGCTTCCATAGATAATTCACTTACCGTACGTTGCCTAAATGCATAGTTTGGGTGAGGTTGAGATAGAGCAACAAAACTATTTGGATGAGTCTTCACATATCGTTCTCAGCAGAGTTTCCTGTACAGTGGATTCTTATGTTTGAGCGTGTAACCCATTTGGGAACTCCTTTGTCCTGTTTAGAGATATCTGGATTGTTCCAAATGGGTATTAGTTTACATGACTGTCAGTTTTGGCCGGCGGTCATAGGTTCTGTCCAATAATATGACGCGAGACTGGAGTAAAAGACATCCATGGATTGGCACTTTATTAAAGAAGGAGCATGATAACAGCAAAACACTCACCACAACTAAACAAAATGGCTTCCTTTTATACTCTACCTTTTCCAGGTGAGCATCCGGAATAGCCCAAGTATGGGGGTTAACTAATCAAAATGAACACATAACCCTCCACACAAACAAACATACAATAACATTAAAGCACATCACAAACATATACATATTTCCAACACATACTATAAACAAACCAATAACATAAGCTTCACCCATTTCTATCTAAATTAAAACCCTCTTTATCCATACTCCCTAACCTGGCACACTGGTCTGCCCCAAGAGCTCTTAAACAGGTGATTGAGCCGCTTTCACTCTTTTGCTCCACATCCTGCAAGAAGCAACTAGGACAGGTGAGTACCTTTACAAGTTCTCATTTCGCATATGTTTAGGTTATTGATAAATGATTAACTGCAAGCAGCTCTAACTTTGGCTCTTCTCCGACACAGGTAGGATGGCCAGTCCCACTGTCTCTTTTCTGTTACAAGCTGTCAATTTAATCGTATGTCAAATAACTAGTGATGGGCAGATGAAGCTTCATGAAGCACTGAAGCTTTTCATCCAATTGGTTCACCCCAACGCGAAGCTTCATGAAGCTTCATTTGCTCTAGCAGGACACCTACTGGACGTAAAAATAATAGCTGGCATGAATTTGAAGAGTGTGGCATTTTGCACACAGCCTGTAAATGTCAACAACAAAAGGAGTGTGTAAAACATGTATATTGTAGTGATGGCAGTATACTGTGTATATTTATAGTGGCAGTATGGGAAATGATTATTTGGAAATGCTTGAAATGGAAATGATCATTTACTGTGAGGTGAGGTGTGGTTGGGGTGTGGACAGTAGTTGTGCTTTTGTAACGTTGAGGTATGGACAGCTACACACTGAGGCTTTGAGCCTCAGTCCTGCCTGTTCACATTTTATTCTGTAAAAACTAAATTTTCACTGCTTTTATGACCTTTTTAGTGGGGAGAACATAGCTAGGATTTAATGATTTAACAAATCTTTTGAATCCTTTGTCCTCCACAATGCTAAATGGCTGGGAGTCCTCAATCACCATGCTGACCAGGTCTTCATCTATTTGAGATTGTTCTCCTGAGGAAAGACAATAAAGATAAAGCACAAATATAAATATCACACACGTAACTTATAACAGTTGTATAATATTGTTATATCATTTAGTAACATTACTGCATGCTATATTATCATGGCATTTGATGGCTCACCTGGTCTTGCTCCACAATTGGTGTCCCCCTTATTCTCATGCAAAGCTCTGTAGTGCCTAAGCATGGATGAGGTGTTGTTGTTGTTATATCCCAGCTCCCTGGCACATAGAAAACACTTCACCTTGTACAAAAGTCAAGACAGCTCAACATAAATTGTATTGCACCATCAGTATCATGAAAATACATCTTCTGTAGAAATTTACATACCTTGTTGGGAGGAATAAGATCAAAATGTTCCCACACAGGGGAGGACATCCTCCTCTTCTTAGCTGGCTCCATTCTCTCCTGACTTTCTCTCCTCACTCTCATAAACCTCCATACGGTCTCCAAACTCTCTCTAACCGCAACTCTCCATCAAACACCCACATTTTTGAATGAAGTCTGAGGGGTTTATATCGCTGTCATATCTCGCGGCAAAGTTCGAACCACTTCATGAACCAGTCACGTGGTACAGCCGGGCAGCGAGGCTTCGGACGTCATCATTTTCAGCTCCTCCCATAAATGAAGCAAGCCTCGATACGCGCTTCGCGGAAACGCCCCCTCCATTACTCGACACACGCTCCGAAGCCTCGATACAGAACGTCCCATCACTACAAATAACCTAATAAAAGACTCCATAAGAACTAATGTGTTTTCTTTATTACCCCATTTTAAATTCCCAATCCAACAATTTATTATTAACAATACCAACCAGGTAATGGAACCCCTGGTCTCCATTACATTTCCTCCCCCCTTCTCCTTAGACTACTGTACTTCAATCTTCATACATACGTGAAAGACAGTCTGCAACACAGATTTGCCTGGACGATACCGCACTGTGAAATCATAGGGTTGCAATGACAAATACCATCTCGCAACACGCATGTTGGTCTCCTTCATCTTGTGCAGCCACTGAAGGGCACGGTGGTCTGTCTCCAGGGTGAAATGTCTGCCTAGAAGATAGTACCTCAGTGACTCCACCGCCCACTTCATAGCAAGACACTCCTTTTCCACGGTGGAGTATCTAGACTCTCTGTCCTGAAGCTTTCTGCTGAGGAAAACAACCGGGCGCCTCACTCCCTCCACCTCCTGCAGCAGCACGGCTCCCAAGCCTACTCCAGAAGCATCTGTCTGCAGTGTGAAAGGCTGAGCAAAATCCAGGCTGTGTAGAACAGAATCACTTGTGATGGCTGACTTAAGGTCAATGAAAGCTCTGTCACAGTCTTTTGTCCACTTCACCTTATTCGGCGCCGACGCTTTTGTCAAATCCGTGAGAGGTGCTGCCCTCTCTGCAAAGTGGGGGATGAATTTACTGTACCAGCCCACTAAGCCTATAAATGCCCGCACCTTCTTCTTGGTTGTAGGAACTGGATATGCATGGATTGCCTCCATTTTCCCCACCTGAGGCTTCACCTGTCCATGTCCAACCACATATCCAAGGTACTCCACCTGCCTCTGTGCAATCTTACACTTGTGAGGATTGATAGTAAGACCAGCAGATTTGATTAACTTTAGAACGCGTCGCAGGTGAGCCACATGCTGCTCCCAGGTCTGACTAAATATCACAACATCATCTAGGTATGCTGCAGCAAAGTCTGACACATCCCTCAAGACCTGGTCCATCAGCCGCTGAAACGTTGCTGGTGCCCCTTGGAGACCAAACGGCATCACCCTGAACTGAAACAGCCCAAACGGGGTTTTGAAGGCCGTCAGTTCCTTTGCCTCTGGAGCTAGGGCCACCTGCCAGTAGCCCTTGCTTAGGTCAAGAGTGGTAATGAACTTACTTCTCCCCACCCTTTCCAAGAGCTCATCAATACGAGGCATTGGATAGGGATCAAACTTTGAGACAGAGTTGAGATATCTCAAGTCAATGCAAAACCTCAATGTTCCATCCTTTTTTGGGACCAGAACAATTGGGCTGCACCATTCACTCGCTGATGTTTCAATTATCCCAAGTGACAACATTAGGTCGATTTCTTTCTTCAGCTGTGAAACCAGGCGTTCAGGAATCCTATAGAATTTTCTACGGGGTGGAGCATTATCCCTCAAGTGGACTTTGTGTTGTACCAGTTTTGTAAAACCAGGTTTTTCCTGGAACAAATTTGGATCCAGAAGAGCCCTTAAATCTCCCTGCTGGGAGGGCTTAAGATGGGCCAGTGACACTAAACATGGCCCTGATTTGCCTGTGTGAAAAAACCGTTCTCCCTCCTCTTCGTCCTTGACTACCCGAACAAGACAATGCTGTTTTACCTGCTGCATGGACTGCATTGGCGGTTGCTGCTGCTGCGTGGTGGGCTGCTGCTGCTGCGTGAATTCTTTTAACAGGTTAATATGGAAGACCTGATGTTTCTTCCTCCTGTCAGGCATGTACAGCTCATAGTTAACATTGCCAAGACGTTTTGTAATTTTGTAGGGGCCTTGCCACCTGGCTAGCAGTTTGCTGTCTGTCGTAGGAAGCAACAGCAACACATGCTGTCCTGGTTGGAATGTTCTTTCCCTGGCCTTCTTGTCATACCAGGTTTTCTGCTTGTTTTGAGCCACTTTCATGTTTTGCTGTGCCAGTATTGTCATTTGTTCTAGTCTCTCTCTCATTTTCAGCACATAAGCTATTACATTATCTCCATCAGGCTCTGGATTCTCCCATTGTTCTTTCAGCAGGTCGAGTGGACCTCTCACTTGACGGCCATAAAGCAGTTCAAATGGTGAAAATCCTGTAGAGGCCTGTGGCACTTCACGATAGGCAAACAACAAGTAAGGCAGCCACTGATCCCAGTCTGAGCCAGTGTCTGTTACAAATTTCCGCAGCATGTTCTTTAGTGTCTGGTTAAAACGCTCTACTAGTCCATCTGACTGGGGGTGGTAAGGGGTGGTTTTAATACCTTTTATACCAAGTAATCTATATACCTGCTGTAGAAATTTAGACTGGAAATTTGTGCCACAGTCTGTCAGGACCTCTTTAGCTATACCTACTCTAGAAAACAACTGCAGGAGACAATTGGCAACCTGTCTCGCTTTCAATGATCTTAGGGGGAAAGCTTCAGGATAACGAGTGGCATAATCACAAATGACCAAGATGTAACGATTACCTGATGAGCTTCTTTCAAGGGGCCCCACTACATCCATTCCTATTCTTTCGAAAGGTGTATCTATGACAGGCAATGGCTGAAGATGGGCACGGGCCACTCCTTTATTTAGGGTGAGCTGACATATCTGACACGACTTACAAAACTGCTGTAGTTGAGTGTACATGCCAGGCCAGACAAAACGGCTTGCAATCCTATGTAGAGATTTCTGAAAACCAAGATGGCCTGCCCAAGGTACAGAATGACCAAGTTCCATGACTTTGTTTCTTAGTGCCTGTGGTAATGCTATGGCTTCAGTCTTGCCTTCAGTCTTGCCTTTACACTCATAAAGGACACCATTTCTCAACACATAGGTTGCATCTGCCATCTACTGTCCCTCGCACCTGTCTATCAACCTCCGACACCTTATCAAACCAAGATTTTAATGATGGATCTGCCCGTTGAAGTGAAGAGATATCTGGTGGGATATCAAGTTCGAGAGGGAGGTTGGGGCTCTGGTCTACATCCTCTAACCTGGATGAACCCCTAAATTTTTCTCTTCGTCTTTGCGCTCGAGATTTAGCTGGTTTTGCTGGGCCTACTTCTATTTCTTCATCATAGAAAGGTAGCTCTTTTAACGGGTCATTTGCACTCTGAGCTCTTGTGGTGATCAAACTGGGGATTGCACTTTCTGGCTGTGCCTGCAGAATAATGTCTTGCTTTTGTACGTTGTGGTCCTGATCTACATGAACTGTATGCAAATGTCCCGGAACTTCATTAGACACCAAATCTAGCAGTGTAGGTATATCTAAGCCCAATATCACTGCATATGGTAGTCTGGGTGCTAAAGCCACTGGCAGGAGAAATGTCTGGCCACCTACAGTCAAATACACCTCATCCATGGGATAATCCTTCTCATCACCATGTACACAGCTTATTTTAGTCCTTGTGTCACTCCATAACTCTCTTGGTACTAAACTAGCCAAAACCACTGACTGAAAGCTCCCTGTATCCAAGAGTGCTTCTTCACGCTGACCATTAACAAGTACAGGTGTTGTTCTTACTGCTTCATGATCAGGACCTGGCAATGTGGGTCTGGGGGCTGAGCACAAAAGGGATGGCCTACTTTGTGTTGTTGCTGGGCATGTATACTGAGTGTGGCCTATCTGGTTACAGTGATAACATCTAACATCTGATTTTGAACCTGAATGTGACTTTTTAGTGTTGTTACTTTTACCAGAAACAAAATGTCTGCTTCCAGGATAACTTCTACTCTGGCCTATACCACCACTCCTTACACCCCCATCAGACTTACTTTGTCCAGTCATGAAGCTGTCCTGGCCAAAGGTGGTTCCTCTCGATCCTGTTCTGGCAGAGATGAAGATTTCCGCTAGCTGTGAAGCCTCCTCTGCAGATTTGGGGGCACGTTCCCTGATCCACACCTCCAGATCTGGGTGGACCATCCTCAGAAACTGCTCCAAGATCATCAGTTCAGAAATGTCTTTCACTGTAGATTTTTCAGGTTTCGCCCATTTGTAAAACATATCTTTTAATCGCACATAAAGTTCTCTTGGAGTTTCACCTGGGTGCATATCCAGGGCTCGAAACCTTCTTCTGTATGTGTCAGCAGTTATTTCGTATTTAGCAAGAATGGCATCTTTTACTTTATCATAGACTTCTGAATCAGCAATGTCCATATGCACATAAGCACTACGTGCTTTTCCAGTGAGCAGAGGTACGAGTCGAACAGCCCATTCTTCTCTCAGCCAACGGCAAACTTGAGCCATTCTCTCAAAAGTAGTGAGAAAATGCTCAATATCATCATCTGGAGTGAGTGGCAACAACTTGGGATCTCTCTGGTGAAATGGTTCCTGTCTTGGCAGAGACCACATCTGCTGACCAGTCAGACTAGGCCCCTCATCAGCAGTGGCGTGTCTAGAAAATTTTTGTTGGGGGGGCCAGGTAGGGGCACAGATTTGGAGAAGGGTGGCAGATTTAATTGGCAGATAATGTTTAAAAAAAAAATTCTACCAACCCTTAACCATAATTCAATAATCCTATAAACCTAATAACCAAATGCACTTTTAACTCTTATTAGAATGAGATTTTAACCACTACGGTGCAAAGTTTTTAGATACTGCGTTGATAAAGTACAAGAGATACAATCAGTGCTTTGTCAGTGTTTACTCAGCATTCAAGGACATCAATATTTGCATAGTATTTTTACTGACATATAGTGCACATATGTTTTGGGCAAAAACATTTTTGAAAATTAAAATACGAACATTTGTAACAAACAATTGACAAATTAGCCAATTCCAATGTAAAACTTTATCTGCCTGTTAAAAAAAGAAGATAATCTTCTCACAAACTGGTGTTTGATTTTGAAACAGGAAAAAAGTGGGGAAACAAATGAAAAGACTAACATTTGAATAAAACCTGAAAGCAAGTAAATACTTTCTATGCTGCCTTATGGTAAACTTTGCTAATATTGATAAAGAACAACACTGGCTGATGATAAAATACAGTCAGCTGGCATGGTGACACTGCCAGTATTAACCTGCAGGGCTGGACTGGGACAAAAAAATTGGGCATTTTTACTACAGACCGACCCACCAGGTAGTAAAGCCATAAAGCCTTTGAATGAAAACAAATGCTGTTGTGACAGTGATGTACAGTCTTGTTGGTATATGTATGATTTCTATACATTTTACGTCAGATAAAAACTTTGGTTGTAAGATTTAGATAATTATTTAATAAAAACTAGGTATTTTAAATGAGAATAAGAAAGAAAAGTATTTCTTTGTGCCCACCTTTCCCTGTTAATGCCCTACCTGGCCCCCTGGCAAAACTTTGCTAGACCCGCCCCTGCACAGTTACCAGCTGTCAGCTACATAAAAAAGGATCCTGGTGTTATTTATCTCTCAGAAACAGTTGATAACTTCAACTCATTCATTTCACCTAAAAGGTAAACCTGTTTCTCCATCACCTGTTCAGCTCTGATGATTCAGTAAGGACATCTCCTGGTTTCATCTTCACGTTTCCCTCTCACCACATATCCAAACTGACATCATGACCAGCAGCTTTACAGCTGTGGCTCCAGCAAACATCAGCTGATACTAGAAATTAATATTAAATACATTCTAACAACAGCTGATCAAGCTTAAAAGTGCTGCTGTTGTTTAGCGCAATATCTGCTGGTTTCCTCTTTCTGGCGCAAAGTGGGCGATAAACAAGAGAGAAAAGCCGATCAGCTGATCATTGATCAGTTTCATGATTGAAGTAGCAACAGGAGAGGGAGGGGGAGAGAATGAGAGAAGAGGCAGCTGTGCAGCATAAAGACAGAATAACTCCAGCTTTGTGTCTTTTTTCCATTCTAGCTAAAGTTCGGGACAAACTGCGTCTCTTCTCAGCTCAATACGAAACGCGTAATATTTTCTCTGAATGAGGGACCATTCCATTTTTTTAAGGAGCCGTTGGCAACTCTACTAACCTTATGAATAAAATAAAGTTCACTATCAGTAACATCATAGCACCCACCCAGCTGTATAAAAACTCCAAGCTGGCTAGAACGCAGTATGAGTTATTGCAACTGACAGTAAAAAGTCAGCAACATGAAAATAAACTCCACCTAAACTTGGTTTATATCTGACCCAGATAGACTGCAGGTCATAACTTCTTACCTGAAGTTCAGTTCACCTGACACTCGGACTGGTGGCTGCTTCGGGTCTCTCCTCCTGACTCCCCTTCCCTCATCCACCTGTTGCCTCTGTGGAAGCCCCGTCATAGCCACCACCAAACAACGGAGTTATTGCTACACATCGACCTGCATCTGGCCAATCCACCACCTCTCATTGTTCATGCCGTTACAAAAAAAATAAAAAATAAGTCACTGGGGATATGCCCGATGGCCAGTCCAGCTATGTTAACCTGCAACCAAATCTGCAGCTCCATACAGCAATGTTACGACTTAGATTATATCTTATAACTCATAACTCTTATGTTAGCTGCCCTCAGTAGCATACTGTCTGAAATATTCCACAGCTGCAATAATTCTTTAAGTGTTATTTTTTTCCTTGGGATTCTAATTTCACCGAAGTTTACTAAACTCAACAAACTTGATATTACTTACCGGGACATTTATTCTGTCCTCATTTTCTTTCACCGAAAAATTGTTTCCTGCAGTGCCATCTTTCGCGCTTGGCTCTCCTACCTTTGCTAACGTGATGCGCATAGCGCAGAAGCGATGCTGCATTCACTTACACTCGGATATCTGAGCGTCACCGTGAAAACATAATCGGACATTTGATATTTGATTGAATTTTATTGTTTTGCCTTTGGGGTGGCACCTGGGGTGGCCAGTCTGGTTTGGGGGGTGGCCTGTGCCCCCCCAGGCCACCCCGCTGGACACGCCATTGCTCATCAGGTTCACTTCCCTCCTTGATTTGGTTGTCCTCTTGTTCCTGCTGCTGTTCTGTCATTTCTTTTACTTGAACTTGCATTTGCTGAAACTGATGTTGCATACTTTTCCATCTTTGTTCTTGTCGGGCTGATTCTCTGTCCATTCTCTGGTCTCTTGTTGCTTGAGACTGCATCAATGATTTCACCAGAGCTGTCAGTTCATCCAGTCTATCGCCAGGTTTAGCTCCTGCTTTAGCCACTGGATCAGCTGTAGCACCTTCACCATCCTCTGCCACTTCATTACTGTCATTCTTCTTTCCACTTCTCGTCATCATATTTACTAGTGATGGGACGTTCTGTATCGAGGCTTCGGAGCGTGTGTCGAGTAATGGAGGGGGCGTTTCCGCGAAGCGCGTATCGAGGCTTGCTTCATTTATGGGAGGAGCTGAAAATGATGACGTCCGAAGCCTCGCTGCCCGGCTGTACCACGTGACTGGTTCATGAAGTGGTTCGAACTTTGCCGCGAGATATGACAGCGATATAAACCCCTCAGACTTCATTCAAAATGTGGGTGTTTGATGGAGAGTTGCGGTTAGTGAGAGTTTGGAGACCGTTTGGAGGTTTATGAGAGTGAGGAGAGAAAGTCAGGAGAGAATGGAGCCAGCTAAGAAGAGGAGGATGTCCTCCCCTGTGTGGGAACATTTTGATCTTATTCCTCCCAACAAGGTATGTAAATTTCTACAGAAGATGTATTTTCATGATACTGATGGTGCAATACAATTTATGTTGAGCTGTCTTTACTTTTGTACAAGGTGAAGTGTTTGCTGTGTGCCAGGGAGCTGGGATATAACAACAACACCTCATCCATGCTTAGGCACTACAGAGCTTTGCATGAGAATAAGGGGGACACCGATTGTGGAGCAAGACCAGGTGAGCCATCAAATGCAATGATAATATAGGATGCAGTAATGTTACTAAATGATATAACAATATTATACAACTGTTATAAGTTACGTGTGTGATATTTATATTTGTGCTTTATCTTTATTGTCTTTCCTCAGGAGAACAATCTCAAATAGATGAAGACCTGGTCAGCATGGTGATTGAGGACTCCCAGCCATTTAGCATTGTGGAGGACAAAGGATTCAAAAGATTTGTTAAATCATTAAATCCCAGCTATGTTCTCCCCACTAAAAAGGTCATCAAAGCAGTGAAAATTTAGTTTTTACAGAATAAAATGTGAACAGGCAGGACTGAGGCTCAAAGCCTCAGTGTGTAGCTGTCCATACCTCAACGTTACAAAAGCACAACTACTGTCCACACCCCAACCACACCTCACCTCACAGTAAATGATCATTTCCATTTCAAGCATTTCCAAATAATCATTTCCCATACTGCCACTATAAATATACACAGTATACTGCCATCACTACAATATACATGTTTTACACACTCCTTTTGTTGTTGACATTTACAGGCTGTGTGCAAAATGCCACACTCTTCAAATTCATGCCAGCTATTATTTTTACGTCCAGTAGGTGTCCTGCTAGAGCAAATGAAGCTTCATGAAGCTTCGCGTTGGGGTGAACCAATTGGATGAAAAGCTTCAGTGCTTCATGAAGCTTCATCTGCCCATCACTAATATTTACCTCATTCATTAGAGGCAGCACTCCTGACACCACTTGTCAGTTTTGGCCGGCGGTCATAGGTTCTGTCCAATAATATGACGCGAGACTGGAGTAAAAGACATCCATGGATTGGCACTTTATTAAAGAAGGAGCATGATAACAGCAAAACACTCACCACAACTAAACAAAATGGCTTCCTTTTATACTCTACCTTTTCCAGGTGAGCATCCGGAATAGCCCAAGTATGGGGGTTAACTAATCAAAATGAACACATAACCCTCCACACAAACAAACATACAATAACATTAAAGCACATCACAAACATATACATATTTCCAACACATACTATAAACAAACCAATAACATAAGCTTCACCCATTTCTATCTAAATTAAAACCCTCTTTATCCATACTCCCTAACCTGGCACACTGGTCTGCCCCAAGAGCTCTTAAACAGGTGATTGAGCCGCTTTCACTCTTTTGCTCCACATCCTGCAAGAAGCAACTAGGACAGGTGAGTACCTTTACAAGTTCTCATTTCGCATATGTTTAGGTTATTGATAAATGATTAACTGCAAGCAGCTCTAACTTTGGCTCTTCTCCGACACAGGTAGGATGGCCAGTCCCACTGTCTCTTTTCTGTTACAAGCTGTCAATTTAATCGTATGTCAAATAACCTAATAAAAGACTCCATAAGAACTAATGTGTTTTCTTTATTACCCCATTTTAAATTCCCAATCCAACAATTTATTATTAACAATACCAACCAGGTAATGGAACCCCTGGTCTCCATTACAATGACATAAGTGAAGAAAACAACAAACAAATCCCACCACGGTGTCAGGGAGGTGTTCATGGTAAGGTTTTTAAAGTTATAATGCTTAGTTCCAATAAAAGGCAGATCAGTGTTTTTAAAATTATTCATAATGGTTTGTTTTTCCATAACAATAATGAGATGTTTGAGTGTTTATTAGGAATTTGTGAGAAATGATTTTAGGCAGAATCATCATTTTAATTGCAGCAATTCTCTCCATGAGTGATACAAATATGTTAGATCAACCTCTACCATTTTAGTAAAAGGAATGTGATTCAACTATACTGAAAGCCTGGTGGAAAAATGTATGCCTAAATATCTAATGTTATCTGGCTGTAGTGGATGTGTTTAGAGGCAAAACTGTTGGTTTACTCCAGTTGATGAAGTCAGAGAAGGAGGGACAAACAGGGTGAAGTGGAGACACCTGGGAGGAAACAGCTGAGCTGAATACGCTTAATGACACAAGGGGACTCAAAACTAACCATGATGCACACAGAACAAGAGACTATCACAATAAAACAGGAAATAGTGATGGAGACTATAATACATGAACTTGACATAGACAAAATGGGAAGCAAACATGGAGACATGACTGTCTGGGGGGGGAGACAACCTTCAGGGCACTGAGGGACCAGATGGATATAAGGACACAAGTGAGGAGACAAACAATAACAGACACAGAGACGAGACCAACTTCACTCAGGACACTTCAGACAAGCGACAAAGACAGACATGGCAACATAGGGAGGCAAGAATACAAGGAGGACTCCAAGGTCAAAATTTTACACAACAAGACTCTAAACACAAAATGCTGAGATAAAACCCAGGACCATGAACCCACAAAACACAAACCACTGAGTTGATGACCAAGGAACCATGACAGAGCCCCCCTTATCCTATACAGCTTCTAGACGTCCTTAAACAAAGACAAAACCTAACCTGCAGCGGGCAGACAAATGGGTTTGAAAGGAGGGCCTGAACCAAACACATAAGTAAAATCAAACTAAGCAGAAAAAAAAATCACACAAATTGCCCCAGGCTGTCCAGGGAGATAAAAACGGGTTCATGAGGCTAGTACGCCATTGGAGAGGTGCAGGGACAGACACCTATAAAGTGCTCAGGGCTTCTCAAAAGGCAAACAGCTGTGACAAAAGAATTCTGGGGTCTCCCCGGTGACCAGCAGTAGAGACAGCAGGGCCTGGGGGCTGACTGAGTGGCCAGCTCCGGTGTCATGGCCAGAGGCTGGCAACAAAGGAAGTCCCCTGGAGGACAATGCCAGAGACGACATTTTACCTCTGGTGGCTTTGCAGGGGGCCAGCAGTGAGGGCAGCAGCGGAACAGATTCACAAATGACCAATAACACAGATTGGCTTGAAGTGGCCGCCAAGGCCAGCATGAGGCCAGCATTGATGGTGGAGAGTCTTGGACTCCAGCAGTGTGGAAGACTTGGGCACTGGTTCTGGGTGCCCAGGACTGGAGCAGAGATATACTGGACTCAGGGAATGAAATCAAATCACTTTAGCTTTATTGCTGATTATATTCAGAAGATACCAGAATAATGTCCCAGTATGCGGCAGCACACTGTATGAATTTGCAAAGAGGACCCAAAACACAGACACCAAGGAACGTGGACAAAACTTGAATTTTAACAGAAAGCGAGCCGTTTATTAAGGCTGGTAAAAACTGGACAAAACAAAAGGCAGAGATGAAGCTAAACGATAACCTAAACTGGGGAAACAAGAGATAAATATATAAAACCAAAACATAAAACTCGACGTGGATACAAGGATACCTGAAACCTGGAGAATAGAACATGGAAACGTGGCACAAAAGGCAACAGATGACCTGACAATGAATGAACAGAAACACACAGGGGGTGTCCAAATTCATGGGCTGCATCCTCCTGAGGACGCATTTGCAGCCAACAAATGCGTCCTCCTTTGCCCTGAATTTGTAGGCTGGGTCGGGTGTGTCCTTCCTGGCCCACCATATCCCAGAATTCACAGCGTGCCTCAGCCAATTCCAGTTTCCAACAATGGCAGTCGCTACTAAGTTTTAATATTACTCTTATTACTCTTTCTGAGTCACAAAATAAACTTTTAACATATTTCAGTTTATCAAGACATCACATATTTGCAAAAGTGCTTCGACATTTTCGCAGACGTCTGTTACCCACTCGATAGCTAGCCAGGAGCTCGAGGGTCACTAGAGCCGACGAGAACGGCAAACGCCCGGCACATCATTTTCAGATCACCGCGGTCTTTCGCTACTCAGGTTAAACGTGATTTATAAGTCACTTAAATAAGTGTTTTATTTGTTCGAGAGTAAATCAGTTTGGCTGCGATTAAAGTCATTAGATTAGATTAGATTAGATTAGATTAGATTAGATTATATAAAATAAAACTTTATTAATCCCTCGGGTGGGTTCCTCCTTGGTTTTCACACAGCTGAATAAATGTCAAACAGAAAACTGATTAAACAGTGTCATCTTTAGGCCGTGTGCAGGTATGGAGGACCCACAGTGCAGTCTCTGGAGACAAAATGTGGACTCAAAAAACAGTTTTAATGCTGAACTCAAAGTAACAAATTTCAAAATACAAAAATAACTCAGGCAGGCAGGCATAACACACAGCATGAATGAGGGTAGATTGCGACACTGACACAGAAACACAAGGCTTAACTACACAGAGGGAGCAATAAGGGGAAGCAAAACCAGATACGTTAACATGAGACATGGACTTTCAAAGTAAAACAGGAAACATAACATAGAGACATGGACTTGACAAGGGGACACCTCAGACAGGGGAGACAGAGCAACTAAGAGACACAGACAGAAACCAGAACATCAACAAAGAAACCAGAAGAAACAATAAATAATGGCAGAATCAAAGTACAATAGTAAAGAAAACTCAAAGCTCTGGGACAACGACTCAGGTCTCCTAACAAACAGAAGTGTAAGATGGTTTAGAATTTACACCAGTGTCCTGTTATATTTTCGATAGCAAGGAGGAGACAGCTGAGTTTATTAAACTCCATCGAGACAACGGTGACGCAAATCTAAATGCTAGACCGTCCAATTTCACAGCCATTTACTTCTGGCCTACCCGACCTTCTAAGGACCCGGCCCACATAGACCTCGAAGGACGGGTCCTCAGGAGGATGCAGTCTATGAATTTGGACACCCCTGCAGACTAAATACACACAAGGGTGGTTAGGGGAAGTGGAAATACATGGAGAAACAGCTGACACTAATCTGACATGAGACAAAGGAAGCAAAGCCAACTACACTGACATAGGACACAGACCTTCAGAATAAAACAGGAAACATGAGGCGCAGACATGGCAATACAAACTTGACAACATGAGACATGAACATAAGCATGAAGCATATAAAGGGCGAAGGAGGCTTAAGTTAAGCCTGTGACAAAAGACATTTGTGTAGAAGTCTTTGAGATTTCTGAGGTAAAATCCCATCATATTTTAGAGATTTTGATTAAAAGCCACATTATAACCATCCAAAAGTATACACGTCACGAGCTACGATGCTACAAAATGACACTACGCATTATTTTAGAGCAGGGGTCTAAAATAAATTTTCCGTAAAGCAGTTGTAATATCCACAGGTGTAGGTGGGTGGCAGGCAGAGATGTGGACCCAAAAACACAAGATCAAAAGGAAACAGGAAGTACAAATACTGAGACTAAGACTCATTGGCTTGACACAAGGACTGGAGAGAAAAACAGACAAACATGGGTACATGATCGGGAAGGCTAAAAGACCAGCTTAGCAAAACTTCAATTTAGAGACGTGTATAGACACAACTCAAACTGGGAGCTGCTTCCAGAAGGCCCTATAAGCTGAAGGTTTGTTACTCCCACTCTACTTTTAAATACTCCAGGATCCGTAAGTAAGCCAACAGTCTGTGGGTGAAGTGCTCTAATTGGGTTTATGTGCTCTTTAAGATAAGATGGGGCCTGATTATTCAAGACCTTGTATGTGAGGAGAAGGATTTTAAATTTGATCCTGGATTTAACAGGGAGCCAACAAAGATACGCCAATACAGGAGAAATATGCTCTCTCTTTGTGGTCCCAGTGAGTACTCTCACTGCAGCAATTTGGATCAACTGAAGAATTTTCAGGCAGTTTTTAAGACATCCTGATAATAATGAATTACAGTAGTCCAGGACAGAGGTAATAAATGCATGAACTAGTTTTTCAGCATCACTGATATTGTGCAATTGGAGGAAAGCAGTCCTACATATTTGTTTAATATGTACATTGAAGGCAATATCCTGGTCAAAAATTATTCCTCACAGCGTTACTGGACATCAGTAATGCCATCCAGTAAGTATGCAGTTAGACACCATGTTTCTCTGATTTTTATTGGTGAGTACAATGACCTCAGTTTTATCTGAATTTAGAAGCAGGAGATTAGAGGCCATCCAGGTCTTTGTCTTTTATCTAGCTTCATGGACAGATAAAGGTGGGTATCATGTGCATAGCAATAAAAATTAAATAGGTATAATTCAAACCACTGCAGCACAGTACCTTTAAATAAACCACGGGAACTGCAGATGATCTGTTAGATGTTTCACTAAATTCTGAGATTAGAGGAAGGTTTTTGTTTTGTGCCCTGTTTAACCTTGCTCTCTTATCTGTCTTCAGTGATTCGTTCAGTGAAACAATGCTTGACTCTTCTTTTTTGTCATTGTTGCTTTGCTGTGGACAGGTCTGAGTACAAACCCACTTCAACGCATTATCACAAAACAGCAACCAATTACCTAAGATATACTCACCTGCAATATGCCTGCCCACCGTTCACTGCTCTCTCAGTCCATTCAAACACGTAGGAACAAGCAGTTAATGCAGATGAGGAGTATGGAGCTAGTTCAGGAGCAGCAGGCAATAATAGTAAAAAAAGACAGAGTTCACAATATCAGACAATATTCTTCAGGCCTAGGACAATGGAAGGCTTAAGGCTCCACTGGAGAAAAAGAAACAGCATGGCAAGACCAAAGATTAAAGGCCTTTCAACACCAGTTTGACCTACTTTGACTAGAGGCCCAGCTCAAACCCTTTTCAGGCTTGAGACATTTATTATAATAGACTCTATTATAATAAATGTCTCAAGCCTGAAAAGGGTTGGAGCTGTACTCTTGAAGCCTCTATTAAATAGAGGCTTCAAGAGTACATTGATTAAGATGGATCTTTACAAGAAACTACAACCAAATGATTTGGGGGTTTTTTGTTTTTTGTTGGGGGTGGGGGGGCGTTGCAAAAATCAAGTGAAGATGTAGATTTGTAGTGGCTGTAGCTCAGGAGTTAGAGGTCATCTACTAATCAGAAGGTTTGTGGTAAAATCCCTGCTATGACAGTCTGCATGCCTAAGGATCCTTTGACAAGGTACAGAAGCGTAAGCTGGTCTCCGATGCATTCACTGGAGTGTGAATGTTGGATACTTAGGTGTAGAAAAATGCGCTTGTGTGAATGGGTGAATTAGGTATGTTGTATAAAGCGCTTTGAGTACTTAAGTAGAGTAGTAATATTTCCTTTTATTTGTTTTAACTCTTTTATTTACAGTAAGTTATAAGTGTGATATACCTTCTATACTAGGGGAGTATTTTTTATACAACCAACTTAAGCCATAAGTTGCACCTTACTAAAACCACTTAATGAAGCTCAATATTAAAGTTTCAGCAACACAAGCTGTATGGGATTTCTATGGGAAATAATTAAAAATAGCATGATATTTAAAAATAAAAGCCTTGCCCTGCCTCAGCTATGAGCAGCAGATGGTGCTGATATACAGCTGAAGTTCAGACACTCCAGGCCAGTGCAGAGTCTTTCAGGTCAAAGCCCAACCTGGTGTCGGATAGCTTTGTTACCACATCTCTAATCTCTCTAACGTGTCTCTCTCACCTTATCTTCTTAAATTTGAGAGATGAGATGAGATCAAGATGCTCACCACATGTCAAACCACTTATGTTGATAGAATTGTCATGTAAATGTAAAACATAAAACATTAGTCAGCTGGTTATGAAATCAGTATGTGCTGTGAGAGGACTGCTGATCAGTTTCCATAGTAACCATTAGACTCACTGCCCTCATCTGGATAGAAAAGAAAACGCCAACGCTCCAGCAGCATCATTTTGCACGTCCTCTACTGTGAAAATAACAAATAACATAATCCTTCAATGTTCCTGCATTTGCATTGCAGATGTGTTCTCCCCCTTGCCCGGTTGTACCACTCTAATAGAGCCTTGGGTGACATTGCATTCATGCCCCTATAAATTGCTTGAGAATAAAAGACAAATTGTGTGGAAGGAACGGGCTGGGATGCTGAAAATGTGAGTAATATAAGAGTGCAGTGCGTGGTGTAGCCCCATAGTTCTCGTGGTAAAGATAGATGTGGTCTATACGGTTCTGTGTTGACTACCACAAGGTGAATGAGGGTCACAGTTTGACACTTATCCCATGCCCCAGGCACGGCTTGTTTTTTCAAGACACTGGATTTAACCAAGGGCTACTAGCAGATTCCCTTGTCCCTAGAGTCTACAGAGAAAGCGACTTTCTCCACTGCATACGATTTGTACCAATTCGTCATACTTCTATTTGGCTTGTTTGGAGCCCAAGCCACTTTCCAGTTCCTCATGGACCTGGTACTGTGTCCACATGCTGCATATGCTGCCACCTACTTGGATGGCGTTATCATCCATAGTGACACCTGGGTGGAGTATATGTGGTGGCTGGCTATTACCGGCGGTATATGCCAAACTTTTCACCTGTAAGGGTGCCCCAGATCTGGCCCAGTGGACAGAGCCGCACCAGACAGCCTTCCTGCTGGTTTAGAAGGCTCTCTGTGGGGAACCTCCTAATTTTTCCCTGGCTGGGGCCATTTTGTCCCAGGGGAAGGGACAGTGTGCTCCAATTACAGGGGGATCAGACTGCTAAGTGTGCCAAGGCACTGGGGGAAAAAAAGAGTTCATCTGTTAGTCAAACGTCAGATAGAGGGCGAACAATGCATCTGTTTTTTGCAGGTGATGGGATCCTGGATTATCAACAAAGCGTAGAAGAGTGCGAAGTGGAGGGAATAAGAATCATCACCTCCAAGTCTGATGGCACAGTCCTTAGCCTAGATTAACAAGGTCCATGTCAGGTGTTGAGGAACCAGGACACACTGATGAGAAGTAGGCAAAACAAGGAGGCAAAAGTGGGCAAGAGATGAGAGATGAGAACAGGGCACTGTTGGAATTCTACTACACAAGTAACCCCAGCAGAAAGGATTACATGAAGAGGATAGACAGGTGGCTCCAGCAACATCTGAGATTTCTGTCCAGAAGAGCACAGTCCTTGAAACTGCAAAGATAATATGCAGGACCCTCAAGCTCCCAGACCTCTAGTAGAGAAACCGAGGTTAAAGGATAAAGAAAAAAGATTTATGGCCTGCATCTCTTACGCAGTCGTTTCTATGCAGATGGAGACCTGTTCAAATAAAGCCTTGGCCGTTTAAAGTAGAACGGATTATTTCATTCCAAATGCATTTGGAATACAAAACTGAAAAATAACATACATTTATCTGTCCAGATGACTGTGGCATCTATGCAGGCACACTCATGGAGTGTGCGACTGTAGTTTATGCACATTCAGCTGAAACATTTTAGGGACTCTGTTGATTAATGCGTTTCTCTTTACTCCATCTGGTGTTTTTCATGTTGTGTGTCCTGATGGGCCTCCAAGACCTCTCACCTCCAAGTGGTGTTGTGTAATAAGTGAGGACAAGAGTTCTGCTGTGTCTTGTCATTTTAATCTCCTGTTTCGTTGGTATTTCCTGTCAGAGCAAAACGAAAATGGATCTCCTTTGTATTCCTGACCTGGAGCGTCTTAAGCAGTATTTTTAAACAATTGTTTTTAGTTGTAAAGTTTCAGTATAGATCATTTCCAACTTCTGAACTCTGGGCTATTATTCACCCTCAGAGTTCTAGTTAAGCTCACAGTGGGTATTCTTGTAAACTTTCCCTTTCACTCTTACTGCTATCCTTCTGTTACAAATCTCGGGTTGTACATGATTTAATTATCGATAAACATATTGATTTATTCTGTCTTGCAGCAGGATGATTATGTTAGTTTAAATGAATCAAAACCTAAGTCTACTAACTGTCTGAATGCCAGTACACGTAACCAATGTCATAAGTTTTGTTGCAGTGGTGGTGAAGATATTTGCTATTAAGTGAAAATTGTATTTTAGATAGTATTTTGAATAGTATCTTATTTATTTTGTATGTGTGGTGTACCTTTACTGAGCAAAGTGCACTTCTGTTAGCTGTAGCTGTTTTCTCTGTTTTCTTATTTCTTAAGCTTCAGTTTTCACCACCTGGCTTGTTTCTGCAGTTGCATATTAGTCCGTGTTGTTAATTCACCTGTTTGTTTGAGAGCAGCATGTTGAAAGCTAAAGAGATGGCATTATTATCAGAGAGTCTGCATACGGATCAGTATTTAAGGTCTGACTCTCATCATCCACTGAAGTGGGGTTTTTTTCATGCCTTCAATGTCTTCTCAAAGCCCTCACAGTATGGAAACTGTAATAGGTCAGCCTTCCAAAGGTCCGTTTATCATAGAGATCTATGCAATGATGTTGACGGCTCCTTAAAATGGTAAATAGAACTAGAGAAGCACAGACTGTTACAGAGTCTGACTCGAAACTGGTCCAGATACTTGGTCTGATCCATACTGACTCCCCTCTTCACACCTCGCTTCTGAAACCTTCCTGTTTCTATGACAACGGGGACCCAGTTAGCTTCACACTGAAAACAAAAGCCAACAGACCTCTTTTAATTTATCCTTCCAGTTTGTTGGACCCTTCCATGATTAGGCACATCCTGCTGCTTCCTGATAAAAACAGGGCTTTTAATGTGGTTTTGTGGTTTTCTTGGTTTAGACCTTTTCAACAACAATCAGTAGATTTTCACTGGGCACTAAGTCTCTGGGCTTTTATGACACCTTTAGGACTTGAGTCCAAAGATGGATTATGAGAAACAAGGCTAAGGTTGCATATAGGAGAAACACTCACAGACTAGAAGAATGTATTATAAAGCTTCTTTTTTTATATTTATGCAGTATTTATTTTTGGCAGTAGTTTTCTGTGTCTTCAGGTCAGTCTGCCTTTTTTGGTTGTTTTCTTTGTTGTTGTTGTGGTTTTATATCTGTCTTTAGTTGCTTTGTAGTTTGTGTGTGGGGAGTTTGGTGAGAATTTCTTTCTTGGCCAGATCTTTCTTGTGAATGAGCAGTAAGGAAAGAGAAAAACAGACAGTGTTTATTTAATTTTGGGTTTAAAGGCTGGCGAGCTGAAATGACTGAAATGCAGCTCAGCCGTCACCATGGTAATAGCTGAGTCAATGCCAAGGATTCCAGTAAACACCGAATCTAACAGAAATAAAAGCGAAAGCTCGCCACTTACAGGGAATTCCCGGGGAAATCCTGCACACTGAAATTTCAAAAAGCCTGTGATAATAAATAAAGACATAAATATCTTTATTGAAAGCAAGCAAAAAGAAACTGTACACATATTTACATATCATCTCTAATAACTCTGCAGATAATTCCACATCACACCAAGTGTGCAGCAGTACCACGGCGAGAGTTCGGAGGAGACTGAAGACTTTCTGGAAGAGTTCAGCCATATGGTGTCAGCCAGAAAGTCTCCGTTAACAAGTTGAGCAACATCTTTGCTTTCCACAAATCTCTAAGCTGAGTAGCTCTCACTGAGAGGAATGTTCACAGTCACTGAAAAGTCACTAACTCAGCTGACCCTGATAAGAGAATAAAATGCTGCTGAAAGCTGACAGTGAACATTATTGCATATAAGATTATTGAGCCATAGGTAGTGTTTATTTTTCAAGCTGGACTCTTGTAGTCACATGTTGATTAGTGCCATGGATGTTGGTAACTTGCTGGGAGAACAGCCACATTTTAAAATTTGGCAGCCATGAACTTGGGAGAGGTTTCTGGGTAGTTTTGTCACATGTTGGACAAAATTAGCTTCATATGTGAACAGATAGCAAGCCACATGTTGAAATATTTAAACTGTATATCAGGAGGTAGAATTCCCATGTCACAATAACCAAGGATAAGATGTGACAGGATACGACAGGATAGGATAGGGTTTGATATTATCACATGCCGTGATACACGCCTGCTTTTGGCAAATGGAAGATAACTGTATGGCAATTCCTGTTGGGATATGAGGTTGTATTGGGAGGCTTATACCATGTTGGGATTGTGAGAAGTGGTAGTTAAACGTTAAGAGGTAGTAGTCACATTTTAGGAAATGCTAGCTATAGGTCAAGATGGGGTAACCACATAATTGGAGATGGTTAGCACACAACGCCTTATTAGAAGTGGTGGCCACACATCAGCATGTCTAATTCACATGTTACATAACCACATGTCACAAAGCAGTAGCCATACAATGGGATGTGATTGGGCCATGAACTGTAAAACGCATCTGCAGAGTTGGCAGTTACATGTGACGTGTAGCCATGTGATGGAACGTGTTAACCACACGGAAAGACAATATAGCCACATGTTCCTGGATACTGAAAATCATTATGTCATTTGTTAGCCGCTTATTGCTGGGACAACATGGTCACACCTATGAATATCAAAGCCGTGTGTTTAAAAGCACAAAGCACGTGTTGAAATAAAAGTCATCGGTCATACTGAGATATTGTCCTGCAGCAGCCACATGCACATGGTAGTCACATTTTAAAAAAAAAATCTGACAGCCATAGATTCAGATGTGTTGACGCTACACACTTGGTAGCTGCATGAACCAGGGGCCTTTTAGGCCAGGGTTGGCCTCAGGCTGAAGGTGGAGCAGACTGGGGCAGTTGATAAAAGCCTTTCTTCCTGGATCTCCTCACGTAGTCGAGGAACAGAGCGGAAGCTGCTAGAACCGTGGCGATGCAGACAGCTGGGATGATGATGACGCTGAAACTGGGTGGAAGCTTGGTACTTCTCTCTGCACAAGAAAATAGGGCAGTTTTGTGAAACTGTTTACAGAACTGCTGTGGGTAACATATGTTCAAATCAAACTTGAGCATTTTAACTTAAAGGGAATAATAAAATCCAAACTAATTTTACTGACCTCTGACACTGATGCTGAAGATTTTGACTTGGTACCCAAGGTCATTGGTCACGTTGACCTGGTATAACCCCGAGTCTTTGGCTGTGAGATTGACCAGTAGGAAAGTTCCATTAGTAGAATATAGCTCTGTGCCATTGGTCATTTTCTTGAGAATCACAGCTGACGGTGGGAAACTGATGGTTTGGCAGCAGACAGTGACATTTTGCCCCTCCTGGACCACTGTAGACGGCAGGATGTGGACTGTGGTGTTCCTCGGAGGAGCTGGATAAGAAAACAGATTAAAATTAGATCTTCCTTTTTGTTGTTGTTGTTGTTGTTGTTGTACAACTACTTTTGCAGGAAATGTGAAAAGACCCAACTGAGAAACTTGTCATTTTGGGGAGTTTAGCTTTGTTCTAACTAATATATTGTGTTCATACAATATATATTACAGTTTACAAATTACTAATAACATCGCTGTACTGATTGTACTTTTTGATTTTGTGGTTTGTAACTAACTGTAGCAACATCCTTGGTAAGATGCACATCCAGCTATAGCAAGGTACATTTGCATAGTACTTTCCCAGTCTTACTGTCCAATCAAAGCACTTTAGACCACAAGCAACTGATATCCATATACTCATAATGCACTTTATCCTATAAACTCTAAGAATACTATCTACCTCAAATCCCCATGCAACTCAGCATCTATAGCTATAGATACAGTACTATCTTTAATGTAGTAAAATCATGCTTTGAGCATAAACCACAGTACACTTGGGCTACACTGTGTTGCTGGTTCTTATAGTTTATTCATCTGGTTTACAGTGTATTTTGCTGATTTTACAGTGCATTCTGTAGACGTCGCTGCAAGTTCATTCTCTGTTGATTTTCCAGAAACACTTCAGTCATAGTTTGACCAATTCAATTTTCAATTCAATTTTATTTATTTAGCATCAAATCACAACAACAATTGCCTCATATCTGTTTAAACTAACCCCGTCCTCTTTTAACATAAGGACGTGTAACCTGAATCTCAGTGGAAAGAGGGTCATACAGTGAACGTGAAAAGCGTGTGAAAGCAGCTCAGCCGAACCTGCTGACCTTCTGTCACACCTCTAACCAACACATCATCACCTGATAGCGGAGAGCCCTGCCACAGGAAAAACAAACAGTGCCAGTTTGATACTAAACATTCTTTCACGTTTTGCTTCTTTGCGTTTCATCATTTAGTAGGTCATCTACTCCTCACTGTTTCACTTACAGCTCATGGGGCCTTTTCTATAAATATGGTTATTTTTAACCAGTTGGGTTTAGAAGGCCCACGGACAAATCTATTTTTATGCCTGTCACAACCTGGATCAGCTCTGACGCAAGAGCAGACAGAGAAGTTTTGAATGTTTGGTAAAGAAATGATCAGAATGTCTGCTTTCATAAGATTCACTTTTGCATTATTCAATGTATTTCAACCTCTTTCACTTGATGGCCCTCTTAGGAAAACCACAGCAGCAAAACGCTTTAACTTATACTGAGTTTTCATTCTTGAATGCATGGCGGCACTGAGCCTGGCAGCTAAAGTTCTGAACTAATGACTCCACTGTAATGCCGGAAGTTTATTTCTGTCTCTGGCTTCTGATTACAACTGTCAGAGAAAAAAACAAAAAGAAGCCCGTTATAATTATTATTAATGATCTGACCTTTGACAGTGATGGAGTGAGAAGCCACTTCAGATCCATACTTGTTGGATGCTTCACACCGGTAAAGGTCAGAGTGTTCCAGGAGGATGGGGGAGAAGGTGAAGGTCAGTGGTGATGAGGTGGCTGGTTTGATTCTTTGAAGCTCCATCCCGTTTCTGCTCAGCACCAGTGCTGGGGCCGGAGCTCCATCTGAGAGACAGCTAAAGGTCACGTGACGACCCTCCACCAGCTGCTCGTCTGGCCTAATTAGCAGTGATGTATTCCTCGGAGGATCTGAAAAAGAATTAGATCAGGAGTTTAATAAAGCTGGATCTGAAAAAAATGAGAGCTGCAGAAAAAACATAAAAACAAACACTTACAGTGGACCTGCAGATGGATGCTGGTCCTCTTGGACCTCCACAAGTCTCCGCCTTCTTGCAGTAGGTCTGCGCTGCAGGTCAGCACCTGATGATCCTCGTCAACCCGGTGATGGAGACTAAAAGAGACGTTCTGTAAAACACTGGAGAAACTGAACGACTTTTCCGCCACCGTTTTGTTTCCCAAAAGCCACTGAATCCTCAGCTGATTAGCCCAGAATACATTAATGACATCACAGCGGAAGACTGCTTCTTCCCCCAGCAGGACAGGGCCAGGATTCTCCAGTACGGGATCAAATGGAAACGCTGGAGCGAGAGAGAGAGAGAAGTAAGTAGCTAATGATGATTCAGGAGTGTGAAAATATATAAATTGCGCCAATAAGAATCGGCTTCCAAAGATTTAAACAAAGTTTTTTAGGCTTTTCTGATATTTTGGAATTTAAAGCGGTGAATCATAGTTGGGATTCATGATCTGAAATTTTTAGATTCAAAACAGCCCCCCACCACAGAACTCTAAGACCACGAAAAAGACCTGCAAAATGTCAGTACTGATTCCAGCAGATTCAAGGACCCTGAATCCTAGCGAGACCCTTTCCTTCAATATATGCACGGCTTTTTAAAGAAACTGTTAAAGAAAATTGGACTGCTAATCTAATACAATTTCAACCAATAAAATATGTTCATCTAAAACCTCCTCATTCACCTCATCAAGAGCTCTTCAGGCCTAACAAAGCACCAAACGTCCTCAATATCCTATAAACTCACAGATCCCATTTAAAACCTTTGAAATGGGATCACTGAAATCTCAAAGCTTTAAAAACTCTTTAAAGAATACTAGATTCCCCTGAAAGACCTCAAAAACCTCTTTAAATGAACTTCTGAAACCTAAATGAGTCCTTTTATGATTCTCAAAAACAATTTTGGTTCCACTGAATCGTTTTCAACACCTGCAAAAGCAGGGAACACTGTAAACTCTGAAAATACAACAACCACTGGACTCTAAACTATGGAAGACGAACAAACTGCAACTATGGAAATTTCTTTTCCAGATTTCCGAGATCAAAGTAAGAACTCTGACTTTAAAAACCTAGTAACAAAGTATGAAAATATTTGGAACACACGAGACATGCAACAAACAACTGCATCTCTAAAATCTTTGTCATTGAAAAGCAAGTTTAACAACTAGAATGTAAAAGTCCGTGAATGGAGAGCTGAGCAACCTTAAGTGACTTGGAAGACTTTCAGCAACTTGATGAGGATGGTTAAGTTATGGTCATTTTCCTGCTTCTTGTCCAGTGCTGTAACGAGGTCATGCACTCTAACAGATATTCCAAGTGCGGATGTAACTGTCAGAAACACTGAGTCCTCGCCTCCTTTCTGTGTGGGAGGATTTTGCATGTTTTCAGTCTTTGTTGAAGTGGTAGGGGGGTAAAGATGAGTGCATGGGCGAGTGTTTGGCTTCTTTCCCCCATGTTGTCATTTCCTGGCAGCGTTGGAGTTCATCTTCTTCAGCTCAGATCTGACGGTCAACAAACCTTTTAAAATGAGCCTCTGTTTTTGGCTCTCAGATCACGAGCGTGTTAGTAATTGTTAGTCACTGCAGTTTCTCTTGGAGCTGCTTTTTAGCTCTGATGTGATCCGGTGAAACACAGTTATTTGTTTTATAAAAACACACTGACTTTGGAGAAAAATCTAGAAAGCCTGATCTAGGTTAACTGATCAGTCATGAAAACGGCGATGTTTGTCGGGGCATGGTCTGCTCTTTATCGCCAAACCAGTGAAAGCAGTGGTGTGCAGCTCTACCCCCACACTGATGAGCAGCTTGGCGTCAGGACATCTGTGCAAACATTACTAAGCCTCATGTCTGTTATGAGCAGTTCATCTTTTGATTGCACCTCTGAGATTATTGAATGTCTGACTCCTGTTGTGTGAGACTGCTGGGAATAAAACTGACAAACATCGCATTATCTTGTGTTTTAGAAGTTCTTTCCTGCTTGTGCTGTTCTGCTTTACTTGTAAAGGTTTCGCTTCAAGTTTTTAGTACATAAAACTCTTAAAATATGAGGACACAAGTCAGACACTAAACAGTGTAAAAAAAAACCACCCAAAAACAACAACAAATCCTTTTCGTTTATCTTTAAATTCCTCTAACTTCCTCTTTTCCTCTCATTGTTAATCTGATAATTAACAATTATTAAAGAGTCTTTATCATATATTTTGCAGTACAATTCCTACTGTCAGTGACCCGGTGTTTATGTTTTTGGACTGTGCAATAGGATATTCTAAATTACATTAGATTCTCTGAGGGGTTTATGTTTAGTTTGCCTGTGCTTTAGTGTTCTTATTAGATCCTCTGGCTTCTGCTTAGTATCTAGATCTTCCTCCCCTCAGCGTCTGATCGCCTCCTGTGGTTAGTTTGTCTCGTCTTCCCAGTCACCATGTCAAGCTTGCGTGTCATGAGTCTGTCAGTGTTCCTGTTTCTTTTTGATAGTCCTTGTCCTCTGTT
Source organism: Mchenga conophoros (assembly GCF_057382185.1). Classification (NCBI taxonomy): domain Eukaryota; kingdom Metazoa; phylum Chordata; class Actinopteri; order Cichliformes; family Cichlidae; genus Mchenga; species Mchenga conophoros. The sequence goes on from NC_140542.1 coordinate 16,183,179, forward strand.
CGGTTTATCTAGCTTTGCTTCCCCTTTGTCTCGTTATGTCAGATTAGGTCCAACTGTGTCTCCCTCCAGTTGCGGTTCCCTCGTTACCCTCCGTGTACATATTGTGTGTATTGTTCCTCGTCGGGTTGTCTGTGTGGCAAGCGTCAAGTCAGGTATTTCATGTTTAAGTGTTCCTGGTTGACGTTTTCACGTCCCTGTTCATGTTTCATGCCTTAGGTTCCCAGTTCATCCTGTTTTCAGAGTCATGAATTCAGGTTTTAGTTGCTTTTCCCAGTTGAGGTTTTGTTAGGTTAGTTGTTGTGTCTCATTTGTTTGTTGCTCAGTTTTTCAGCCATCAATAAAGGCTCGCTTTTAGTTTAAGCTTAGTTCTGTCTCTGGTGTCTTCATTTGGGTCCACTCTCCACTCGACACCTACTGCAATCTCTAAATGGTTTGAGAGGATTCTTCAAATGAACATGAAAATCTACTTAATAGGTTTAATAGGTGTGATTTGAAACCAAATAAAGTGGCAGTGCGGGACTATAACTGCTATCAGGTGTGTCAGACTCACAATAGACATGGACTTGAATGTTTCTGCTCCTGTTGACGGTCTCGCACTGAGCCTGACAGCTGTATTCACCCCGATCCTGGAGATCCAGGTCCTGCAGATGGAGCACAGAGAGTCCGTCCTGCGGCCAGGTTGTCTGGAGGACAGTCTGGTTCTGGTCTTTCCTCAACCAGGTGAGGAGGATGGGGGTGTGCAGACAGCCGGAGGCCTTGCAGCTCAGACTCAGAGCTGAACCTCTCGCTGCAGAGACCTGAGGACTCGCCTCAACCTGTAGAGGGTGAGCTGGAGGAACACAGACATCTTACTGATCCTGCATGTTCACACTGAAAGCAGTTATTCTAATCTTGTCTGTGAAGGCTCTTTTACAGGAGAGGCTTTTTTTTTTACCCTCACACCATTAACTTGAATAGTTTTTCTCTCACTTTAAACATGGATCCAAACTAATCTGCAAAGTGGTTAAACTGGGTCTGGTCCATTGTAGCTTAATCAATAATTATAGCTAAGCCTCCACTTTACTACAGAGGTTCCTTTCTCTGTGGCTGCAGGGCTATGAGATCAAACTCAAGAAATGTTTTGATAAGAAATGTAACACTTCTCATTACTGTTCCTACTACTACACCCTCATGTTGGAGGAACGAGACACTTGACCTGCACCTGAAAAATTACAAATGAAATTGATGACTATATCAATTGTATTGCAAGATAGATATTGTGACATCTATGATGCTTTATGTCTGCAATAATCTGGTGTGACATCTGAGGAAGAATATTCACAGCAGGTTGAAGGATCAGGAAATGGGATTAGAGACGTCCATCACAACACATGATGGTCATTTAGGAGTACCTTCACATGAGGTACTTTCATTAATTTCATTTCATATTAAAATTTGAGAGTTTTTCTGAGATCACCTTGTAAGATACAAACTGGAGGAAAGACTACCTCTGACAGTGATGGAGCTGGAGGCCAGCTGGGATCCGTACAGATTAGAGGCATCACACTGGTAGACGTCAGAGTGTTCGAGCAGGGCGGAAGACAGGTTGAAGATTATCGTGGACGCTCTGTCAACGCTTTGAAGCTCTGTCCCATTCCTGCTCAGCACCAGTCTGGGGAGTGGAGCACCCTCTGAGCTACAGACAAAAGTTACCTGCTGACCCTCCACCACCTCCTCACCCGGAATTACAGAGAGGGAGGTGTTAGTGGGTGGACCTGTTAGGGAGACACAAGGGATACAACTGACTCATTGAAACTAAAGGAAGTGCACATACTAAGAGTGAAACAGGACCATCACTCACTGTGAACCGTGACGTCCACGGCGCTACTGTGGGTTCCTTCCGTGTTTCGCGCATCACACTCGTACCGTCCAGCCTCAGACACTTCCACCGCTGTGAAGTTGAGCTGACCGCCTTGACCGCGTTGCAGAGTTCGGCCATCTGCTGTTCTGAAACTCCAGGTGATGGTCGGCTCAGGATTTCCCTCTGCCAAACAGGTGAGAGTGAGCGGAGAGCCGGCCATAACTTCCTTAGACTCCAACTTCTTCACGACAGGAGCATCTGGAGACAGAGAAGTCGGGTTTATGAGGACACGGACAACAAGACTCAGACGCGAGGACTCAGAACCAAACCCAGACTCACATAAGACATTTATTGGCACTGCGCTTTCTCTGGTCTTCTTGTTATCTGGCAGGTCCTTCAGCTTCAGTGTGACCCTACAGGTGATATTTCTTCCCTGATCCATGTTTTCAGCTGTGAAGTTGTAGTCAGACTGGACTGCCCCGGATTCACCATCTTGCACTGTGGTCTGCAGGATAGTGTTCCCACTGTGCCAAGTGATGTTCACCTCCTCATCAGGATATATGTTAAATGCCTTGCAGGTCAGGGTGGACTTTACCCCCAGTTTGACATTATCCTGGCCTGTGATGACAGGGTCCGACGGGAAGGCTAGAACAGCAGAGACACAGAGGGCAGGCATTAATTCTTATAACAACAACAGTCTAATAGTAAATAAAAACGGTGCAATTCTACTTGTAGCACCTTAGGTTTGGTTCCAATGTGGGTTTTGTGTCTGGATAATTCATAAGCACACAGTTTTTTTAATGCTAACTTCTCTGCGTGGATGCTGGTGAGGCATGAAGGTAACGCCACTTTGACAGACAGGGGCCCCGACACAGACAGCCAGCTGGTGACTGATTAGGCTGATTCTGGTGTCCACAATGATTCAGAGTGAGGCGGATTACATTGTACTTGCTACAGTGGATTTTTGTTTGCTGTAGTAGAATTAAAGTGATGCACTAGAAAAGCATATTTCTGGGAGAGAATGAAAGCCCCTAAAGTCTTTTGCAGGACTTAAAAGCCAAGATTTGTTCACCTTTTCGCTTGATTTTGGTAACCAAAACGGCTCGGTATAGTGTGGAAAGGATCGCGGTTTGGATTAGAATGGACCCTTTCACAAATCTAACTACGTATCACAAGGTCAAACTTCTTCGTCTTCCTCTGTGATGTGAGCCTTGGGAGGGTCGGAAGTAATCTAATGGATTACCCTGCACTTTGAAAAATTATCCTAAAGTGACAGCAAGTGTTTTAAAATAAAGTAAACGTGGTTATGAAAGATGAAGGCGTAGGATATTAGAGGAGGAAACAGTATTTGGTGATGCAAGGTTCTTAGACCTCTGTTTCTCAGCAAAAGGTTTTCATCCACATTCCTGTGATTCCTAATCACACTCTGCACTTCGATCTCATCTTGATCTTAGATTTAAAATCTACTTTATGTGTACAGAGGCAAAATTACAAAAGTGCACTAAACTCGTGTTGTTTTAAATAGAGCAATAACAAAATATATAACATAACGTTTCAAATGTATGCTGCATTTCAGTGGTAACTCACAGTAAACCTGCACCGAGCGTTTCGCTTGTTTCCTGTCTCCATTGCAGCTGACCGTACACAGTATCGCTTCATCATGCTCCATCTTTACACGCTCAAAGGTCAACACAGAACAAGTTTGGTTGGTGCTGATGGACCCGCTCAGAGGCCGGTCCCCCAGAATGGACCAGGAAACACTTGGCGTTGTGGTACAGCCCTGAAACAAGCAGACCAGCTGCTGACGCTCACCCAGACCGAACAGAGCGGTTTCAGGAGTTATGTCCACCCGTAGAGCCAAAATGTACTTCGATGACATCAGGAGCACAGCTGTGGACGGAAACAACAAAAATTATACAAAGCAACAACATCGCTGGGCCAGGTTCCAGAAAACAGGTTTAGTGAAAAGTTAGTTTGTTAACCTTGAGTTGAACCTCAGGTAAACTTTGCCTCAAATACAGATGATGTATGAATGAGGCTGATGAATATATAGCGCCAAATCACAATAACAGTTGCCTCAAGGTGCTTTATATTGTAAAGTAAAGATGCTGCAATAATACAAAAAGGGGGGGGGGGACTCAATAATTAGACGACTTGTGGGGAGGAAGAGAGGACAAAAGACATTGTAAGAGAGCCAGAGACTTTTAATAACTAATGATTAAATGTAAAATGGTGTATAAACACACTGAGTGAAAAAAGGTGACCGAAGAAGAAATATCATGGGAAGCCCCCAGCAAGCCTAGACCCATTGCATCATAACTAAGGGAGGATTCAGAATCACCAGAATTCTTAAGACTAATCTTAAAAGTAGAGTGAGGGCCTGTCTCCCGAATCAAAACTGGGAGTTGGTTCCACAGAAGGGGGGCCTGAAATCTGAAGGCTCTGCCTCCCATTCTACTTTTAATTTACTCTGGGAACCACAAGTAAGCCTGCAGTGTGAGAACAAAGTGCTCTAATGTGGTGATATGGTACTATAAGGTCATTAAGATAAGATGAGGCCTGATTATTTAAGACCTTGTACGTGAGGAGCAGGACTTTAAATTTGATTCTGGATTTAACAGGAAGCCAATGAAGGGAAGCCAATACAGGAGAAATATGCTCTCTCTTTCTAGTCCCTGTCAGTGCTCTTGTTGCAGCATTTTGGATCAACTGAAAGCTCTTCAGGGAGTTTTAAAACATTCCGATAATAAGGAATTACAGTAGTTCCAGCTAAAAGTAATAAATTCACAAACTAGTTTTTCAGCATCACTCTGAGACAGGATGTTTCTAATTTTAGAGATGTTGTGCAAATGGAAAAAAGCAGTCATACATATTTGATTAATATGTGCATTGAAGGACATGTCCTGGTCAAAAATGACAGATAAAGTTGAGTGTCATCTGCATAGCAGTGAAAATGTTATTGCTATGCTCTCTAATGATACTGCCTAAAGGAAGCATGTATAACAAAACTGGTCCTGGCACAGAACCCTGTGGAACTCCGTAATTAACCTCAGTGTGTGAAGAGGACTCTCCATTTACATGAACAAATTGGAGTCTTTTAGACTCCAATTTGTTCATGTAAATGACTACACCTACAGCATGCTCTAATCGCTGTAATAAAATATTATGGTCAACAGTATCGAACGCTGCACTGAGGTCTAGCAGGACAAGCACAGAGGTGAGTCCACTGTGAGAGGCCATCAGAAGATCATTTGTAACCTTCACTAAAGCTGTTTCTGTGATGAGCTCTGAAACACTTCAAATAAACCATTCCTCTGCAGACGTTCAGTTATCTGTTCAACAACTACTTTGTCAAGAATTTTAAGAGAAAAGGAAGGTTATCCACGTGGATGGAAATGTATCAGCACCTGATGTTCTTGTGTGTCTACCAAGCAATAACCTGTGGGACTAAACAATTTAGCCAGTGTAGAAGAGACAAAAACTATAGTTCATCTGTGCTTCCATGTTCAAATGTCCACGTTTACAACATTAGAAGCACATTTACAGTTTGGTACAAATAAACAGTTTTGGTTTCTGTTGAGCTTCCACCTTCATAAAAACTTTATGATAGCTCATGTTTTTAGAACTCATTCATTTGGATACTGGCGAGACTTAAATTACGGGTGTAGTTGCTTTGATTGCAGCCTCGCCTTGTAAACTGTGCTGGACCTCTCCATCGTTTCTGTGGTACATTTTGGAATATTTAATGGATTGTGAGATAAAAATTACAAAATAGTCAATAAAAAGGAGAGCCCAAATTCAGTACGTGGAAATAGAAGAACTGAGGTGGCCAGGTGTCAGTCTAAGCAGCCACGGCCTGCCCCCACTATCAGTGCAGTTGTTATGAAGGGGAACAGCTTAATTTGTACCATACTGGAAAGACACTTTTTAATTCTGTGAAGCTGCACGTTTTAACCTGAGACTGACCCACTTTTAGAACCATCCACGAGTGGCCATTAGAGGATTTGGAGTTTCTGGCATTTTTATGTTGTCACTCCGGTTTCCAAATGTTGGGGTTTTTTGGTTTTTGTTTTTTTAGTAGGTTTGTTTTTTTGTTTGTTTTGATTGAGTTACACCAAAACATAAAAGAGTTTACTGTAAATTGCAAAGGAAATGAAACATTTCATATTTTCATGAAGTTGAATGTGGCTTTTAATGTGAGTTTTCGAATTTCCCTCATATATTACGCATGTTTCTACTTTTTATTCTTTATTTGCGCTATACTAACCACATGCACAAAAGCTGATGAAAAAACGAGAAAATGACGAACGAAATCTCAAATGAAAATTCAGAGGTTACAATAACCCCCACCCCAAAAAATCTCTCTACGTGTAAAAGACATCATATAACAGCCAGATTTATCAGAAGGAAGGACATTTACCTGAGATGAGCTGAACAAAGAGCCTGCGGACACACAGAAGATCCATCTTCTCTGCTGAGGCTACAAACACGCTGATGGATGGATGGATGGATGGATGGATGATGGGCGGATGGATGGGTTCGTGAACAAACAGAGCAGCGTCTCGTTTCTCGGAGTTTCGGGATCTGAAGCAGAAAATCCGGCAATGATGAATCACTGAGGGTCTCTGAAGCCCTAAACAGGGCTGATGAAGCAAACGCCCCCTCCCGTCATCCAGCTCCAAGCGCCTGTGTGTGCACGCGCGGGCAACAGCGCCCTCTGCGGGACACGCGGTGAGCGGGAAAACTTCACCGTCGCTTTGTGCTGTGTTCACTGCTCCTCGGCCTTTCCTCACGTTCTCTTTTCAACATCCTGTCGCCTTTTCTTTCTCCTCGTGTCTGTGCACTACACGTTTCCAGCTTTTTCTCTGTCATGCTCCTGTTAAATTTAGTTATTCTCTACATGTGATATTCCTCGTTTCACACCTGGGTTATTTTCCTCTCACTTTTGGTTTCTCTATTTATGTGAATCTGATGTTTTTTCAACGATCTTTTTCAGTGACATTAAATCACCCACAAGACAGAAGCGTCACAGGCAGTGGTTATAGTAAGAAGGACAAATCAGCATTTTTCTTGGACTCCCAGCAGGAACTTTGTGTCCTGTGAGGGAAATTCCTAGGGCTGAATCCCAAAAAGAAGAAAACATGCCGTATGTTTTCTGGTATTATTGGGCTGACTAAAAGCTGGGACTAACACCTTTTAACAAAACGTGAACATGAATTCACTTCAATGCTGCCTTCTCACTTAGATACATTTAAAGTCAAATATTTCCTTTTGCTGTCAGTGAGCTGATGAAGCAGCAGCAGACATGCTGAATCACATTAAGGAGTAAATGAGCTGAATACAGTGAAGCTGTCACTGTGGGGCCTCTGACTGATTGAATGATCTGGAGACTGAGTGATAACAGCCTGAGTGATTTACAGCCTCTGTGATTTAGTATTGATTAGTTTGATGAGGATTCAGACTAATCAGTCCTTTTCCTGATGAAGTCAGAGGTCTGGACAGCCCCCCACCCCAGGCTCTGAGATATCTGAGCTCTGATTTACTGAATCATTACTTCTGTTATTTGTGTTGCACTTTTCCTTTCTTTGGTCGTTCATCCCACACTAGTCTTGGACTTGGGACAGCTTCTTCTATGCTGGATTTGGCTTTTGTTTGTATACATGTGTGTTTTACACTTGAACTAATGTTGTAGAGAATCAGGTTGGTCATGTCCAGAAAAGTTTATTCTCAAATGCAGCACACAACAGGACACGGTGAGCTGCAGACACAGCGGCACGGCTCAGGTGAAAGCGCTGCTTGGACCGAGTGCAGAAGAGGGGGAGCACACGTGCGAGCACTGCAGGACGTTTTTGTCCCTGAACTTGAAAAACATCTTTGCACTCAGGAGGTGGCACCTCAGAGTCTTAACATCTGACATGCACCTCCACTGGGAGAGAGCCACAAAACTTAAGGGTTAAACGAAGCTTTAAGACTGGTTCGATTTTGGGTCTGACCTGGACTTGTCCTGTTCCAGACTTTTCCAAACCACACTCTGGTAGCATCAACAGATCAAGAACAAACTCAGAGTTGGAGGAATTGTTTTATTTCCTGTTATTGCTCAGACAGAAATTCTGCTAAAAGACAAAAAAACTACAATGTTTTTTAAACGTTCCCTCAGTAAAACACTTGAGTAAGACATTAAATACACATCAGACATCCATTTCCACTTCTTCATAACAGCAACAAGTTGTGCAAAAATAAAAACCTTCTGTGCATTGCTTATATTTGCAGTGCTTAACAAATGTATCAGACCACCATCTAGTGCACGTTTTGTCACAGTCGACCTAACTCTGACCAAGCTCTATAAAGAAAATCTTATTTTTAATGTTGTAAAATATCATTAATGTTGTTATCCATGACTTTTCACGTTTTCTGCTTTACAAAAAAAAAAAAAAAAAAAAAAAAGCAGAAAACAGTAAAGCACATAATTATTCCCACGTCTCTCTTAGAAATGAGATTAATAAAATTACCTTTTGATCCAGATGCCAAATTACATTTATTTATATGCATTTGCAAACAGAAAAATTAGTTTCGTTTCAGTGGTTGGACGTTACGTTCGATTCATAGTCCACTGTCCTGGATCAAGTTTGGGTATAAAAACTTCAGGGAATTCAGTAATTTTCAGTTTTAAACAAGTTTGTGAAAAACTTCTGAAATATTTGTTCTCGTGTAAAACCGGTGGTCTCATAAATTTGTTCAGAACTGTATGTGACTTTCATCCATGAGATATTTAAGGCACTTCACGTCAGTTTAGTTAAACCATCATGTGACCGAGGGACATCACCATCGAATAAAGATTTCAGAACGAGTGATCTCTCTGGGTTGGTAGCTGGAGATTTGATTTTATTTGCCCACGATAATGTTAAAGACCCAGGAATCTGCCACAAATGACATATAAACTCATTTCTTACACACACCATGAGTGCAAAGGAAGACAACACTGTGCTGATGTCGTCATCAAGCGTTTAAAGCTTCAGGAAAGTTACACAGGAAACCTGTATTTTACAGCAGGCTAAAAGCAGCAGTAAGGTGAAGCACATTAGTCAGCTGATGTGGTCTCACGTTCAGTCCTCTGCACACAGATAGAAATGACATGGTGCAATGACACCTTCTCACTCCTGTCTGTGGCTTAAGTTGTTAATCTATGCACAATCCAAATTACAGAGACACTGTTAGGACTCTGGAAATGTAAATAAAGACTCAATGCAATGATTTGCAGTGCTGCGCAGCTACAACCCTCTGTCAGACAAGAAAGGCACAACATTCCTCTCCCAGAGGAGAGAGGAGTGCTGTTGGAAGCAGAGGGAATGCTGCACTGTGGGAAATGTGAAAGTGTCCCACTCTTTCTGACACTGCTCATATTTTTCTTAAATGGCACATTTTCTCAGCTCATGTTCTCAGACATGTTTTCTGTGTTATAATGAGAATAAAGAATGTTTACCACATTTGCAAATCCTTGTATTGTATTTATTTACATTTTACACAGGAGTCCAACTTTTGGGTTTTTGCAGGTTTAAATTAAAATAAAATCCTGAGGTGCTAGAAAAGGTTCTATGTTTCATAAACCTTTAAAAAGTCACGGGGGCTTCCGGAGGTAAAAGGTGTTCTAATCTAGAGGCTCATTCTCGGAGGACGTACCAGCAGAGAAAGTAAGTTTAACTTCCTGTTTCCTAGAGAAAGCTCCTGTGGCGATAACCTTTAGAATAATACAGAACACTTATTTTCCACATAAAACAACACAGAAGATCACAGTCATTCCTAAAAAGAGGACTCTACGGGCCACATAAACACACGAATCCCTTTTCAGACTGACACCGTTAGCTAAACACAAAGTGCTTCCTGATGCTACTCACAGCAACAAGTGCTTCTAGTGTAAAGAGCATGTCTGCTGTCCACATGGCTAAAACTAACCCTGAGCCCACAGCTTAAACTCATTACTATACAACCACATGCTTCACTGCCTGCTAATCATTTTCCATTTACTGTTCATCTCCTTCAAATTGTTTCCCTTCCAGCTCTACTGGTTAGACTGTATATAAAAGATGGCAGCCAAAATATCAGAAATCTGGCCTTGAATTAACTTCTTGTTGTTCTAAACTGTACTGAAGTGGAAATGGTTCCTTGTTACCAAACTTTTAATTCAGTCTGACAAATTCATTCAGAGAGGTGAGGTTTCATTTTACAATCACGACGCTAAAAAACTAAACTGGTTCTTTAAGACAACGTACACATTCACACCCATTCTCACTTTAACACCCTGAGCTTAGTTAATGACATTCTGTTTTTGGGTCCCTTATTCTTCTGCTATTAATAATGGTATTCCTTTAGATTAAATTAGACACACAAACACAAAAAAAGAGGGCTGATCGTCACATCAACCAAACAATATGCTGTTTAACCTATCAGAAGCCGGACGGAAATACTGTAACCATGATGACAGAGCAAATTGTCATCAGCTGATCCCTCACTTTACCAAAAAGTTACACTGATCATTAAAACAAAAATACAACTTTCTGTCACAAATATAAAATATATATTTTCCATGTAAATATATCTTCATGTGTGCGGACTATTTATTTACAGACAGCTCATTTACACAGTCTGACGAGCAAGCAGCCATCACCTCACAGGAGATTCAGTCCTGACAGAGAAAACATCTGAAGGTTCCCTCTGAACATCCAATTTAGGAGCCGGGTTGTGGAGAGAAAAAATAAAAGAAAAATGTCTTCAGGTCAGTCGGGTATTTTTAGTACTGGATGTACTCGGACTGAAGAGACTGAAAGAGAAAACAAACAGTGTGATTAACTTTAGGGCAAATGTGATCCCTGCATTTCCTGTGGGGGGCTTTAACAGAGCTGTGGGAGGACGATGTGGGAAAAGGAAATTCCAGATGAACTGACATCCATGAAATCAACTATAACAACCAGGGCTTATCTAAAACTTTTGTCCTATGCACGGTTGTTCATCATGATATTTACAATCTATATTGATCATAAACATCATGGCCACCTTAAAAGTCTGTACAAGAAAATTCAGAGTTCTTTCTAAAGTCATAGCTGAAAACATGAAAAGCTCTACAGTACTCTGGAGCTGGTTCATGTCACAAGCACCAACATAAATGTAGCTGGGAATGACATAGGAATTTTCTGATTGTGTAAAACTAAAATAAGCACACAGGTGTCTAAACAGAGTTGTATCTACAGTGTCTTTGTGTGTTGCTCCCTGCAGACCATTTGCACTGTGCCTCTGCAGACATGCCCACATTTTTACAGCAAACACTGCTGCTCAGTTTTTCATTATTCCGAAAGCTCATTTTACACAATTGACAACGTTTTTCATCAGAAATATATGACGACAACATTTCTCTGTGCTGTGGCTAACATATATAGTCTCTGTCACAGTAGCATTGCATTGTCCATGTATGCCTACATGTATGCTAAAGCCCTCACAAATACCTTGACTAAGCAGCAATTTTATGAACCGTTCAGAAACCAAGCTGTACGCACAGTGCATGCTGCAAAAAACGAAGTGAACCCTTAAATTTACTAACTCGTACAACCTCTGTTAGCATCTCCATCAGATGCTTCCTGTAGCTGATTATAGTGCTTGCAAAGTCATGAGGAGGAATTCTGGGCCATTTCCTGCTATTTCCTACAACTGTTTCAGTTCATCAATAGTTGGCAATGTCTTGATTAGTAAGCCTTCTTAGGACTCAATAAGTAGGAGGTCAGCACTGTGACCTCCCACTGCTCCAAAACATTCATTTTTGCTGGTTCAACTGTTCTTAATTTCCCTAACATGCTGACATGTTAGGGAAATTAGCTTGTAAACTGCTGACTTGGCATTTTCCCCTAAAATTCCTGGATCCAGTTTTAAATGACTTGTTCACTCAGGCTCTGAGGTAACAAACGCTTTACAGGAGGGACAAGGTCTTGTGTTTTATGTGCAGAGCCTTAGGAGTTTGTGATCACACCTCATGAGGTCACATTTCTATTCTAGAAATCAGATTCATGTCAGCTGACTGGCTGCGCCGTTCTAGCAGCTTTATTTTCTTCTCTGAAACCAGCTCAGAGTTTTGTTGCCTGTGCGCTTGGGATCGCTGTCTTGCTGAAATGTCCACCATCGTTTCATCTTCATCATCCTGGCAGCAGATTTTTATCAAAAATGTCTTGGTACATTTTTCCACTCATTCTTCCTTCAAATTATATGAAAACTGCCACTGCCGTATACTTAAAAGCCCCACACCATGATGTCCCCACCTTCAAACTTCACTGTTGTCTTTGGGGTGATATGCAGCGGCTTTTGGCCTCCAAACATGGTGTGTGTTATGGCATTCAAAGAGTTCAGTTTTGGTCTCATCTGACCAGAATATGTTAGGGCTCTTTGACAACAGAATTTTTTTCCCCTCCTCTGTCTGAAATCTTGCAGAGGCCACCCGGTCGTGGTTAGTTTATTGTGTAATGATGTTCTTTCTACTTCAGCAGTGCTCAGTGGAACTCACTGGAGCAGTGTAAAAATTCTAATGTAGCCAATGCCATCAGTATGTTTTACCCCTCTTGAGATGTTTCTTGTATGACTCTTTTGTATGAGACACCTTTTCATAGGCCATCAGTTGGCACTGAACCAGCTGATATTAGTTTGCACTAAGTGGTAGGATTGCTTTCTAATTACTGACAGATTTCAGCTGCTGTCATGACTTTCCATGCCTGTTTGCACCTCCCTTTCTTAATCAGTTCAATACTTTTTCCTTTATCATTTCTTATTATTACACATAATGTATGGATATCTACAGTTTCTTGAAGAAGTTTCACCTCTCATCTGAGAAGCTTCTTCAGTTCTGTGTGTGTGGGTTTCCCTGTAAGTCAACAAACACAGACCAGCATCTACTTTTTGACTCACACCACTCATCACAAACTTGGAAGTAATCAGGACCCTGCAGCACAGAGCAGAAAACATTCCCTCTAAAGCAGAAGGGAAAGAAAAGGAACACACCCCTGTAAAGAAAGCTCTTAAAACACATGGTTATCCCGACTGGGCTTTCATCAAATCAGGAAAGATGCACAGAAAACAAAGGTCAAATGACAAACAGAACAACATGGTCATCCCTTATGTAGCAGGTTTATCAGAGAAACCCAAGAGAATTTTGCATAAGTATGACCTCCCAATGTACTTCAGACCCAACCGCACCCTCAGACAAAAACTGGTTCATCCCAAGGACAAAACTCCCAAACACAAACTAAGCCACTTCACAAAGTCATGGCACAACATAGAAGAGCCACTTCGACAGGACAAGACTCAGCTGTACACTTGCATCTAAAGGTTAAAGGTCACTCTTTCAAGGATGCCAATGTTCATATTTTGGACAGAGGAGACAGACAGTTTGAAAGAGGAGTGAAAGGGGCCGTTTATGCCCACTGTGAACGACCATCCTAGAACAGAGGGGGTGGTTTAGGACCCCAACTGTCTGCCACCAACAATGTAGTTTTGAGATCCTTTCCCAGGTGCCTTAACACCCACTCACATCTTGCATCAGGTGTCAATAGTTTACACGATAGGACGAGCTATCACAATGGTTTCCCCCGAAACCTCTGCTAATAATAACCCACATCCTTTTTGACACCTTGGCTCATGTGATGACGGACATGATCAATAGTGGGTCAATGACCCTCTTAAGAGACACACCCACTAGGTTTTAAATACCTGAGACTCGCCACCATTTGGTTTTAGAACTGAAGAAGCTACTTGGATGAGAGGTGAAACGTCTTCAAGAAACTTAAAGTCCAGTCACTTCTCTTTCCAAGCTCCACAGACTCGGACATAGACATATGTAGTTGGATTTCTTTGCATGTGTGGAGTGAATGTGTTGTTACTGACATCAGGTGAGAGTTTCATCTCAAGAACACCTTTAGAAATATATCTACTTAGAAAACTGGTGGCATGTTCAATGATTCAATGATCATTTTACCTGCTGTATCCAGTTGTTAAACCTCTGAAAAAAATTAGATCATTGAATTTGGATTTGTCATCAAGCGCTGACGACTACATGTTCACACACAAACATATCCAAGTAACACCTACAACCCCCTCTCAAATGTGTTATATTCAAACTTTAGTTACAATAAGTTAACTCTTTTTAGGGATTGAGATCTGAGCAGGTTCCTCAGCTCAGCAGCAGCTTTGTGTTAGTGTGAGTGACGTTAACATGACTGAGAGAAACATAAGGAGCGAAACGCCACAGAAATACACTGATTCATACCTCCATTAACTAAACAACATCTTTGAAAACAGAGATTCACCAGGTTCATCATGATATTAAAAAGTAACGAGAGGATCATTAACATCCCACTTATAAACCCCCAAAATTACAAACAAACAAAACAAGAGTTCTAATGACAAGGTGTTTTTCAACCTGCAAATATTGCATATTGTATTAATAATTGTAAATCTTTGTCAATAATATGTACAAAATATTAAATCTTTAGGAGAACATAAAACACAATAAGGCATATAAACATATTTATTAGAATGGTTGTCAATTACTTATCTGTTAACAGACTACTGAGTTATTTACAGGCTTTGAGGCTTCTGTGTCTCAGCAGCTCATCCTATACCGTGTTGCTTTTTATGGGGTTCTATTTTGAAGTGGTGACACCTTATCATTTCATCCCTTGTTCTTGTCGTTACTGTCCAGTCAGAACACAGATCAGATCAGAAACACCAGAGAAGGAAACGGAAAACAGCAGAGGTCATGGATCAGAAACACACTGGAAACATCAGCTATTAAACAAGCTGTGTTTTTACTGGCTGAGAGTCAAAATGTTCCAGAGCAACTACTGTACATTATTAACACACTTGGGGGGAGAAAGAGAAAAAAAAAAACAGAAGTCACAGATACAAGATTGAACTCTGTTTTCATATTTTGCTGTTGTAAACCTGCAGACTGTATGTAAAAGTATGTATCCCTGTGATGTCACTCATCCTCAGATTTAGTTGTTTGGCCCTTTCTTGAGCCAGCATGCATACACTATGCACAGATATACTGAGTAGTCAGTACTAAATAATCCACAAAAACTATGGAAAGGAGCTATTCTGTGACTACAGGTAATTTGTACACCTGTCAATCAAATAAACCAGGGCCTTACGAGATTGAACTGAGCGACTCATCTAAAAAAAAAAAAAAAAAAAAAAAAAAAAAAAAAAATCAGTCACCCTGTTTAGCGGGTTATGCAGGGTAAAAACAGTAAAGACCAAAACTATTTTGTGTAGCAGGTCATTAACCTGGTTATGTCATGGCTGAAGTTCACCAATCAAAGTCTGTTCATTTTGCAGCCCTGAGAGTTGCTGCTCAAGTGGCTTAAAGAAATCTGCTGTCGCATCCAGTGTGTTAGTGACATGAAAACAGAAAGCCAAGCAACACAGAGGGAGGGGCCAAGCTGCTGCTGTGTCAGAGGACTTACAGGTATGGAGCGGCTCAGGTAGCGTCCTGAGGGGCCCTTTGTTGCACTGTAGGGCCCAGGGCCCCTGTAGGGCCTGAAGTCCTGAGGCCCTGGTTGAACCAGACCTTTTCCTGTAGGGGGCACTGCAGGGCTGCTGTATAGACTGATGTTGTTGTTGACTTCATGCTGTATGCTGCGAGGTCCATTACCATAGCGAGAGACAGATGGTGGAGTAAAAGATGATGACGGGGAGCTTAGAGAGATAGAAGACGAGGACGGGGGAGGAAGAGAGGAGTACAGAGTCTTCCTGTCCTTCTCGGTGTCAGCAGCGTACAGATCACTGAGAGAGCTGGCCAATCGAGAGCTCAGATTTGAGCTAAAGTCAGCAGGCAAACAACACACAAACAAATTATTACAACAAACAATACAGCTAATATAATGCAACACGTCTGCTCCATCTGAATTCAAGTCAGTGTAAAGGTGACTACACTGGTTTAAACCGGATTCCTGTTACTTTTGCTTAAATCCATTTAAATCCAGTTTAAACCTGAAACAGATCAGGTTCAATCAGCCATTGTTAAAACACAAGTTGAAAATCAGCCAAGTACTTTTACTAAATGGTAAATGGACTTGTTCTTGTATAGCGCATTTCTACTCAGGGCACTCTTTTCGCAACTTCCCTCAATCACCCATTCACACACACTTTCTATCTAACATTCACACACATTCATACTTCACTGCATCAGACAACCCTAAGAGTTGTTGATCAAGTGCCTTAAAGAAATCTGGTGTTGCATGGGTTAGTATCTTGCATGCAGACTGGAGCAGATGGGACTGAACCACTAACTCTCCAATTAGTAGGTGACCTGCTCTACCACTTCAGCTACAGCCACTAGTACTTCTGACAGGTACTACAGGTAGTGTGTTAGTACTACAGAGCAAGAAAGGAGGCGAGTAGTGAGTTAAGATGAAAAGCAGTAGGTTATAAAGGAGGTGATGTGATGTAGGTGAGATGGGTGTGATAAAGGAGGTCTTTGGGATCACTGACCTCCTGATGTTTGACATTGTTGATGATGGACTCTTCCCGATCCTCTTGGCTGCAGCAGAATTGGAGGATGTCGGGTAATTGGTGGACTTGAGTGGGGAAGTGGCGCCCATTGACAGTCTGGACACAGAGACGGTGATCAAAAGTCACGATTCCTATGTTCTCGTGTGCTCTGAGGAAATCTGTAATATGTTTGGCTGTGAGGAATTGTACCTGAGTGGCTGTGAGGCTGATCTACTGTGCACATTTATCTCCTCCACTCTGAAAAATGACATCTTTGTCAATGCAGGCTCCGAACAAAACTTAAGACAAGACAGACTACATGCCAGTGCCTGAAAAATCAGCCTGCCACCTTTCAGCAGGGGGAGCAGGGGAAGAAGAAGGAGGAGAAAGATAGAGGAGGGTTCACTTGTCCTGGTTTATAAGAAATCCTTTTAGTTCAGTGCCAAGCAGTTTTTCGGGATTCGGAGCGCTTCCTCCAATCAGAACACGCACACTTAGGGCCACCCGAAAAGAGCCTGTGAGTTACTGCAGTGCAACAGTCTCTTGTAGCTTATTCCTTTAAGTGAAACCAATTTAATATCTCAGGAACTGCATTAGGATCCCAGGAGCTCTGATGTTCTGTCCACATATAAAGCAATGTGCACACAGCCTTAAGGTGATGCTTGATTGCCAGTGGAAATTCCAGACTTTGGTTAACTAGTTAACCCTTTAATAAATTTACCACCCCCTCATATCTCAGTCAACAATATCCTTTGCTTTCACTGGTAGTCACTTCAATTGCTTGTGTGAAAGCTGAGAAAGTTTATTTTGGCCACTCCTGCTTCATATCGCCCAAAGTGGTTGTAGTTGTCACAAGCTCTAGAAAAAGATGAACTATGAATCGTTTAAGCGTAAATTAACACACCTAACTCAAAGGCTGAACCAGGGTTGTGTCTACACATAATTATAATAATACATTTTATTTAAAAGCACCTTACAAGACACCCAAGGACACTTCACAATAAGAGTAAAAAACATAACAGAAGAAAGACAGCACGAAGAACACTTAAAAACAAGACAAAATAAACAATAAGTGCACATTCAATATGCACACTTGAACCGATTTCAAGGTTATAATCTGCCTGGGAGCAGAGCAACTGAAGGCTCTTCTTCCCATGCTACTGAGAATTTGCATATGATCAAGGAACTGACCTCCCAGCCCATTGTTCCCTCAGTGGTGCTAGTCTCAGTCATTATGCAAATGTACTGTTTATAAGCTTGGGGAAACCCTCAGTCAGCTGAGTCACTTGGATGAGTGACGAAACGTTTCTCCCACTGAAAACGCTACGTCTAGATGAACAGAATCAACTTTTGGGGACCCTCTCACAAAAATATCATCGCTGCACGGCAGGCTTTTTTCGGACGGCCCTAAGTGTGTGTTCTGATTGCAGGAAGGACTCCCAATCCTGAAAAATTGCTTGGCACTGAACTAAAAATATTTCTCATGAATAACAACAAGTGAGCAGTCCTCTCTCTTTCTCCTCCTTCCTCGTGACTTAAAATCATGTCATCAGACTGACCTCACAGCCCATTAGTTAGTCAGTGTTGCTAGTTTCAACCATTATGCAAATGTACCGCTTATAAGTTGGGGAAATGTGCAGTCAGCTGAGTTTGAAGAGATCACATTTTTCCCACTGAAAAGTTTCAGCTGTAATGGGTGGTACTGATTTGGTTAGCTTTTAGTACCTCAGGGCACTAGTAGTGGCTGGACGAGGGAAGCGTCGGCTCTTTAAGGCTCTCAGTTTGTCTCCCTGAGTCAGGCCCAGCCCACCGTCTGTTTGGTCACCCTGAAACATAAAACAAAAATACCGTATGACAGCTGACATGTTGCACTTCACAATAAGAATAAACTCACAATAAATAAATAAATGATGCTATTAACAATAATAATGACAGAATAATCATAATGATGTAAAAGAAAAACTAACGGCAAGTAAAGAATATCAATGAGTGCCTAATACCTGTGATTAAAAGTGAACCATCAACAAATAGCTGATCCTGACCGATCATTAGTCAAAGACAAAGCTCCTGTTTCCAACTTAATCCTATCACCAAGAAAAGCCTAAGACTAAATAGTCATGCAAAAACTAAACACCAGTTCAATCTTTAAAGCTCAATACACTTAAATAAAAGCGGGTCAGCTTTCAATGTTTAATTGTGCAATATTTTGGGAGTTTGTTGAATTACCTCACAGAAAATTCACTTCTTTGAAATATTGTAATGTGATAAGAAACACAAAGAAGAAACAAGACTTTTTTTTGATAAAGATCACATAATGTGTTTTGATTATGATTATGAATGCTGAAGTTTGAGGGTAAGGACAATTTCAGGTCACATACACAAAGCTTCTTCAATGTGCCTGTTCTGTGTGTGTGTCCTACCTCATGTAGTTGGTCGGAGCTCTGCGATCTGGACAAGTTGCCGTTAGGGTTTGTGTTGATGTGTGTAGGGTTTAATGTGAGCTCCTCCATACTGGTGATGAGATGAGGCATAGCCCTCTCCTCCTGCTTGGCTTTTTGGGAATGCTGATTGTCTCCGAGTGACCACAGCGCTGCCTGCTTCCTGTTAATGCAAACACACATCACTGTTAATGCTACAACTGGTTTTCTTTAAAGATCCTGCTTCACAGTTGCTTAAATTTTGTCTCATGCAAATAAAAAACTTATTTGGATTAATGTTTTTGTCGGATCAAGTTGTTGTCAGCCAGACCCTGGATCTTTTTGCTCTTTGAAGCTGTTGTTTGACTGATTAATATAGCAACAAAACCTTAAACCTATTTGGTTAATCTTAAATCTCTTGTGGGTTTGAAGGCTTATTGGATTGAAGAACCAAATAAACAGGATCAATATAACTAGGACAAACTGAGCCTTGTTTTAACTAACTTACAGACAACAGGACCCTGAACTGCAAACTACTATCAAAACATTAATTTGTCACACTGGATAAAACATTGTTTTTGAAGTGATAGATCACCAATTAAAAAACTTAAGCAGTTAAAAATTTCAGCTGTTTGTTGAGTAGCTGCAAAGCTCAGACTCAAACCACTATGTGCTGATTGAAATCTTCACCACGTTCAAACATGTGTTCACAGAAACTGGCCTAATGACAAAACAAACTGAGCTGCTCTATACTAGCCTGCAGTAACTTGGTAATCTGATTACAGGTTTTAAGAGCAAAACTGGATGGTCACACATTAAAGTAGTTTCTGCACTGTTTCAGATGCAGGAATGAATACAAGATGAGGCTATTTTGAGGCACTATAAAATTAACTTTATTTTCAACAGTCACCAAAACATAAAACTGAATATATAGAAGTCACCAGTTAAATCTTCTAAAAACTAAATTTAAAAGTCGACTGCCCTATCAGAAGGTTTCTTGAAAAAACAATGATATTACTATCACAATATTTTCTGTTTCACTTCTTTTGGTTTCTTTCTGAGAGTCAGTGCTGGTGGTCATGAGTATCACACCTTCCATTTACTTTCATGTGCTTCTCACATTTACTAGAATACCCGTAACCCATGATCATTCATGCAGACAGGGCAGAATGAATGTGACATTAACTTGTTGCACCATCTTGTGGTACAAACTGGCATTACACCAAACGATAGTTAAGTTTTTTTGTTTATTTCTTTTTTTTACACTGCACTTATGTAGTAGATACAGTGGTGGTCAGAGCTTTACTTTCACAAATCACATGCATGGATGGCAAGGTATTTTTGGATGGTGGAATAATACAGACATCTTTTATGACTGTATTACTACTGTATTATAATTTTGGTGCACAAGTTTGAATTTATTTTGGATTTTCTTTAATGCACACAGAATCAAAATAATACATAGAGGCTCCTCCAAAATTTCTTTAGGAAGTTTTAGATGTCACAGGCCTTTGGTTACTTTCAATAATTAACAGTTCTCTCTCCACTGGCAGTGTCACAGAATACTTAAAGACAGCCTCTGTACAACCATCATCAAAAAATATGGTCTTGATCCCTCTGACCACAACAATTACTGACCCATCTCAAAGTTACCTTTTATAGTTGCATCATGCAACTGAAAAAAAAACCATTCAGGTTCACAGCACTGAGGCTGTGCTTATTATGGTAAAATGACATTGTAAGTGGTGACACTGCTGAAACTGTCTTATCTTATATTAGGGAATGGATGTGTGCAATTAAAAAAAAAAAAAAAATCATTTAGATAAACTGCATCCAAGCATCAAGTCCTTCATTTTTCCTTTATCAGTTTATGCAAAATCAGCTGTCAGTAACCTGGGAGTGATATTCAATTCTAATTTCATCTTTGTGAAACATGAACAAGATCACCAGGTCCTGCTACTACCAAGAAATATCACAAGGACAGGATCACCTGAGAAGGAGAATTGTAGATTTACACAAGTTGGGAAGATATTTTTCCGGACCACTTTCTAAAGAACCATACTTCCCAAGAGCATTACTTCCAAGAATTGTACAAAAGTACAACTTATTTGGATTGGCCGACACGTTGCCAAGGTCTGGACAACGAGCCAAGCTCTCACCCTCAGATGACAGGAAACTGGTGGAACACCAAGTTAAACACAGTGTCCCTATCCACAGTGAAGTGAGTATTGCTTCAGGATGGACTTGGAGGGCGCCAACCGGGGCACTTACTTCAAAATGAACACATTTAAGCTTGACTGCAATTTGCAGCTGCGCACATGGACAAGCCAAATGCCTTCTAGAGAAATGTTTTATGGTCAGATGAGAAAATGCCTGAGCTGTTTAGCCAAAATGACAGGAGATATGTTTGGAGAAGTAAAGGTGAGTGTTTCAAACGTAAGAACACTCTACCAACTGTCAAGCATGGTGCTGCTCATGCATCATGCTCTGGGGCTGTTTTCCTGCCAGTGGTACTGGTGCACTGCATAAAGAGGATATAATGAAGAGGAAGAAGAACAACAACTACCTCAAAATTATTCAGCTTCAGCCGAACTCAACAGCTAGATGGTTAAAACCTGTGCCCCCAATCTTTTTTTTTGTTTGTTTTAAATACGATGTATGACTATATAATCATTCCACCCTGCAAAAAGAGCAGCTACAAAAAAAAACAATTAAAAGCCCAGAATTTCAGTAGCATTAATGCCCACAGTGAGTATATGTAAACTTACCAAAACTATAGATGTTTGTGGACAAAATATGAGTAAATTTTGGAAGCAAGTTAGTTTGATGCATCATACAACTGAATAATGTTTATCTTTACATCTTAAGAATTTGTTTGTTGTTCTTTCTGAAAGATGAAAACACTCACAAAAATGAAAGGCAGAGATACAATCAAACAAATAATGAGAGACCTACTCCTCTAAGAAGTTCTGCTGGGGTCCAATCACAGAGCCCGGTCTGCAGATCCGTATCCATGCGATGGCCTCACCTGCTGTGAAGCGGTAATGTTTCATCAGGTAACAGCCAATTAGAGTTCCCGTCCTGCCCAGACCAGCTGACAGAAAGACAAAGAAGTGAACCAGTGAGTCAGCAGAGAAGTATTAAAGTAGACTTCAAACAGCCTTCTTGTTTGTTTCTATCACAAACTCTGTGGATGAACACCACTAACTCACTGCACCAACTGCAGATAAGTACCACATGCTAAATGACAATAGACTGGTCACTTCCGTTAAACTTCTAAAGCCTGCCTGAAGGGTCTAGGGATTTGGAAAAATCCCCTCACTTGCTCCAAAATGTAAATATTAGGGCTGCAACTATTCATCCTGCCTGCTCAAGGCTGATGCCAGCTATCCTATATTACATATAGCCTTACCTGCAGCAAACAGGGGTAAGTCTAAAGGGGGGCATGGGGTGTATTACATCATATTTATTTCAAGGTATTAATAATACTTTTTCAGATTGAAAGTGAAATAATATAAAATACTGTGTTAAAGGTTTTTTGTTGTCGTTGTTGTTGTTGTTTTAAACAAGTTAATAAAAAGCCATGAGCCAGTAAAACTGTGAGCCACTGACCAGGGGGGGTTTAGGTTGGACACTGAATTATTAATAATATTAATTAACATCTACACCATCAGAACCAGATAGAGGACAGGACATACCCTTGCAGTGGACGGCCACAGCACCATCTGTATTCTCACAGATGTGCAGAAAGCGCCGTGCGATGATGTCGTTGGGTGTGGTGCCATCTGGGAAGAAAAGGTCGTAGTGGCTGAAGCCTGCATCAGTGAAGCGTTTGGCGTCGTAGATCTTCTTGTTAAGACGGATGATAGTAGTCACATTGTGTTTTCTGAAGTATGGGAAGTAAGCCTCAGGAGCATGCAGAGGGTAACCTGCAGTAGGCAGAATGACAATAGATGTCACTTACATCCTTTAATGCTTTTGTTTCATTGGGAGACTAGATTGGCCTGACTTTGGTCAATGTAATCACACCTGGTTAAGCTGTGATGCTACATCATCGTCATTTGACTCAGAACACACTATATATTGTTTCTGCTTATTTGATCCTGGTGTATTTGCCTCTTTTCTCATTTCCTAAGGAGAACAGAGGTGACGAAAAAACAGTCTGTATTGCAACAAAACAAACAAATTAAAAAAGTTTACTGCTCTATTGCTTCCTTTACCTAGAAAGGTACAACCTAACCCGGATCCAAATAGGTGAGTGCATAAACTATTGCACTAACATGAGACCATTAAAGACAATACTCCTTGGGGTTGCATGAAAAAGCTCAGCAGACTTTTACGCCAGATCCCCAATCTGCTGTGGTGGCCTGTTTGCATAAGCACTTTAATATCACTGGGTGACAAACAATCTACCCAAGATTTTAATGAATATTCCCCTTGCAGGAAATTTTAACTGATCAACTTCTGTGTCGGGCAGTTTTGAATAGATATGTAATTCAGTTCCTCCCAAAATATGAATTAATAGCCCAACTCATCCCAGGAAAATAATCATTTACCAACTTTTTTCTTACTTTATTAGCACTAAACATAAATATTCCTAAATGTTTTTGTAAATGACATCCTTCAACTTGACTCAACTCTACTGTTTCCGTTGTTTTGCATTAAAATTGAATACCACCTCAACATGTGGACCGTTATAGCGATGCATTTAAAAGTTGTGGCATCATTTGTATGTGACACAAAAACAACAACAAGGGCGGATGTCGAGGCGATTGTACGCCTGCTTTTTTTTTTTTTTTTCCAGGCTCTGGGACCACGCTGTTCGGTTTGGCCATTTCCCTTGCTGCTGAGTTTCAAAATTTGCAGTTTGGATTTTCATGAAGGAGTCATTCTTATGATCATCGAGTGACTAGCCAACCAGTGGCATACAGTGTATAATTTCACATTTTCAGATAGATTCATGAACTAGGTACCAAATGGAAAACCATAGTGGGAAGGGCTGAGGGAGAGCATGGATCTCCGCTACACGCTTAACCAAGACTAAGACTAAGTATGTATTATTGTAGGGTCTACCTTACAATATAAAGCACCACGAGGCAACTGTTGTTGTGATATGGCGCTGTATAAATACAATTTAATTGAACTGAATTGAACTGAATTGAATGAAAGCAATTAACAATCAGCAATCTCTCTTTAAGACAGCCTTTTGACCAAATCTGTCCCCGGGCTTCAAACAGGGAACAGCACAGGGCAGTTGATAACGTGGGAAGATCCCACAGTGGCACAAGCAGGCTAGAAGTTTACAGAAAATTACAGATTTCATCTGGCTATTGGTGAGTGCAAAACTAAATCAACTGGTCTGAAATGAGAAAAAAAATATGAAAAAGTAAAAGTTGAATAGATTTAAAGAGTTAATATGGCTAATGAACAACAGTTTATCTATTTGAAGTGTTTAGATGTACACAGCTTACAACTTGTAAAAGTGAAACTCCGTAACATAAACTTAACCCTACTGGAGTGTGTGCATGTGTGTTAGACTGAAGATTGTAAGAGTGAATGAGAGCCCCAGCTGAGTAGAGACAGGGATGTAGTTTACATATATAATTATTAGAGACTGAAAAGATCTATTAAAAAAAAAAAACAACAACGAAACATCAATTTCCCTCATTTGCTGGTGATTTCACCAATATTTACAAGCTAAAGGCATTTGTAGTTTACACATTATGCAACACAGTAAACTTATATATCTCTACTAAACGCAGGTGGATGTTAATTTGTCTTTGATATGCCTTTTTACATAAAAATGAAAGATTTACTTTTTTTTTTGGTTATTATTTTATGTGTTACATAACATGACACAACACGACAACGCCAATACCGCCTAGGCCATTTCTATGCCATGTCTACCAATTCACCACCAGCTCATCACCATGACAGCCACTCACTGGGAATGAAGACTGCTAATGCTTGAGAGAGGGTCCTGGAATAGGAAAGACCCCATCTAAAGCCCACTCTGTCAACATGAAAACCAGGCCTGTTGTACCTACATGCCAGGATACTTAGAAGCCAGTTCAGAAACCCCTTCAACACTTCACTGATGCTTTTGCAGGAGAGGAGTATGTGACCCCGCCATACTTCAGACCTATGCTACAACCATTTAACACTAGTCTCCTGGCACCCAGAGACGGGGATAGTAAGCTGTGTAAATCCGGCATTGTGGTAGTAGCATCTGCTACTCAACACACTCAATACAAGCACTAGCTACAGGACAGTGTTGCTACTTCTTGTGAACTAGTATATAACTGCAGCATAACAAAGTTCCCAGTGACTGCATTGTGCACTCAACTGTGGACATCTGTGAGTAGCAAGATCAGATTTTTGAATGTCATCTGACACCATGTCACCCTATTATATAGGATTCCCTAGTTCCTCCTGACAGGAGCATTGCTGAGCCAGCCAATAGGGCAAACTGAGCATTGTATGGCCCATTGGCCACATCTAGTCCCTTGGTTGTTGCTGACTGGCCCACATGAGGTCAATGGTAAATTAAGATTTAAAGTACATAAGTATACATTCATGCAGTTTGCATGCAGTCTGTGGCAAATCACAACACAACTATATAGAAGACTACTGTTTTTTTAATTTACTAATGGATGCATGAAGATGATTGTAGGGTTTTTACTAGAGATGGACCGATCCGATATTACGTATCGGTATCGGTCCGATACTGACGTAAATTACTGGATCGGATATCGGAGAGAAATAAAAAAATGGAATCCGATCCATTAAATATCAAAAAAAGCACCTCAAAAAACTTGCGACACGGCGTAACTCGGCTCATAACCATAGCACGTCGGAGCAGTATGCATCACGTGATAGAGCGGCTGTGTGTATTTGTAGCATAGCTACCAAACCAGCATTTCATCTCCGAGGAAGTTATCCCCGAGAGAAGTAAAGCAAATGCTTAAGTTCATCTCTGAATGTTTGTAAAGCATTCCCACGTTAAGCTTAACAACCGATATATGGAGCGACTGCCTCTCTCTCCCTCCCTCTCCTGCTGCTACTTCAATCATGAAACTGCTTAATGATCAGCTGATCTGCTTTTCTGTCAAAAGTCCATCTCTCTTCTTTGTTTTTGCCCCACTTCGCGCCAGAAAGAGGAAACCAGCGGCTGGACAACAGCAGTACGTTTAAGCTTGATAAGCTGCTGTTAGAATTGATTTAATATTACTTTCTACACCAGGATCCTTTTCTACGCAGCTGACGGCTGGTAACTGTGCAGGGGCGGATCTAGCAAAGTTTAGCCAGGGGGGCCGATAGGGCATGAACAGGGAAAAGGGGGCACAAAGACATACTTTTCTTTCTTATTCTCATTTAAAATGTCGAGCTTTTAATAAATAATTATCTGAATCTTACACCCAAAGTTTTAATCTGTTTTAATCTAAAATGTATGGAAGTCCATTACTGTATATAGTAACTGTTAAGTCTAATATACCCTAGTAAGCTATCCGATTGTTCAGTCTGACGTCACTAGCCGTGTCTGGGTCTAAACTCCGCTGCAGGTCCATATATCAAACGATCACTATGGCATTACTGAGAGTTGAAAAACTGTCTAAAGTCTTTCATCTTTAATAAAATGATCAGCGTTCTGCTCTACCAGGTGTAACAATTGAGTTTAACATCCAGGCATCCATGAAAACTGAATTTATGACATTTAACGGAGTTAGAAGTTAGCAGGGAGTTAGCTCGCTAGCTTCTATCTAAATACAATATAGCATGTCCTGACTGCGGGGTTTTGGAAACAAATTAAAACGTACAGCTCTGTTATCACTTCCAGCATAAATGAAGACAGAAAACTAAACAGCAGTGACGTTTGTAGGGTTACTGAAGTTGGGCTAGCTGGTATATAATGATGTGCTACGTGACCGCTAGCGACACAGCTATGTTAGCTTAATATAAACAAGCTAACTTTTTTTCCCACTCGATAAAAGTTAACGTGAGTGTTGTCGGTGGTCAGGAACAAATGTAATCGCATGGCAGGATGCTGTAAAAGGACCAAACTTCAGCCAGGAGAACAACTGAGATCCATCCACATATGAGGTTAGTCATTCATATACTGCTGCATGGGCTGGGCTGTAGTTTCATCCTATGGTTTTAAAAACTGAGCTTAAATAAATGATTAGTGGTAATAAAAGCCGAGGGAGGTCAACAGTGATCACTGACTGTTTTAGGAGCTTTTTGAGATCAAATAGAAGAAAATACATAACATTAAACATGTTAACAACACAAAAGCCATATTAAACGCAGACTACTTTAGACCCGGAAGTAGGATTCGTCGCGTCATCACTGAACAACCGGATAGTATTTTTCCCTTTGGGAAGATACCATCTGTGCAGTCTGCAAATCTGTTGAAGAAAGATGTTGAATCTATTTAATTATTCTTGAAAAATAATTTATTTCTGTGCATTTTTTTTTTTTCACACTGCGTCAGATTAAAGTTGATTACGTCAATTAAGCATCATTTTGCTGGGCGTTTGCAACCCTATTAGTTAGGTTGCTTAATATTTCTGCTAAGTACTCTTTAAAATACCAGAATAGGGATGATGGTGTAGGTTTAAGTTTATTAGATTGATCAGTTTTGCTGAACTATGAAATATTTTGGGTGCAGTGTATTTTTTTTTTTTTTTTTTTTTATACATACAGGTATAACAGAATAGCTTTAGTGTTGTTGTTTATTTAAACTTGAGTATGAACTTATACAAAATGCAGCAAGATATTAAAAAAACATTTTTATTGATTAAAAAAAACACTATCGGATTCATATCGGTATCGGCAGATATCCAAATTTATGATATCGGTATCGGACATAAAAAAGTGGTATCGTGCCATCTCTAGTTTTTACTAAAATATGGAATTTTAAGTATTTATTTTCTGTCATCGGCAGCAACATAGCCAAGCGCTTAGTTTGTGGAGAACAGAGAGCTGTGTTTCAATCACTATGAGGCCCAATGTGCAGACAAAATACAAGAACCTGACTGTTTGCAAGCGGGAACCACACAGCACACAATGCAACGGACGCTTACGTCGCCTTCTGCGGGTGGTGGGCCTACAGGTATGTGGGCCCATGTCCCTTTTCGGGTTGTGCCCGACCGGGCCCTACAGACTATGGACCAGCCACCAGTAGCTTACCCTCAGGCACCCTCCCTGGGCCTGGCTTGAGGGCGGGGGCCCTAGTAAGCCTATCCCAGGCAAAGTAAACTGTTCCCTGGATCTTCTGCTCTTAGGGGTTTTTGAATCATTCAATTTGCCATGGGAGACACTACCAGGGGGCAAAAACATTTCACATTTTCCAATGCCTAACTAACGTCTACTCTTACCAGTAAAAGTTTATAACGACACAAAATGAATACTGAGCAGACTGAGTTTATCTTATTGCCCCGGACCTCATAATTCGTGTAAATTAAATGCTCATCCCTGGTATACCCCAGCTGAGGTAATGGTATCTGACCTTCTGATGATGTAACTGGAGGTGTTCTAACCCTAAACCCACTCCACCCCCCATTTCCACAACCGACCAAATTGATAACAGACAAGAAAATGATAATATATGCTAAAACAACACACACCCGACTCCCTTGCTATTGCAGAAAAGACAGGCTGCAGTCTGAACACGTTCACTCACCGTTCTCAACTTTAGTTTTAGGATGAGGACCACTGAAGGCCAAAAACTTTCCTGGTACAATCCAGTTCAGATCTCCATTCTCCACGCGCTACCAACAAAAAACAACAACAACAAAAAACCTTTAGAAGATGTAGTCAAAATTCCATTAAGAGTAAAAGCAAGCACACACATCAGATTAACAAATTACAAGACTATCAATTATTTAGATCATGAATGAATGCTTGCAGTTCCACGCAAGAAATGATGATGAAAATCCTGAATATTTGTCAGTTAAATTTTAACTAATAATGCCCTGAGAGCTGTACTTAATCAAATTAAGAAAATTACAAATACGAGTGGTAGATGCTGTTTATGTAAACAAGGGGAACTTCCTGTATATTTATGTGTATTTCCATCAATATTTGATATAGATAAGAAGCGACAGGGGTCTAAGATGTACCTGTGTGCCAAGCTTGCTTGCTCAACTCATGATTTTGCGCATTATAGTAAGATTCTTTCCATTCTGCAAGGAGTGCTTTTGTCTACATAATGTGAGAATAGTAAACATCCTTTTAGTCTGCAAAACAAACATGCTGAATTTTGTATTAATTTTGTGCTGACTTTCTTTAAAACAAATCTTAATTCATTACAAATGTAGACAGAACTCAGTTGGAGTGACTCTCTTCGTGTTTTGCTTTGATGTCTAAAGTTATATGACTGTCAACCAGGCTCAGATTGGTTTTTTGTCTTTCTAAACCTTTCCCTTCTAACTGAATTTTAAAGACTGACTTGATGAAGTAAACACTGGCAGCGGCTGGCAACTAATGATGCGAGTATTCATACCTCATAGTGTTCGTACTCGTCTACATCAAAGGTTTCGAAGTTGAAGAAGCCATGCTGCAGAGCCTGAAACACAGAATGATTGACTCTGTAAACAACTGAACAAAACTGAGGGCAGAAAGATCGGCAACAAAGCTGCAAGATGGCTGCAGTAATGGTCTAGCAGAGCAATAAAATATAAAGATATAAAAGATATAACAAAAATGTTAAAAATGTAGAACTCAGTACATTACAAGAGTAATTTGATCTATGTAAATGTAACGTGTGTAAACTGTACTATAGACACTAAAAGAAACAGAAAATGTAATAATGCCCACAGAAAAAAGGTAGTGTGGAACATCTACTGTGGAAAAAAAAAAATGTCATTAATCCAATAAACTAAGATTTTAAATTCAAGTACTCAGCATATGGCACATTGACCTCACCTTCCTGATGCCCTGCAAGCAGTCCAACACAGTCAGGTTGAAGGTACAATTCCCAAAAGAAGCATCCCTGCAGAGATACATATTGTGAAGACACCATACATTCATATAAATGGCCTCCTTGACTGCCCGCCCAAACCAACGTTCCTCCCACCACCACATCCTAGTCATTGAGAGAGCGTCCACTGGCCTGAAGGTGTGTATAGACTGCGTAGTCCTGACTTGATGAGTTAGCTTTTATCTGCTGCGCTTCGCCAGAGGTTGTTTGGTTTCCCCGATGTATAAATCATGGCAATCCTCCTGGCACTTCACAGCGTACACTATATTACTCTGTGTTGGGAGACCCGATCCTTGGGGTGCACCAATTTTTGGCGCAGCATGTTTTGGGGTTTAAAAGACACAGAGACGCTGTGTTTAGAGAAACTGTATCTTAACTGTTCCGAGTCCTGACACATAAGGGATCGCTCCAGGTTTTCGCTTATGCAACAGTTTTCCTTCTTTTATTGATATGTACACCATCCAAGTTTTAGGTGACCATGTCCATGTGGGTATTCCAAGAAGTAGGTTTGGCTATCAACTCTGAGTTTGTTAACCCTGAGATGAGGGACACTCTGGTTTTCTGTTCCAGAAAGAGCATCAACTTCAATCCTGAATCAGTTACCAGGGTAACACACACCTGGGGCCCGTTCTTCGTACGTCGCTTACTACATCCAAGATCAAATGACACATCCAAGACCAAATCATCGCGCCAACCGTGAGCTCGCTAATCCGGTTCTCCGAACACACCTGCTGTTGACGATTAGTACAGCTGGATGAAGTAATGTGACATCACTGGGTGTCGTAAAAGGAGCTACGCATCGATAGTAGAAACATTGATCGGCAACCCTCTGATTGGTCGGCGAAAATGTCGAAGGAGCGCGCTCGGTATTTTTCGGCAGCAGAGCAAGAACTCTTGAGTGAGGAATTTCAGGAGTTTCAGAGTTTAATCAGAACGCAAGGCTGCAAAAGCAAGGAGAGAGGGCTGGCAGAAAGTTACTGACAAATTAAACTTGTAAGTAATTTAATAATAACAATAATAATAATGGAGTGGATTTATATAGCGCTTTTCAAGGCACCCAAAGCGCTTTACAATAGCACTATTCAGTCACTCTCACATTCACACACTGGTGGAGGCAGCTACGGTTGTAGCCACAGGTGCCCTGGGGCAGACTGACAGAAGCCAGGCTGCCATATCGCGCCATCGGCCCCTCTGGCCAACACCAGTAGACGGTAGGGTAGATTTATTATATTACACTATATTATCCAATATTATATTACATTATAATATGTTATATTATATCCCCTTTCAGATTAGAGCCACAACAGGACCCACTAGAACATGGGAACAAGTAAAAGTGAAATATAAGAATATTCTACAGAATGGTAATATTTATCACTTATATTGCTTTTCGTCTCTTGGAAAGAGACCCTGAAATAATCTGTTTGTTTGTTTATAACAGCAACCAAGAAAAGGGCAGAGCAAAAAAAGACAGGTGGTGGTCCTGCACCCCCTCGTCAACAAGTTGGTTAAGTGAATAATACCCTCATGGGAAAATCGATATCTCTCTATGAGCACACTGTCGCGCTGAGCTAAAGGATCCTGTCTGTCCCGCAATATACGCTGAATTCTGAGGACTCTCCTTATCAATCTTGCACCTTCCGCAATGGGTTGCTCGCGTAAACGGACAGGACATGGCTGCGACAGACTTCTCAAATCCACCTTCGCTTTTATAGCCGTGGTCTCTCATCTTGATTACATGAAGTAATTTACAATTACTACTCTGAAATATGAATTACATCTGTAATAATCACATACATGTAATAGAATGTTAATAGTACATTTCCCTTTTTTAGGAAATGGCCTGTATGTATCTGTGTGACATCAATAAATGGATCAGGTGCTGCATTATCTTTAGTTACATTGATGTTATTTATTTATGGTGAAACAGTGGTGGAATATCGCTGTTGCTTTCGTATAAATGAAGCAGACATACCTGCGTGGCCGCGATCTAATCCTGTTTACATAAAGTAAACCTGCTCCCGAGCAGGTTTACGCTTACGGATCTGTTGCTATGACAGCAAGTCCCGGATGAGCTTCGGAGAACCGAATGATCCAAGATCACGCGAAAGAACGAAGAACGGGCCCCTGGGGTCCGTTCTTCGTACCTCGCTAAGTAAGTTAGCTGGATTTGATTGTTGACGATTTCGCGTGATCTTGGATCATTCGGTTCTCCGAAGCTCATCCGGGACTTGCTGTCATGGCAACAGATCCGTAAGCGTAAACCTGCTATTTTAAACATTCTTCTTATTTCTGTTCAGACCCTATCATATCTGATATCTGATATCATATCTCACAGTACAATAATATTGAATGGGTTGCATTGTTGTATTTTGTCATGTTTCTCAGGTCTTTGTCTGAATTTCTACGAACATTATTGCTAAGGATTGTCTTATTGCATTGGAGTCACACTGGGTTAAATATGTACACTTGGGTTTTAAGGGGTATTTATTATTTTCTTCTTTTTTTTGGGTTGTATGGAAGCCCCAAACGCAATTTCATTGTTCTTGACAATGACAATAAATAAATAAATACTAAATACTAATACCCAGACACCCAAGCTGCACCTCCAACAGATGGCCTCAGTCTTTAGGAGTAGTGTTTGCTGCAGCTGCTTCAGGGGTCTGAATCCTTTATAGCTACAACTTAATGGAGCTGTGATCAGACACTGAACGTTTCACTACTAACCCTCCCTGGAAAGGTGGGCCCTACCCATCATGTTTAATCCATTAGCAGCCAGGTGAGACCTCAAAGCTTCTCATGAGGCCACCAGAAAAACAGAGTCCTCCTCCATTCAACAGCACGCTCAGCTGTTATGTAACAATTCAGTGAGTGACAACAAGAAGTCCTTTATTGTAAGCACGCACTCTTACACAGAGCTCATCTGCTCTGGGTCGGTCTCTCAGTGACTGTTAGCTGTGGTATACAAACTGCTAACACGCTTCACTTAAACGATAGCTGCATCCCTAAACTTATTTTAGTAAGAATGACTTTTGTTTTATTAATGACAAATGTTAAATATTCAGAGGAAAACCACAGGTCTTTTAGAATAAAAGATAAAATAAGATACTCACTCACTCACACACACACTCACTCACACACACTCACTCACTCACTCACTCACACACACACAAAATCTAAGCTAAGGACTAAAAATGTACCTTACTCTGTGTTCTTGGAAAGCTTTTCGACATCAATAGGAGGACATTTTTGTGCTGCTGAAAACACATTATGGTGGTGTCGCCATTAATTGTTAAAAATAATAATTTGGTGTTGAAGTTTTTTTTTTTAGTTTTGATTGGCTTAGCGTTAGTAGACATGTTTGTTGACATGACCATAATAGAGTGATAAAAATTAGATTTGGGGGATTTTGGGCAAACGCTACCTTTCTACTTTTGGATATTCAACATTGTAACCGTACAGCTTCGGTTTAATGCCACAAAATAAGATAATCCCATCAAAATAAAGAAATTTGCATCTCAATACTGATACCAGAGAAGTCCTCTGAAAATATTTTATTTTATTAAACTTCCACAGAGATAATAATGCATTCAAATTATTAGAAACAAATAGTGCTACAGTAGAAAGCAAAAGTGTATAACCAACATATGCTTTCTACTAGCCAAGAGCATTGTAAGGTAGGGGCGGCTAGGTCGCCAGCCTGAAGACAGATCTGTTGTTGTTGTTTGCTTCACAACATTTAACTCAGCTCATAAGAACACTAAATACTATTATTTTTCAGACAAGTCACCATTTAATTTTGGAAATGCAGCACACAAATGGAATAAAAAAAGAATTCTTATTTTGAATCAACCTTGTCATTTGTTGTTTTTTTTGTTTTTTGTTTTAATCTCCAACTTGAACTGCAAGTTATGGATCTTCAACAGTGCTGGTACAGATGTCTAGTATGGTAAATGTACTTGCTGCAGTAATACTACTGTTGAGAGACTCACCTGAAAGGCAGGTAAGCAGCATTTGAGCCTGAGATCAAAGCTCTGTAGGCTTCTTCTGGGGTCTTCTTCAAGTAAATCACCTGAGGACAGATATTAATAGAGAATGCATTTAAAAAATGCTGAATGTTTTTAAGAAGCTAAAAATTGATACCAAAACATAGTTTTGTACAACTTTGGCTATAAAACGGATCAGAATGATGACGGAAGAAGCTGAAGATTTAACAATTGTTTAAGGGTTTATTTCAATGTAGTGACAAGATAACGTGCACAGAAATCACAGACTGATTAAATGAGGCGACAGGAACTGAAATGTGGAGAATCCAGCAGCACTGCTCACTGAGTCATGAGAGAGTCTCATCCATGAAAATCAAAACCACCTTTTTTGAAACCTGGAAATGACAGAAATGACTACCAAAAAAAATAAATTAATTAATTAAAAAAAAAAAAAAAATGCAGTAATCCACGAGTCTAACGAACACACCGTTGTGTTTAGCGCTGTCTGCTGCTGTTTTGGGAGATCCCCCCAAAATTACCTCTGACAAGAAAGCCTCATTTCTGCTCTTTAATACAGAAGAATTTTAAACTTTTACAAATGATGCCAAATTGCAAAACACTTAGCTCAGTCTGTAATAAAACCTCTGTAACTTTGCTCTGCTTCACTTAAGCAGCATCAGGTAATGTTCATATGCAGATTCATGGTTTTCTTCCATTTTTCATCTACTGCAGAATGTTTTTAAGGTGGTTATCGGCTATAAAAAGCCAGGCCAGGAAAATCTGCTTCATGTTTTTTCTGCATTTTATCTTCAGTTACTTTGACACAAAGGCATCTGCTGTGATGCTTATACCTCTGAAGTCTCACAAGTGTCAGCTTTGTTTTTAATATGGATATGTACTGATAAATGATCAGAATTATAATATTTCTGACTGAGTCAATATTGAATCAAATCGAGACCTTGTGAATCAGAATCAAATTGATTATAGAAATCAGTGGCAATACCCAGCCCCATTGCTGATGGACAGAAGCATGTGCGCAGTTGATATCCATTAGTGATATCCATTAAAGAACAGTCATAATGAACACTTTGAAGATTATTGCTGAGTTTTTGTAGATTACATTTTTTTCCCCCATTTAACAACATCACTGCTGAGTATTTGGTAGTCTAAGGAGCTTGGAAAGTATTTGGTACACTTTGTCCTCTTTAGTGTTATGCACTTCTGGAAGTAAATTAAGTCAACTTAAATGCCTTAAGCTGAATTACACCTTACATAGTTTGAGATCAAGTGCACCTATTAATGGGCCTGCCCTTCCATTGTGTGCGTGTGTGTGTGCCGATGATGTCACACAACTGACAAATTAGTTCAAAACACTGCAAAGATGATCAAAAACAAAACACATGTCACTTGTTCTTCTTTCCTTAACTTTTTGTTTGTTAGCTTCACCTCTCCTATGAAAAGCTCTGATTTATACACAAAGATGGATAAGAAGCAGAGATGTACTCACAGCATAGCCACCAATCAGCACAGCCGCGTTGGATCTCTTCCTTTGATCGAAGCTGGTGTAATGAACAATTCGCTTCCTGGTCAGTGTGAATGACTGCCAACAACAAGAAAGAACCCACGGTTAAACAAAGTGGACATGAAACACTAAATGCATAAAGACTAATTTACACCATGGAGCCCTGCTCTCAAAAACTGACATATATG
Source organism: Mchenga conophoros (assembly GCF_057382185.1). Classification (NCBI taxonomy): domain Eukaryota; kingdom Metazoa; phylum Chordata; class Actinopteri; order Cichliformes; family Cichlidae; genus Mchenga; species Mchenga conophoros. The sequence continues at coordinate 16,218,636 of NC_140542.1, forward strand.
TAACTGTAGCTGGAATTAAGAAATAAGTGCTTAAAGGGGATAAGCTGGAGGAGGTGGCTGGGGAGAGGGAGGTCTGGGCCTCTTTGCTTAGGCTGCTGCCCCCGCGACCCGGCCTCGGATAAAGCGGATGAAGATGGATGGATGGATGGTGCTTAAAGTTGAGTTTTAAAAACATGTCTAGTGCCATCTTCTGTTAATACCAAACATTAAGTCATCAGGTCGGTTAGTTGGTTGCAGTCAGACTTACATGGGTTTATGTTAGAAAAGTAGTAACAGAACCAAAAACTCATGGGTCACTTTTGTGCTGCACCCGGCTGTAAAAATGAGTTTTGTTATAACTGAGGATATACTGTCTACTTTCACTCTTGCTCTTTAAGCAGTAAGTGCTTCTTCATTGATTGGGTAGCTGCACCGAAATGGTAAAATCCATCTGTTAGCCATAATGTTTAGTTTTGTAAAGCACCTTAAAAATGAGGACCGTTTTGTTTTTGCTTGCACGTCTGTCGGGTAAGTCCTGGAAAAGTTTGAGGCTGCAGTGCACAAGTGAAGGCAGCAGAAGATGTGCTGCCTGGTGTGGGATGAACACGTAGCACAGATCAGTGTTTATATGGGCGTTTTGAGAATGAACATAGGCTGTGGATCCAGATCGTCCAGTCAGCTGGACGTCATGACAAATGACAAGAAGAATGTAATCACTGTGGCAACGTGCAAACAAAAAACAGAGGTTTGAAGTCAGAAGGAGGAGTGGAAATAAGATGACACAATCTCACAGCAGGTTCACTCACTGCCACAGAGTGAACCTGCTGTGAGATTGTGTCATCCTGCATCTGTCCTTTTGCATTCTGGGCATTCCTGCACAGGGTGAGGCAGCAGTAGAAACTCACCTTGAGCTTCTTGTTGAGCTTGCAGCAGTATCGGTACAACATGGCCAGGTTCAGAGGCCCAAAGTCTGCGTAGAAGCTGCAGACACAAAGGACATAGAATATACAGTCAGTCAGACTCCTGCTGGCTGAAAAGGAAAGTGATACAGAGAGTGAAAGTCTCCATTTAAATTCCTGAAGTACGGTATTTCTCCTGTAAAGGGGTCACGCTTCAACATTTTAACTGTCCAAGCAGGACTAACTTCTTTTAATGTTCAGTCAGGCCTCTAAAATTTCCAGTCATCAGCATCCAGAAAAGCACTCAGTTGCTTTTATCCCTTTTACTTCATTAAAAAAAAAAAAAAAAAAAAAAAGTAAATAAATAAATATTACACTGTTGAATGCATCTCACCTCTTTCACCTACTATGTGTGTGCCAGGTTACACATGCACAGCTCAAATCCTTGGTACACTCTTCAAATACAACATTAAACACACTCGTTGACAAAGCTGGTTACAAATGCCTGGCTTTGCAAGTTGTATATAAAACACACATAGTCAGAATGCAGTGCAGCAGGTGTGATATACTTACTTTTCATACACAAACTCGTCATCAGTGCAGAAGTAGTGTGTGTTGGCTGTGCTTTTGGGTTTACTGCGTAACGTGGCGAAATACAGGCGCTCTGTTAGAGACAGATATGAAAGGCAGTTAGATTTGCTGATTGTGGAAATCACTGCCTTTCCATTGTATACCACAACTTGCTGATAAGTTTTGAACCTTCAACGCTTACCAAAAAACACACAGGTCAACTATGGGCATTCTGCTTCTTCTACTTTTATGTTGTGCTGTTCCTGTATGTCTACAACTCTGAAATGAGGGTTTAGGAAGCTCGTCTCTATGTAAAGAGCTTAGCTTTATTTTTATTTTTTTAAACCCACAAGAACATTGTAGTGCAACACAGTCTGGACTGATTATTGCTACAGTTTGATCTTCTGGAATTCTGAATTTAACTTCAGAGATTACGAAAGCCTAATAAAGGCAGCAGGAAAAGGAAAAAAAAATGGGGCAGAGTGAGCAACATTTTAGGTCCAAACATCTCATTCATTTCTGAAATCCAAACCTTAGTGATGAAGCATATTTTTCACCCTCTCATCCTTGTTTATACACTAGTATGAGACACAGACACACACTCATAAAAGATGGCATTGGTTTTGTTGCTATGTTTTCACCAGCTCTTTCGCTCTGCTTATCAGCTCTGAGTGATGCACTGAGTTATTTAGTTACACACAGTAAGCTTACAATGGATTTCAGAAAATTCGGTTTTTTTAGTTTAATTCATAGCAAAACTGATCAGTGTTACTGGAGAGGGAATACAGTGTAGAACTCAGTGTAGAAAAACGTTTTTATGCAATGCCTGCCTCTCCACAGTGACCTTTCTGTGTGCACGCTGAATCTACTCGTATACGACAAACGACAAGCTGTCATCTCTGTTTAAAACACGGAGTTGGCAGCCCTGGGGACTCCAAACAGTGCAGAGGATAAGGAACTAATCCAAGGCTAATTCTACAGAATGCTGCTGCTAGGTGTACAGCACTGTTACCCTCTTTAGAAGCATCGATGACTGATCAAATCTGAGAGGATGCCACAATCTCTATTTCAGCTCAGTAGGCGCTGAGCAAAGTTATCCATCAACATCACTTTATATAAAACCAGTCACCAATGGAAACAATCACTAACCTGCTGTGTAATGGCATAAAGTTGATTTTCTATTTATAGGATTTTACTTTTTTTTTTTTTAACTCGACAACTCCCAGTTCTCCGTGGAGTTGTGACAAATAGTTTAACAACTATGTATTGTGCTTTTTTTGTCCCCTTGTTAACTCTGTAACAATACTGTTAAAGTTACCTTTGATAAACTCAACGGCTCCCAGCAGCTCAGAGTCCTGGCTCATCCTGAACAAGGCAGACAGGATCGGGGACTGTTTTGCACCCGCCACCGTCACGGATCCGTCTAACGCCTGACCTGTCTCGGCTCCGCCTGCTATCTCCACAAACTTTTCTGAACTGCTAGCAGTTCAATAAGCCGTTAGCGGGCTAGCAGGCAGCTGAACAGAGTTTTAACTAAAGTTAGAAACTTTCACATTAGTTCCACACTGGTCTTTTCAGCTTCTCCCCTCGAAAATACTATCCTTTCTACTCATTGCTTTCTGTTTTATAACGACAAGTATTCTCAGCCTTCATATTAGCATGTTAGCACCACTCGACGACGATCCGACACTCTAAAACTCAGATTGCCTAAATCCCTCCTTAAGACACGTTACTGTAGCAACGGGAGCCGCTCCCATAGCAACGACAGCCAATCACCAAACAGAACATGCTGCCTTTCTGCGTTGCTTTCAAGTTCCACTGGGAAACAAATAACGAGGCCTTCAATCACTCGGTCTACTCGACTAGTATTTGATAAGCTGGAAAAAGAAAAAACTAGTTGGTTCCAAAAGAAATGATGTAAATAAAACAGAGCAACGATTTGCAAAGCCAAAAACTCCGTATTTTATTCACAAAAGAACACAAATTATATGAGTTAAAAATGAGTCAATGAGAGGGACAGTTCAGACTGAGCAACTTGGAGACAAAGTGAGAGAGACAAGATTGAGATGGTTTGGACATGTGCAGAGGAGGGAAAGTGATATAAGATAAAGGATGAGAGGGCGGAGGAAACGAGGAAGACCTCAGGGGGTTAAATGGATGTAATGAGCACATATAGAGGGTTGGTGTGACTGTCAGATTTATTATTCTTATTGAATGTGCCAATGCAATAACAATTAATTATCAGTTTTCTTCTTCTTCTTCTTCTTTCCTTTAACAATTTGATGTGTAAGTTGTCTTTCAGATTTGAGAGATCTCCCACAAAAGTTATATCAGGACAGGCAACTCAGTCAGCAATTGTCTGAGTATCTTGAAAAGTAACAAACCAAGAGCAATCTCAGGCACACTTTATCAAAGAAACACCATTCAAAGGTTGTGAGTCACAAGGCTTTGAACTTTTCCATGTTTTTATATCTTTTACTTTTTTTCACAGTAGCAGTTTAAAGTTTTATGACGCATTTGATTGTTTTCAAGAAATTTTCCTCTTGCAGTGTGATAACATCTATCACTATAATAAATAATTAAATATAAATAATATTCATTATGATGGATTTATGGTTCTCTCAGACATCCAACAACCTTGGCCATTAAAAGCATTCACAAAACAGCTTCAAATTTTAAGCTGAAAATCAGACGCAGAGGGTGTCTTTATACTGTAATCATGTCCACGTTATGCACACTAGGTAAGTACTGCTACTCGCAGTGAAAAATGTTTTCCAATATGACTTGTTGGTATTACTATGTCACTATCTCTCTCTCTATCTAAATCATTATGGCTGATCTTGTGAGTGTGTATGGCAGTCAGCATGTGACATTGCTATCTGGATCATTCAAACAGCAGCTTAAAACCCCTTTAAAGTAAAACCGCACCTATATTGATGTCACTTATCTGAGCTGATAAAATGTGCACATTACATGAGTACTACTGTTTAAACAGAAGGTGTTTCAATGTGCTTGCCTTTCAAAGTAAAATCCAGTTAACAGTAAAATGACATTTTAAAATGTTTCCAGCTGCCTTTATCACTCTCAGACCTTTACGGGCTGAAAAATAATCTCTACGTGTTGTTTCAGCTCTCAAATGATTTTAGCCAAATTATAAAAGAACTTAAAAATAAAAGTTCAAAATTACATAAGCTGTTTTTAGGGGTTAAAAGATGATTTCTTTATAATATAAAATAAGTGCATTGAAGTACAGACACTTGTGCCAAAAAGTATACTGTGATAAAAACTGAAGTATTGACTTAACTGATTCAAGTAAAAGTGAAAAAGTATGGGCTCTGAAATGTACTCAAAGTAAAAAAAATAAAAAGTAGCTCTTTGGAAGACGTTTCTACCAGCCATTTATGTGCAAAGCTAACTGAACTATATTGATAAACTAATAAAACTATGATATTACATTGGAATACAAACATTTTAATCTAAATCCTAATTCTAATAAAACAGAGAAAAAGAAAGGGAATTTTTTTTTTTTTTTTAAACGGTTCTATTTGCTGTTGCCTACATTGTAGATGGTGAGTCTTCCTCAACACCTAAACAGAAAAATGAGTATGGGGTTAAAGTGGGGTTCGGTAGGTGCGGGGATGTTAAGAATAACTGCGGTGGCTCAGAGTGGGGGCAAATATCACAATACAAAATGATTTCTAATGTGGGTTCCAGTATATTTTCTTTGTGTTCAGGCTGTGATTGGTTGACCCGTGCTGCTGAGGCTGCTCACAGGTTTACTGCTCTTTGTGGATTTACACAACTGAACGGAACAAGATTCGAGCAACGTGCTTCGGGACTTTCTGAACCAGTTAATCTTTGTCTTCCTAAATGACATACTCATCATCTCAAAGAACTTTATAGACCACCACGACTATGTTTTCCAGGTACAAAGACAGCTAGAAAACAGACTGTGTGTTAACATGAGACAGGTGCGTTGAATCTGTGACTTTTCTTGGTTTCATTATCAAAAGTGAAGGTAGACCTAGCCAAGGTTTGCAACCATTTGACGCTCAGCAGAGATGGTTTTCTTTGACACCTCTACTCAGGTTTACGGTTTAGGAGCAGTGCTCTTGTAGCAACGGAAAAGCAAAATGCAAACGTGTTGCTTTTCCCTGCTTTTTTTATTTGTGCCCAAAATAAATCTTCAAGTTCTCCACCTGCAGGATTACTTAGACCTGTACTCCACCTGTATATGCATTGTCCCTGGATTTTGTCATTGGGTTGCCTCTGCTATCACTTAACAACGTCATTGGAGAATCGATCTCCAAGCTGCTCATTTCATTGCTCTACTCTAGCTCCCTACAGCACTACAAATGAATCAACTACCGATCGACCATGTGATCCGCCTCCAGGGGATACTTGTTGTCATCATCTCAGACAGTGGCCCTCAAGTCACCTTGAGAGTCTGGAAAGAGTTCTGCATTGCCATTGGGCCAAATGTTAGACTCTCATCTGGTTTCCAGCTGCAGACTAATGGCCAAATCGAAAGAGCCAACCAGGAGCAGGAAGCAACCTTTGGTGTGTGGTATCAACCAACCAGTATCAACCACTGCAACAGGTCTCACCCTATTTGAGGCATCTCTTGGTGACTGCCCACCCTTGTTGCTGTCTGAACAAGGTGAGCTTACAACACCATCTTTGTTGCTGTCTCCAAATTACAGCGGTCCATTTTAAATTTAGGCCATTATCAACTCTGTTTCTATCCTCTGTTTTCAGCATAATTGCTCCAAGAGCACACCGATGACTCATCCAGGCCACAAAAGAACCCAAAACATCTAAAGAACTGCAGACCTCGCTTGGCTCCGTTAAGGACAGAGTTTATAATTCAACAATAAGAAAGAGACTGGGCAATAGTGGCAGCCGTGAGTTTCAAGAAGAAACCTGCTGCTGAGCAAAAACAACACAACAGTTCATCTCACATTGGCCAGAAAACATCTTGATGATCCCAAGACTGTTGGGAAAATGTTCTGTGACTGATGAGACAAAAGATGAACTTTTTTAAGGTTTGACTGCTGTTACATCTGCCATAAAACGAACACAGCATTTCATAAGAAGGACATAGCAGCAACAGTTAAACATGGTGGTGGTAGTGCGATGGTCTGTGGATGCTTTGCTGCTTCAGGAACTGGATCACTTGGTATAATTGGTGGAAACATAAATTCTGCTCTTCTCATGCTCAAAAACCCTCCAATGAGGTTGAAGCAATTCTGCAACAGTGGGCCAAAATCCAGCACCACGATGTGAAAGACTCATTGCAGTTGTTGCTGCCAAGGGTGGCACAAGTTTTTAGGTGTAGGCAGCAGTTACTCTCTCACACAGGTTTGGGTAGCTTTTATCTTTGTCTAATATTAAAATTTGTTTAATATGTGAAACATGTAAGTGCAATGTAAATAATGAAATTCTGAATGCAATATAATTTCATTGAAATTAGATTTCTTCCTCCAGCCAAATCCAAGACATCAGCATTTCTGGATAAACAAAGGTAACCAAGGTCAAGGTGTTTTGAGTCTATTATCTGTAATTAATGGTAAATCCTCAAGCAGATGACCAAGAGACGTGCTTGTTATGGGGCTTAGGCCTCATTTAGTCAATAAAAAGTCATATTTATAGATAAATATGAAAAAGAATATGTCATTAAAGTTACAATAATGAGTCCCTACAATAAATAGGAGTTTCTATTCTTTTGTTTTTCCTATGTCTTTCCTAAGTCAATCAAATAGTTTCTAGAAAATTCTTTAAACTATTCTGTGTGAAATGTAGGTGAAATGATCCTTCCTCTGACCTCAGACTGAGTTTGTGGTAAAGTTTCCTGCTGTATTTGTATTACAGAGTAGTCCTTTAACGTCCATTGAGCATCTGTATGTATCCCAATGACGACTTCAAACTCACCTGCGATCAATGAGATCCACACACAGTTGGGAGCTGATCCTGATCCAGGTCCCAGCCCCGGTACCGGTCCTTGTCCAGGTCTGGGTCCTGGCTGGAGTATCAGAGGGTTGACCTGGTGGGTCCTCCAGGACCCGGTGTCTGCCATGCTGCAGGGGAACAAACAGACTGTAAGGGTACAGCTGAAGGAAAGAGGTGTCAGGTGCCGTGGATTGGGTTACCCCTGGTTCCAGAGGGGACAGAGGTGTGAGTTTACAGCCTCCTCAGGTTTCAACACACATTCTGAGCTGGACTTCCTGCTATGCACACTGTACATCATGTCACCTACCGCAGGTGAGTTAGAGGGGCAACCAACACAATAACTAATGACATCACGGAAACAGGACCATAGGACACAGGAAGTGCAGGTCTAGAATAGTCAGGAGCCAGTTACCCATTTAATCCGCAGCACACATTCAGTTTTTACATCAAAAACACTTTGATGCTATTTGGGAAGAAACTGCATGGGGTAGAAAAGCTACAAAAATATTTTAAAAACCCTGCCAATACCTAACCATTCAACCACCCACATAATACACAGTGAGTAACATACGTTTTGAACACGTCACCAGTTGTCTAAGTAAAAATATTTCTGAAGGTGCTATTGATATGAAATTTTCACCAGTTTTTCAGTGAAATTTTCAGTACCAACCCATCCAATTCACACATGGAGAGAAAACCATAGATGTCCATAATTTAATTTATGCGCAATAATGAGAAATGACACATGGCAAAAGTATTGAAAACATGAAGAAAGGGAGATCCAAACAGGCATGGAAAGTCATGGCCCAAAGCCCAGAGAGCTGGGCAATGTGGATGTGGAGCACTCTGTGGAACCTGAGGAACAGGTGGTGTGAAGAGTTAGGGTCATCCCCTCCTGCCAGTTCTGGGGGTGACATAAAACTTAAATAACTAGAAAGACACCACAGGCCACAACATAAGATAAAAAAAAAAATTCAAAAGATTTGCTGAACACAGAATAAAAAAACACGGCTGATTTGGCCAAAACAGGCCCCTCGTACAGCTGTAAATCCTCCTATTAACGACTTCATCAGTGCCCGTAACAGTACCTCACTTTATAGACATGTACAGCTCTGTTGTACTGATAGAACTTTGTTTTTCTTTTTGGTGGACTGATTTTCTCTCTTATATCAATTTATACACTGGATCTGCACACAACCACACAGGCGTCCCTCAAAACATGCAGTAAACACAAACAAACTTTTTTCTATTGACTCAGTGTCTTGTCCTGGTGTATGTCCTGTGTTTGTGTGTAGTAACTGGTTAAGTCATCAGTCCAAAATTAAAGTGGTTACATATGAACTGCAATTCTTGAGCCTAAATCTTGCAACCATGTAAACAGTAGGAGTGTGTGGTCAAATATCTATAAACCTCCACTCACAGCTCCTACACAACAACATAAAGCCACAGCACAGGGCTAATTGTAAACGGATTGGCTCTTACATAGCACTTTATACAACATCACATTCACACACATGCATCTACATCAAAGCGCTTCCTACTATTCATATGAACACCAGGATCAAACCACCAACCCTGTCATTAGTCGGTAACCTGCTCTACAACCACCCCAACTGAGAACTTCCTCCTTTGTAATCCCCATATCTGTATTAAGCTTCTATTTGCCATATTTCAGATCTCCTGTAGGTGGGACAAGTAAACTGGGAATGCCGTACATTTGCTGAATGAATTTTATTTTGGTTCGGGAAGCACAGCAGTCATCTCTTCCCAGTCAGCCTGTACACTCATCTGTAGAGGCCCGATACATCTGTTCATAGTGGGCATGCTTCCAATGAATGTAGATTCTGAGCAAAAACCATTGCTTTTAAGAAATCATACTGAAGGTTGCGCAGTAGTTGAATTGCAATCAGTTTTATGATGAGCTTGAGCAAAGCATGCAGATAAAGATAGAACTGGAAGACAGTTTATTCATTTTATTGGTCAGGTTATGATTACAACTCAAAACTTCATATGTAGTGGTCACTGTTAGATAATCAGCAATGCTGATGTCTGAACCGGACTGACAAAGCCTCTCAAAAGTCTAACTACTACACTCCACATAAGTGTTAAATAGTCCTGATCCTTTAATTGCAATGACCCTTCTTTGCTGAGGGTTTAATTCTCATGCAAAAAGCCAAAATCTCAATCAAGGCTATGGATATATGAAAATTTTCAAAACTGAACAAAGAAAACTCAAATTTGACAAAGGAGGATACTGACCAAAAAGCATAATCCCAAATCTGCTTTCAGTCAAAGAGCAACCAAAGAACCAGGAAAGTGAAGTGCACATGGGGAAACATTGGAAATCTTTCCTTGGAGCAGTTAAACACAGGCAGAAACATGTGAACACAAAGAGGAGATTTATTTATTACAGTATTTCTGGAAAAAACCCTGAGAGACAGAAACTAAGAGGGTCGGCCACGTTTGGAGCAGCTACCGAGCGTGGGGTCAGTGTGTGCACAGCGTGTTCTGCTACAGGTTGGGGTTCACCGCTCCTGATCCTTGACATTCGATGATGTAGGTGATGTTTCTGCTCAGCTCGTCTTCGCACTTTGTTATTGTGAACTTTGCCTGCAAATACAACAGCACACAAGGTTAATGACTGATCAGCTCGACTCAGACCCGAGGATGACACCAGGACAAGATAAAGAAGCAATATTAAAACTGAAACTGTGACTCGCGAACAGAACAGGCACCATTTGGGTCAGTCTTGTGCTGTAAGAGTTTCTGACCTGAGTCAGCTGCTCTGCGATGTGAATTGCTGTCTGTGTGTGTAGTGTCACAGCACCGGTTCGAATCCGAGACGTTCCCTTTGCCAGCGCCATGAAGATAATGAGCTGCAGAGGAGAGTCAGAGTAAGGTCAGAGTAAGGTCGCAGAGTGTGTGCGCGCGCGTGTCGCTCTCTCTCACACTCACCTGGTCCTGCAGGAATTCGTCCACGCAGCCATTGTGTCTGATGTTTTTCAGCAACATCTCAGCAGCTTCAATACCCACTTTATCTGCATACACACCTGAAAAACAAAAATCCCATGTACTTGAACATCTGCACTGTCAAAGAAAAGTCACTGTTTCAGAACATCAGCCCAACAAGCATTCAAAGCATGTTTGTTTTCAAAGAGGGGGGCATGGGGAAGTAATGACTTCATATAAATTACATTTCTCAATGAGGTGTCAACATTTATCACATTACTGCAGCATTGCTGCCACCTGCTGGTTCGTGTGACTCCTCACCTTTCTTTCCCAGTGCTGAACCAGCAAATATGCAACCTGTAGAGGACTCGGCAATGATTCTGAAAAAGAGGTGGAAAAGCAGTCAGGGGGCTGATCCTTTGGGGAGCATTGGCAGTTTTAAACCAAGAGCTTCATAGCGTACGGCCTCTTAGACCAGGTTTCACAAAGCTATAACTCCTCTTCATGCTGAGGATTTTAAATGATCAGGACTCTGGCCAAATGCTTTTCCTCTTTTCTAAAGTTCCAGAACATTTTTTCTTCCTTGCGTGCCAATGCTGAATGCATCGTATGTTCAGAGCTTACAATATTCCATTTCCATTCCCGCAGGCCTTTTCCTTCTCTTGCTGTGGCTGGATGTTGATGTAAAGTTCTTTGATTTCCTTCCTGATGGTTCGAACAGCAGCAGCCGACATGTCTTTAGCCAACTGTAGAAAACAAAAACTACAGTCAGCTCAATAAAGAAAAGCATACCTGACATTTTCACATTTAGTTTTACAATAACAGACTACGCAGCACCGAAAGTTCCTTAACTAAGTTTAAGAAAGTGAATCCATTTCCACAGAAACCTTGGCTGCATACAACCTTGGCTACAGTGGCTCTTCTTAAACAGAAGGCAACAAATCAGAGAGGTTCAGATTTTCTCTGTATGTTCCAGGCACAACTTGTCCTGGCATCACATATGTTGCCCATATCTTTATGCCATATTATGTCATCTTGGCATGTACCGTTTGAAAGGGCAGCATCTCCTAAAGCAACCAGACACTCATCCAGTGTGCTGTTTGCACTTGAGATATAGATGAGAGGCTGGCACTCCCCATACTCCAAAACTCTGACCACTGCTAATTTGTCTTGCATCACGATTGTCTAAATGATTCCCCCATAACAACATAGAAAATTTGTGAAGTCACATGATGGTCTGAAATTGTCTGACTAGAATCTGCATCCCATAAACTGCTGGTAGATTCATTTCTGGGTCTTTGCACAGTACAAGGGTTAAATAGCACACTGTTCATCAGGAATTCAGTGCAGTTGTGGAAGATGACAGTTAAGGGCTAACTATACTGTTATGCACTGTCTCCACTGCTGTTCTGCACAGGACTCAAACCTAACGCCAATTCATCGCAAAGAGTGGATATGTTTATATATTCAGGAGTGGAGTGCACTCCTTAGCCAGGTGGAGACCGAACGACCAAGTCCAACACTAGGCTGTTGGGTCTCCAGCTGTCCGTGTCCACAACAGACTTAAATCAAGGCTTAAAGTCGCCATCTTGGACTCTAGCTGGTGATGTCAGTCCTTATCCTGTTCTGAAGCCTCGGTGAGCTTTGTGTAGCTCAATATAAACAAAGTGAAAGACTGTATAAAAGATGGACGTAGCAAGGTCATCACATTAGAGTTTCAAAAAAAACTGACGTTAGTAGGAGGCCTCACTGTGAAACTGCTTATTCATTGGCTAGCCATTTTTGAATGACAAGTCATTAGCCAACGAGCTAATAATGAGCACAAATAATCCTTTCTGAAACATAGCATGTGGCTAAGACTAGTTAATTAGCAGTGACTGTATTATCAAAAAAAAATAACAAAGAAGAAATTGTGTACCGGCAAATTAATGAAAGACTGGAAAAATAATCCAGTACACAAGAAAAACAAAAACACAACAGTTGACGCAGTAAAAACCATAAAATGAGTAATGTGAGTGAGTGTGAACTTTACTTTGAAAGGTAGAACTCCAGCAACATAAGCTCTACCATAGATCTTTGTGATGTTTCCTCTCTCAGTCATTGTGACAGGCGTCAGCTCTTTGACTGGATTCACCGTCACCATGACCTCACCTCCACCTTTAGGGTAGAAACCCCTGATACACAAATACACAGTCAGATACACACAAGTACTCCAGTAACATTTCAACTCTGTAGATCTTGGTACACTGACCTCATTCTGATGTCACAGTCAAAATGGACTCCAAACTTCTCCACAATGGGTTTGAATACCTGAAGACAATTAAAAAAAAAAAAAAAAAAAATACAATCAAATGTAATATAAAAACAAACTCTATAAACACACACTTAAAGTTCTCTGCTTTCACTTTCACTGGAAGTGCATCAAGTTAGGCACTAACTGAAGCTCTGAGTCAGTTAGCAGGGTAACAGACTGTGGTAACCCGAAGTTTCTCTCTGGTTGACTAATATCACAAGCCCATCAGTAAACTCTGTCTTATCCCTTTCTACACATTTGATCTTCACTTTCTGTCTCATAGGCCACATCAGATTACTGCTGAATAACTAGATTTAAAAGTCAAATAGAACTCCAGCAACATCTAATGAATATTAGACTTGGGTGGATGACCACTGACAGCATAAAAAGTTGTGTTCTATCAAACTTTAATACAGTCTATGGAGGATCAGCGTGGTCCAGGCAAAATAAAGTGACTCTTTCCACTCTAAAGGTAAACATCATGGTCCATACTGACATATTATACTCTTCAGTGAGTTGGATTAAAACGGAGACTGTGTTCTTGGTATTGAGGTACCAATGATGATTGCTTTGTCTGTTATAGGGCTGCGGTGTGTCTATGTCGATTACCTTGATAGTGTAGTCAATCTGAGGAGCCATCTCTGCGTTGGTTCCTCCCTTCAGACAGAGCTGTGAGGCAGCATCGGCATAAAGAGCACAAGGCAGAGCAACCTGCAGCAGGAGACACACACTCCTGACACACACACAAGAAGTGATTATATATAGATGTTTAATGTTTAAAACAAAAACAATCAATAGCTTTTGTATTACTGCCAGATAGCAGCTGGTTACATAGTAAGCGATGCAGTCAGTGGGTCAGACTTACCCTGCAGTCTGCGTGTCAGCCGTGTAGTTCCCAGCCCGGGTTTTACCAGGAGTCAGACTGATGTCAGTGGAGCCAATGCTGGCTCCTTGAAGACTGCCAGAACACAGATCTGAGACCAGCTGCAGGCCGGTCAGGTGCTGTGGTCTGCACACAATTGATCAAAATGTTACGATTTGAAATTTCAGAACTCTGTTCTTTTACTGGGACTTTGAGGGGGCTTGTGCCTCCAACTTTTTAAGAACGAAATAGAAATGCACACGAAAACGTCGCAAATAAAATGCACCGAACAGTAATCAATAAAATCTAATTAAGATAACTGATTAAAAGCCGAGGAAGTTCTGCGGCACAGAGTCGTGAAGGTTTCTGCTGAAGCTGCTAAAAGTCGTGCTGTGCAGACTGAAGCTGAAGGTGACAGATGGTCTTCTTTTCACACAGAAGCTGCGTTTTTAAATCAGCTGAGTCTCAACAAAAGCACGCAAACAAACCGGGAGGTATTTAACTAATCAGCGTTCACACGGTAGAGCAAATAACACCAATGTAAATAAATCGGACAATCGGTTGTTTTTGTTAATACTTTTAAGTTAACCGATGCATCAACTTTAATGAATAGGCTAACATTAGCCTGCTAGCACTGAGCTAGTAACTCACCTCAGACCCGGCGTGCTTCTGCCGGCTCGGATTTTAGTGATTTTGATGGAGGACCCGATGATGCAACTGAGCGCCGCCGAGACTCTCAGGATCTGTCCGCCCTGCACAGAGCAAATGAAGGGGAAACAGAAGCGACATCAGCGAGCTAAAAACCGCCTGCTGTCCGCCGCGCTAGCATTGTGCTAGCACATTAGCGGCGGGGAAAGCCGGCAGCTTTTCATGTGATCACCTCCCCAACATAAAGTGAGTACTCACTCCTTCCATCACGCTGCCGTCTATCTCCACAGCCTCAGAGTCCATCTTCATTCAAAACAAAAAATTTTTTTACTCGGATGCTGTTGCTCAGCTCAACTCCAGGTTCCCGTACTTTTCCCTTGTGTTTGTTCTTCTTCTTCTTGGTCTTTATCAGCGGTTGACAAAGAACGAATTGGTGCATTACCGCCACCAACTTGTATGGAGTGGGAACTAGAATGACGCTTCAGGATTGGATGCTATTATACAAATGGGTTTGTCTTAGATACCTAATTAATATGGCGTTATTTTTGTAGAATAGTGGCACAAAAATAACGCCATAAATTATGACCTGATAACTTTTACTTCCTGGGTTATTTCTAAGTAAACAAATTAAATCTAGTTTCAGTTTCATTCTATTTGGGTTTTGAATCAGTTGTCTTCTTTCTTTCTCATACTCCTGACAGTATAATATTACATGCTCTACTCTCAGCACCCCCACAGTACTTACATTTTTATTGCAATGTTTCCCTAAAATGCATGGTGTATAATTTAGCCCAGTGCACCTTAATATGAGACGTAAAATGATTGCGTCTTCTCTACTCCTCCTCCCTACACTTCTTCATCTATAACCGAATGACTGCAACCACTTCCATTAACTTTCAAACTAAAATGAAAAAAAAAAAGTGACCACACTAAAACAGTTTTTTTCTTTCCTCCAAGTGGTGGAGTAGAAAACATGATTTTGTTTATTTACTAAAATATTTTATCTGTAGTTTATGGAATACAACATTTTCCAGCCATTAACTCTCCTCAGTTCCTTTCAAATTATTTTACAGTCCTATTGAAAAGCTGTACAGAAGTCTTGACCCCTTCATCCGCTGTTTTTTTACATTTTGCTAGGACAATGGGAAGCTGGTGCAGCAAATGGCTGAAACATGGGCAAACATGCATGAACATATAAAACAGAGTTTGTAATGAGCTTGAAAGCCAAGATTTGGTATGAGCACCTTTATTATACTCTCTTACTATCCTAGGCAGCTTTACTGTAACGTCAATGAAGATTTTAACCAAAAATTGCAAATGTGGCTTCATCACTCTTCATGAGACCCATTTTTCAGTTCATTTCTTGTGTAAAGTACTTAGGAAAAGAGTGGTGCACCAAGAATATGAAGATGACCCAAAATGAATGCTGGGATGGGGTGGGCCACAAGGGATACACATGAGCCATCCTTCAAATCTGGGCATTTGGAGGAGCCTTGGAATTTGGACAGTCTTTGTTGAAATGCCATACCTCTGTGATTTTAGCTACTTTGTAACCTTTTTCTAAAGCTAAAGTAAATGCAGGGATGGGCCACAAACCAGTCAGAGCTCTTTGCTCATTACCAAGATTACATCACAGGCTGCTCACTGTTTTGTGAAAATGTGTTTTCAGATTGATTACCGCCATTTAAGTTTACCCTGCTGGAGCTAAATGTATTGCTAAAAACGGACTGTCATGATGAATGTGGCTGATTGTTACTCTCCCTCTTTATGCTTTTTTAAAAACTCAAATAATAATAATAAATAAATGTCCAAAAAAGTAAAAAGAAAGCTTAGTTTTTCTTTTGTTGTTGTTGTTTTTTTTTAATCAAATACAAAACATTAACTTTCATGATATGAAGACATTTTATTAGAAAAGATCTTCAATGTATAACTAAAACATGACAAATTAACAACAAAGTAAACAAACACTAATAAACTGCGACTGAAAGTATCTTAAATCGGTTGGCTGAGGCAGCAGCAGGGAAGCTCGGACCTCCCTCTAACCACCTCCTCCTCCGGGGAGCCATCGAGCTGTTCCCGGGTCTACCCCGGCCCTTCTGATGGACATGCCTGGCTGAAACACGTTACCCAGCAGGCGACGGCCTTTAGACGTGGAGGAGTAGCAGCTCTACCAGTCCGTTAGTGGACTAAGAAATCAGTGTCCAGAAACATCGCAGATCTTACTGATTCTAAACGTCAAACCCCTTCCTCACTTAAAACTGTTTGTTTCCCGCTCTCCAAGGAGCTCCAGGCCCCGCTCGTAGACTCGAGAGGCTTTTCCTGTAGCTCAGTCAGGCAAATGAGAGCTCTCAGACCTCTGGCTTCAGGTGAGGGGGTGTCACAGCTCCACAGCACGTGTTTCTCTCCCGCGCTCTCATTGGTCGAAGCAAGGGCCTGCCTCTCTTTTAATGACGGGCCACCACTAATTTAACGTAGTTTATTGACGTTCAAGGTCACTCCGACCTTCAGTCAAGGGTCTGACGGGTGTCGGCCGACTCAGAGCTACTCTGAATATGACTTTTTTGCATCAATCTTTCAAATGTTTGATATTTGTGTCACCTCAAGCTAATAATAAATGCTAATATCAGGTTAAAATGACTTGGTTGTAGTACAAATGCCTTCAATGACATGTCTCATCACATATGGAAGCAGAGACTGTTGAGCAGTGGGGCCACACAGACCCATGTTATTTGTAAAATCATTCTAATTAAGTGGCATTTTTAAATCGGCCGACCCTGGACTCTGCAGAGTCTGTCAGATAAACAGCAGCAGTAACTGTCACAAGTTCCTCAAAGGCCATTATTTGACTCATATTGTTTTTACTGAGGAGCTATCAAATGATGTCTGTTCAAGGCATTCTTTATAAACACGCCTCACCCCACTAATATTAATGATTTGTATGCACATAGAAGACTCTTGATACCAAATACATATGTGTAAAACATTTATTAAGTGTACAAAAAGTAGCTTGACAGAAAATCATAGATAAAACAGACAATACATGCCATAACCCCTACATGAATAATAGCATTTCTCCGGTTTTTCGGACTTCTGTTGTCATCAATGTTGGTTACTTTTCAGTTATTAGTAAGGCAACTGGCACTTTCTCCCAATAGAAATCAAAACATTTTATATTAACTGTTCGTATGAAGTGAAGCCTTTTGACTTTTTAGTGGAACACTACAGGAATAGTGTTTAGGTAATTTTTTTGTTTATTTTTTTACATGGACCCTGAAATATAAGTCGAGTTTCCCAGTTTCATTAAGTCACAAAAACCCTACCAGAGCCAATCTAAGAATTGTACACACATAAAAAAAAAAAAGTTAAACTGATTACATAGAACTAGTAAATCACACAACACAAACACACGAGAGAGAGCCGTTTCCACAATAACACACAGCAGGTATGAGAAAAACTCATACAGTGTGCTCAAGTCAGAAACAGAGTACAGACGCAGACCGTGTACTCGAAATATCACGTCACACCTGCAAAAGTCTGAGGAAACAGGAATCTTACTTCCATCATTTATCCCACACACTTCAAAAAGTTTGTCAGTTTTAGGTTTCGGATTGAGAAAGCTTTAACTTTAATTTCATCATCTAACCTAATCCAATTGACACTGCACTGTCCAAAGAAGAACAAACCCAAGCAAAGAAAAACTGGCCGCTGCATGGTAAATGTTCCTAAACCCTAAAGCCTCAGCTCCACTCTGCAGATCCAGGTGTTTATTAACAGCCTGGCATGTTGGTTAGATGAGTCCAATATCCTGTCTGTCTGCACACATACGTCCTGTTTCTGGGATGAGTGTTTTGGCTCAGAGACGCAACATTTAGCAAGTCTGAGAAGCACCAGTTAGTTCTCCAACTTTGTCGAATGAAAACTGAAAACGGCAACAAGAGGCAGAACAGCAGACTGTAAGAAAACGCCACCCACCCTACAATGTCAGCACTTGTAATAAGTGTTCTATTATTGTTCTGAAGTTTAGTTTCATTGGTTCTCTGGAGGCATCAGTCAGTTTTTGTTACAAGTTCCTGATTTCTTCCTCTGCAGACTACACACGGGCAGCATAGACACGCATCTGCTAACAGAAGCGTTGCCAGTCAAAATGAACCACTAGTGTTTTTTGGTCAAAAAAAAAAAAAAGTGCTGGCCCCACTAAGAAAATCTCTACAAAAAACTATTAGCAACCAATAAAGCCAGTCTAGGCAACAAGTTGCAGTGTAATTCAAAAAATAAGAGCTAAATAAGAACATTCAAATACTGTAATGGAGCGGTGTGAGGGCCCTGGACTTCCTCTGGGTCTGCTGTCAGGGTTTACACAGCTGCTTTGGAGCACTCGCAGCTCTTTTAGGTGTGGATAGGACTGAGTTCAACAAAGCACATTTCCCCAAGAAAGCAGGGTTCACATGCATCACATAATTCTGACCATGCTAGTCTTGTTGAGGGTCGTAAGAACACAGACGGGAGAGCTACGTGATTTTAGGTTTGGCAGTTGTCTTGTGTTTTTTCCTGGCTTTATGGGTTTCGGTCTGCAGCTCAACTGGGAGCCACATTTAACAAAAAAAAAAGGAGGCTGCTTTTAGTTTTCAGAAATCTAAGAACGTTTTATCTTCACCTTTGAAGAAATAAGGAAGAGAAAAGTACGGAGCATAGTCACAAAGAGTTCTAGGTTGTGACCAGAAGGTCAAGTATCAACCGAGTGTACCTCAAAGGTCAGAGGTGGTTAGATTGAGCCCAAAGTAGAAGAACTGGATCCGGTCAATTTGCAAACCACCTTTTGAATAGGGAAATCCAAGGTAACTGAACAAGAATGTATCGTTTCATTTGCATTTGGATGCAAGTGAAAGGAAGACTTCAAAAAATACTAAGAAAACATGCAGCAGACAAACATGAGTATCCACGCAATAAATGTTAAAGTTAGAAACACATTCAGAAAGGCCCTGATGTCACAAGGGGTTTGATAACAGATGCATTTTACCCAGTACACACCCAGTATACAGCGGGTGTACATAGCATATAGACTATATATAGTATATATACCATATATAGTGTCTATATACCATGTTCTGTTGTGCTTAGGAGTTGGGATCCATCATATCTAATCCATCGTTGCTGGCGTCTGACTAATTTTTATTGACTCATTAAAGTAGGTGCAGAAATATGGAAAGCTATAAAAACCAAGTCCATTATACAAAAATGATCTTGAATAGTAAAAACATCAAATAATGAGGCAATGGACAGGATCATATCTGAATGGCTCTAGAAGAAAAAAAGTAGTATATAAAGGGTAAAAGCCATCTACTCATGAGGAAGGCTTCACATGATGGCACACTCTCTGGACGACACTTTGCCCTGTAGGAGAAACAAAAAGGTTTGTTATTGGGAGACTTCCATGTGTAGCAGTACAGATGTACAAGTTCCAAAGAGTGACTCCATCCAACAGCCTACAACAGGTGCTGACTGAGACAGACCATGTGTTCTACACTGTTTAACCTCAGTAAATAAACATGTTATGAAAACTATGAGCTCATTTTGAATGTGATCGCAGCCACACGTCATAAATACGTTGGCGCAGGGTCACATGCAGCACTGTGTAGCATCCCCTCTTCTTCTAACAGCAACCCACAAGTGTGTGGGACTTGAGGAGAGCAGCTGCGGGACTTGTGGAAGAGGAATGTGTCCCATTCTTCTCTGTTAGAGGATTCCGGCTGCTCAGCAGTTCTGACCCTGCTTTGTCCTGTTTTTTTGGTGCAAACTGCCACTTCCATAGGCACTGAGATTTTGGTTAGTATGACCTCAGCAGTTTCCCCACTTTGCCTCAGTCTATCTTAAACTGGCTTTGGTCCAGAGAAGACAGCGGTGTCTATGGATCACGCTCCCATGTGGCTGCCTCTTTGCATGACAGAGCTCCAACCTGCATCTGTGGAGGGCACGCTGATCCTGAGCCCATGCACTGATTTCCACCACACAATCATGCCCGTTTTAAGGGACTGGTGATGCAGATATCCAACAATGATGATATTATGAACTACAGATGATGAATTACTCAAAGTCTTCACATGTTTACATTCAGAAACATTCTGAAAAACAATTTGTAGACGCAGTTTTCTGCAGAACGGTGAACCTCTGCCTCTCTAAGATGCTCTTTTAGACCCCGTCATGTGACTCACATGTTGCCAATTAACCTAAGCGGCTGCTAAATGTTCCTCCAGCTCTTTCTTTTTAGTACCACTTACTTCATCAACCTTTTATTGACTTTCTCCAACTGCTCTGCTACCTGCTCCTGCCACCGAGTCAAAATGAGCTCATAGTTTTCTTAACATCTAATCTAACTGCAGTAACAGCCCTGCTCCTTTACACCGAGCCAAACAAAAAGTTTTACCAAAAAGGTAAAGAAAAAGAAAAATTGTTGGCCAAGTGTACCGTCTGTGCCACTGTCTCCTCCTCGCCATCAACATCATCTACATCCACCTGAGTGTTGGTTACAGTCCTCCTGGCCACCTCCTGTGAGACAAACACCGCATGACTCAAAAAATAAAAACCATGTACGAATTTCAAGCAAAGGAAACTGGTTTAGTTAGCTATGCACCGACGTCTTTACCTCGCCATCAGCATTGACCAAAGAGGTAACTATGTCATTTCCTGTGCCCCAGGAAGCCTGGCTTTTCCACAGCAAGTCAGTTGGAGGACTGTGAGCCATACCAGCATCGGCAGACCACACCTAGGTGCAGGTAAACAACAAAAAAAGCTGTTTACAACATACAGTATAACATACAGCTTCACATATTACATTTTTACAATATTACACAGCATGATCATCACGGTACAGTCTGTTAAACTTGAGAAATATCAGTCTGTCCAGGTAGGAAGTCTGAGCCGCTGGGAATCCATTTCACCTGCACAGGTGCAAATCAATGACAACAGGTGCAGTGGAGAGACAACAAGTCAATGCCCCAGAGGGTTTAGCAGTCGGGGGCCACAGACCTCCCTCCTTATCCCTCACGACTGATTTTTCTCTTGGTGTCCTTGTCAAATACTAGTAGCATGAGACCACCAGTGGGTGGCAGCACATTCAGCACAGAGGGAGGATGGCTGCTACAGGCCAAATGATCTTTGCTGGTGGGCTCTTTATCAGTGTTCCTGTCTCACCTCCACTACATGTGTGTCTATACGTGTCTGATCGTTTAGGGTCATGCAACCATACGCAATCTACTCACAGTGACAGACTGCCCAGCTTTCAGGACGTATTTTGGTGAGAACTTGTAGATGATTTCTTCCCCATTGTCAACCTGTCTCTTCAATCTCCAGTTGCCCAGAGGCTGGTCCTGCAAGACATGAGGAGCCTTAATACAGAAGTGCACTTTGTTCAGAAAAGGAGACACAATATAAAATTTCACCTAACACACCTGCTCAGTATCGTTGAGGAGTGTGACTGCGTTTCCATCCATGTCAGTCGGTGATATGGTGACGGCTCCAGTAGCCGTAGCCTCTTCTGACACCAGCAACTGCTCCTCTCCTCTTCCAATCTCGGGCATCTCCCTAACCTCTGCTTCCGCTCTCTTCCTCTTAGAGGAGCGGGAGGATGAAGATCCTGTTAATCTGGACACTGTGACTCGGGAAGACGGGCTGGGGGACAGCTTCAGTCTAAAACAGGAGGAGAAAATGATGCTGTTGGAATCAATGCTGTTGCAACGATCCCAACAGCCCAATCTGATCCAAGTATCACTTTCCACACATCCTACCCACGGTGCCTACAGTAAGTACTGGCTCTGATGGCATCCTCATGATAAAGTACTTGATAAAACATGTGCACCTGTGTTCCTCTCCCTCCAGCAGTTTCCTGTATGCATTGATCTCCATATCCAGAGCCAGCTTCACATCCAGCAGCTCCTGGTATTCACTGAGCTGAGCGTTCATCCGGTCTCTCAGTTCAGCCATTTCTTGTTCTTTTGCTTCGATGGCACGGCGGTGCTTGTCTCGCTCAGACGACAGAATTTCTTCCAACTCTCTGATACGATCTTCTGAGGCAGCCACCTACAAAAGCAAACATGCAGACACCACTCAATTAAAACCAAATAGCAAACCACCAGAAATCCTGAGCTGTTTAAGGGATTTAAAGTGTGGAAGCTGTAGGAGAGATCTCCATTTGGGTGTACTGGTGTCCATAAAGCCACACCTGTTTCTGCAGGGCGCTGAGCTGGTACCCAAGGCTCTCTATTCTGGTACGAGACTCCTGCAGCTCCTCCCTGGCTGAGCTCATTGCCTTGTCATTAATCTCAGAGGACACTTTGGCATTATCCAACTGCAGACAGAACGAGACAGATAGCATATTTGAACACAAGGAGCATAAAACACAAAGAAAGAAAAGGGGAAAAGACAAACATGTGTCTTTCACCTTGGCCTGAAACGTTTGCTCCAGTTCTTCCTTATAAATAGAGACTTGCGCATCATGTTGCCTCCGCAGGTCCTGGTTGGGATCACACAAGTCTGATTAACATTCATTCTCAACAGAAAGCCTGCTGAGCAGTGCTGACACAGATGTGAAGGTGAAATTTAGCATCAACACAAACACAGTACAGACATAATATATACATAATATACTTGCCAAAATGGTTACAGAGAAAATTAACAAGCCCTAGCACGCAATGTGAAATTGTGCAGCATTTTACAGTCAGAGCCAACCACCATGCTCCTGTGCATGTGCGCATGGTGCCACAGGCAAAAAAGAGCTAAAGACTGACTGATACTAAAAATGCCTTTATTATTTGTATGATAACATTTGTTTTTCAATGACACAACTGTACCTGTAAATATACTGGGTTGTAGCAGCCACAGACACGGCAACATCAGAAATTAAATCATACCTGTAGAGCTTGTGCCAGTTTGAACTCATAGTCCTGTCTGACTCCAGAGTCCACCTCCACTATTCTCTGCTCATGTCGACGGCGAGACTCGCGCACCTCCTGAGCACAAGGAGTGAGTGAAGTGTAACAGAGAAACGTCACCCAAAGAAAACCCAAAAACTTTGCTACGTTAAAAGAGAGGGAAAGAAATCTGATTATGCAAACTTTATGGCAGTCTTGTGCACAGGCACAGTATTTACGACACAACCCTTACCTCATCAAACATAGTCTTCCTGAACTCCAGCTCTTCACTCAGTGACTGACAGCGATTCTCCAAGTCCACACGCATCAGTGTCTCTGCCTCCAGCTGGCGTTTACCAACAGCATGGCTGTCCTCTGCCTACACATCATAAGACCGGGACATTTATTAGCACATGGACAACATTAGGCTGATTGGCTGGCTCTTCATGACCAAGCAGAGAACATTTGTTATGTTAGTCTGGCATACAAAAAGTAAATGAAACATTTACTTTTGGGGACATAATACCCAAATAAAAAGGTAAACAAAATTGTAATATCAATCACGATTAAAGTATTGTGGTGATCATATATTATCATTTCTAATTATTCAACCATTTCTAGATATTTCTTTTTCTGGCTTCATTTTTTTACTAAACATCTCGCATCTTTCCCACCTTGGCCAGCAGGCTCTTGACATCAGCTAGCTCAGAGCTCAGAGCAGCATTTTGGCTTAGAGCTGTTGAAAGAGCTGCTTCATTCTTATTCAGCTGGGCTTCCAAACCACTGGCCCTGGACATTGCTGCAGCAAGATCACCATCCTTTTTCTTTATACTGGAACAAATAGACAAGGAGGCAGAACACAATTAATATCTTTAAGTGGTCACTTAATGGCCCTTACAAGCTAACATCCAAAATCTTTAGCCACGTTAACACGATTTCAAATTTTTTAAAAAAAAGTATTTGATAAGGCGTTACCTGCGTGTAGCTTCTTCCAGGTCAGCCTGAGCCTTGCCCAGATCTATCTGGAGCCTGGCTCTCTCTCTAGCAGTTTCATCCAAAACTCGCCGAGCATCAGCCAACTCTGCCTCATACAGAGCCTTTAGGCCTGTTACCTAAAGAGAGGGATGCAAAACACATTACCTGGTGAAGAAAACAAACACTACTGACTGTTCCAGAATGTAAAGTCTTCCGAGTGGTTGCATATTACAACAGAAGGACAGGTTTCTAAAGTTCACCTTAAAAAAAAAACAAAACAAAACAAAAAAACCCAACCTATTTCTTTTTTTTCTCCTTTCTTTTCTTTTAATCAGACAGAGGATTATTACAGGAACATACACTAAACTAAATATACACTGTGGCTCCATTATTATGTCTTAAAATTAAATTTGTTCCCGTTTGAATTTTATCTGAATAAATAATGAATTGAAAAAGATAAATAAATAAAACTCTTTCAGTCAAGTACTGGGGGCAGTGTTAAATTCAACAGTCAGAGCAGCCGTTTCCAGCTGACCTAATTTCATTCAGTATCAATTATTCTGAATGAATAGATCCAACTACCACAACTACACACACTGTGTGACGTTTTCAGTAACCATATATAATGTTAAGATGTAACAAAAGTAATTACTGTCTGAAAATAGCCTTAAAGCTTTCCTTTCACTGCTGCCACCACATTGGACTTTCCGAGTCTAAATAAGATTCAACTAACAACAAAGAGGAAGTGCATTAGCATTTGAGCAAAAAATACCTCTTAAGTACTTCAAGGGCATCTATAAAACCTATAGAAACCAACCATCGCACATTGCTTCACCAGTGGCAAAAAAGGCGAAGAAAAAGAAGACAGAACAAAGCAAGGAAGACTGGTACAACCATTCACACAATGGAGAGAGGTTTGGGATTTAAGACTTTCCAAAAATGTCAGCAAGCACGTCACACTTCTACTGGATCCAGAATTTTTTTTTTTTTTTTAAACTTGCCTGCTTATGATCTAATTTACCTTTTTTTTTTTTTACCTTAGTGTCACTGGAATTTAAAATAACATTTTTAGAATTTATATTACATTATTAAGTAGCAACCCTGTCAGTGTTAGCCACATTGGTAACTACTCCCTAATACCTGCAGTACAACAAAAATGACTCCTGTTTTTTTAAAACAAACAAACAAACAAACAAACAAACAAACAACAACAGCAACAAAACAGCAGAAAACAGTCACAAACGCAGGCTTGTTAATTCAGTTAGCACTAGGCATGCCAACCAATAAAATCATAAGGCTAGTGTGCAGAAAAAGGTAGCATTGAGTGATTGTTAATATAAAAGAACACGTTTAGGGGCTCTCCTTTACTCGTTATAAAAGAAGGAACTTTGGAACATAGTATATGAAAGTGTAAAAAGGGTGGACAAGGCCAATTTTTCACGAATGTGGTTATTGCGTGCGTTCATCGCTGTGTTGATTGGGGTTGCTACGTTACAAGAAAAACAGGAAATTGATGCTGCTATGGGCAACAACGTGTCTTTGCAACACCACCTGCTATAACTCCAGTAGAAACACTACAAAACCAAAATTTATCTGTTGTAGGTCAAGTGTCGAAATAGTAGTTCCTTTAAGAAGCAGTTCCATTACAGGGTTGCTACCTGTGAGCATACAGTGACTCACAGCACGAAGAAATAAAGGATCTGGCACGATTACAAGATCTACCATTACTCAAATATGTTGGGTTTTTGTGTTTTTTTGATGAAGCAGAAATCATACATCATGCAAAGGTCACATATAAAATAGAAACCACGCACAAGTTAAAATTTTAACTTTAGGGCAACAACTATTCAAGATTACAACAAACACCTTTGTCCCATGATAGGTTCTATCGATGCTTATCTGATGAAGCGCAAAATTGTCTTGATACAATCATCCAGGTAAGGAAATCAATCATTATGGTAAAAAAATTCCCCAAAAATGGATTCTGTAGGGGTTTGTTTTTTTGTTTGTTTGTTTAGTTTTGGTTTTTTTTTTTTTTTTTTTTGGGGGGGGGGGGGGGGGGGCAAAGTCAAATGAACGGACAAATTCACAAATGCAAAAAATACATTAAAATAAAAAATAAAAATAAAATTTAAAAAAAAAATCACTGAGCAGAGATTGGCGCGCAGACCCACCCGCTCAGTGCTTCCGGTCCGGTCACATTTGAATACAGATGCAGTATGGATCATTACGGCAAACAATGCAAAGCCAACGGCACCAGTGAAGCTGAGTTTACCGTATGTGAGCGCAGTTAGTTACACATTTTACGCCGCATAATTAACGTGACTTATAATGACCGATTTTCCCTATCGTTCAAGACTAAATATGTGCGCGCACGAGCCTTTTTTCAGTTACACATTTTTACGACAGGGATCACGTGCTGATATTACGTTTACTGAAATATTTTCATTTACTAACCTCTCTCGTAGTCACCTCTTCTTTTTCCGACACTTTGACCATTAGCCGGTCATTCTCCAATTCCAGCGCCCGCACGCGATCGATGTACACAGCCAGCCTGTCGTTCAGATGCTGCAACTCCTGTTTCTCCTGTAAACGAGAAATCCGAGTCGGGGAGAGAGGAGTGGAGGCCGCTGACCGGCCAGCTTCACGGCTTGGGGTAGCGCTTGCAGTCGCCATAGCGGTTCCTTCAAAATTCTGCCCGAGTTTTCCTGAGCACTCAGCGAGCAAAAGAAAATAAATGACTGTATCTACTGGCTTTGTTAGATCGGGATGCAAAACAGCTCCTCTTGATAGTTAGCGCCAGGATATCGCAATCAATGAGCCGGAGGACCACGCAGTGTCTCGAACGCTTGCTTTACACAGTGATGTGATTCCAAGATGGCCGCGGTCAGGACCGCGCCAAAAGCAGAGGACACTTCCTGTCCGCAATGGCTGATGGGAAAGCAGAGGTACGGGAAGGGCGTAACGTAACGCATTACCTCCTGTCTAAACAAAAGCACCTTTAGAGGTTTTTTTTCGAAAATGTCCCGTGACTTTAACATTATGAAGGACAGCTTCCCCACCAAAACCCTCGAAAAATTACCAGAAAGAACTGTTCACACTTGATAGTACTGAAGAGGATTAGGGCCACTGGAAAAAAAAAAAAAGCAGGAACGTATTTTTTTTTCTTTTCCTGAATTTTGAGAAAAAAAGTCAGAATTCTGACTTTTTTCTCAGAATTCTGACTTTAATCTCAGAATTCTGACTTTTTTTTCCTCAGAATTCTGACTTTTTTCTCAGAATTCTGGGATTAAAGTCAGAATTCTGACTTTTTTCTCAGAATTCTGACTTTAATCTCAGAATTCTGACTTTTTTTCTCAGAATTCTGGCTTTGATCTCAGAATTCTGAGATTAAAGTCAGAATTCTGACTTTTTTTCTCAGATTTTTTTTCCAGTGGCCCTAATCCTCTTCCGTATGATAGCAATAGGATAGGGTTACACAGGTGCATATAAAGACTGTGACGTCAGGCCATAAAACCAAACTTCACCTTTCCTGTATGCTTAGAAATAGAAGCAGTTATTCTGGTAAATGACAGTATATTTATATTCCTGTGAGTGCCAAACATAGTGTGTGTGTGTGTGTTTCATTGTTCTACTGTGCTTCATTGATCTGGTAACAGTGACAATAAAGATCTATCTTATCTTATCTTATGTTATCTTTTTATACAGTATGTCAGCATTCAAAAACAACCGCTACAAATATAAAACATTCTATTACATAATTATCCCACTTGTAAGCAGTGTTGCTCAAGTTACTTGAAAATAGCAATTATTTGCTAATTACTGATTACTCCTCCAAAAAAGTAATCCTGTTACTTTATTGAATACTTATTTCCAAAAGTAATTAGCTACTTATTACTTAGTTACTTGTTAAAAACATGAAACCCAACATAATTCTATTGTTTGAGCATAATCCATCATATAAAATTGAAGTCTCTTTTAAAAACTTGTTTTATTAATTTTAATCTTTTAACTTTATGCGCATTGCAGTTAAATGATATGCAATAGTGTTTGACTTGAAGAAATTTCCTGTATATTCCAGCATATAAAATAAAATGGTTTTTTTTGTGTTTACACTCACTATTTCAAATATATGAAAGTAAAACACTGCAAAAAATAAATAAAATTAAAGATTCAGCGGCACTAACTCCTGTTGTTCTTAAATCTATTTTCACCTGTTTAGCAGGAGTGGCGCCGGTGGAGGTTTTCCTGGTGCCGCAGCTTTCATGTCAATGGGGGGATCCGGGGGTTTGCTCAGATTTGAAGTTTAATTTTTCACTGTAGAAAGAGGTTTTCTTCCCACACAGAGTGTACAGCAGACGCTAAGGTTTTTGTCACTTTTTTTCAGAGTCAAACTCAAAGTAATGTCAGTACTTCCAAGCTTTAAACGCTGCATGGTCGTACTCTCTCCAGCAACACACATCTGTTGCTGCCACAGATGTCGCACGCTCATACGTCATTGTCATGAGACATTCTCACAAACAAAATCACAGTTTAGTAATACAGCGTACTTACGAGAAAGTAACAGTAATATAATTACTTTTTTGCAATAGTAATCCCTTACTTTACGTGTTACTTGAAAAAAGTAATCGGATTACAGTAACGCTTGTAAGTGCCAAAATTATAATTAATTGACACATTAAATATAAACTTGTGCTTTTATGGAAAATACTGAACATGAAATTAACACAAATCCATTAACATGAATTTACCTCTATTGAAAAAAGCTAAACAAGACTTTTAACAAAAATCTCAAATTATGTTTGTTTGTTATTGTCCATTTATGGAAATATAAGCAGCCTCCTAGAAAATCCTAAAAATATTTTTTAACTCTGTAGAGTTTATTATGTGGATGTGGTGGCAGCGCAAAGACAGCCTGCACTTCTGATTTATAAACAAAATTTGGGAGCTGTTTTAATTTTGTTCTCAGTGGAAGAGTTGGATGGAGGAGGTTGCTCTTTGGTGAGATTAATGGCAGAGGCGTAAATCCTATCCCACAAACCATAGACCAAGGCGACTATGGTTTGTGGGTAAATGTTAGAAATGAGAAAAAGACAAACACCCATGTCGAAAAGTAGAGGGCTCATAGTTGAAGGTTTTAAAGGCGATAGCATACACAAAACATATGGAATACATAATAATAAAGATTATGATCTCTACACTGAAAACAATTAATCAGCATTCACACTAATTTTAACAATATGATGAAACAACAAGTAAGTCTGGTACCAACTAGTGAAAGCGACGATTAGTCAGGTAGTCGACCAGTCATGCACATCCTTAAGCCCAACACTCATAAGTAGATTATGAAACTAAAGACTCATAGAAATGGAGTAATTTATTATTTATGAGTACACAGTTGTTAAACCTACTTAATATTTACTAATAAATGATCAGTTTAACTAATTAGCCCCCACATATTTAGGGATTTTTAGATTTATACCAGATTTTATTTTCAGACACGGCAAACAATGATTATGTCAACATCTTTAATCAATGACATTATCAAAACCACAAACGAGGTACAAAATGATTCCCTTCACTCTAAAACATCAAGGTGTATGGAGCTCTTCAAATGTAGGTTGGCTCAATACCTTGAACAGTGTACTACTCTCGGCAGAACTGGATGATGAAACATTTTAACTCCACACTTGTCTTATTATTATATATTATAATAAGACATGATTATTTATCATAAATAATTATAAATAAGACAGTTTAAAGCAAGGCAAATGCTGGCTGGGGAGATGGCAGCCCCCCAAAAAGGTAATTCAAATATGCTAAATTTGTGACTGATGATATTGGACTCCAATAATTACTCTGTTAATGTAACAATTTGATCTTTTTCACCAATTTTGTCATTTTCAAAAACATGAAGTTTACTTTCAGAGAAGAGAAAAGAAAACAGAAATGCTTTTTTAGAACCATTTTTATTTGTTTTGTGAATGTTTTCAACCAGATTAACTGATTAGCAGGGTAGTTGAAAATATATAATAATCCCCAAAATCCTTTTTTTTTTACAGTGTATTGCCTTCGTCAGCAGCCTCTCTACAACTGTGTGGCTGAGCTTCAGCCTGCGCTGGGATGTTGAGTTCATTCATTAGCTTGTGAAAACTTTGTGTGTGCATAGCTTGCCACATCAACAACGTATGTGTGTTTTCCTCGAGGTGTTGGAAACAGAGTTTGTTATGGGAGCCCAGCCAAATGCGGGAATTGCAGTTGTCACAATTCACACAACGGACACGAGCACTGTGTGGGATTCATGGAGAATCAGCATGGACCCACAGTGCGAGGATTGTCACCTATTGTTGTTCACTTTTTATCACTGTAAATAAACTCACTGCCTTACACAGCTACTGTG
Organism: Mchenga conophoros; assembly: GCF_057382185.1. Taxonomy (NCBI): domain Eukaryota; kingdom Metazoa; phylum Chordata; class Actinopteri; order Cichliformes; family Cichlidae; genus Mchenga; species Mchenga conophoros. Next base: position 16,249,063 of record NC_140542.1, read on the forward strand.
TATTTCGGGGTCAGTGGCCACAGATACTGTGTGTTTTGGGCCTGGTCAGCTCATTAAAACAGGTACTGTTTGTTGTGCTAGGCCACCGGCAACAGTGAACTTGGGTTTTGCTTCTAAGTTAGAAGGCGTCTGGGAAGGAATCTCAAAACTGGATTATAGATGGCAGACAGCTGGTGTCATAAGCCACCAGCTCTGTTCAAAGATGGTCGTTCACAATGGGCATAGATGGCTTCTTTCACTCCTCTTTCAAACAATCTGTCTAATCTGTCCAAAATGTGAACATCGACATCCTCGAAAGAGTGACCTTTGTCCTTAAGATGCAGATGGACAGCCGAGTGTTGTCCTGTTGACCTGTCTGTCTGACCTTCTTTTCTGTGCATCTTTGCTGATTTGATGATCAAAAAAGAGCTTTCTTTACAAGTGTGTGTTCCCTCTTTTTCCCTTCTGGTTTAGAGGGAACATTTTCTGCCCAGTGTTTTAGGGTCCTGATTACTCCAAGTTTGTGTCCCAGAGGGCGTTGGGAGTCAAAGAGGAGGTACTGGTCTGTGTGTGTGGGTTTCTGGTAAACTTCCATACACCGGACGGACGTCAACGCGCCACCTGGACCTGCCGCGGCTGAGCTGGAGGACAACGTGCCACCTGGATCTGCCGCAGCTGAGCTGGAGGTCAGCAAGCCATTTGGACCGGTTAGGAGGTCAGAGCACCGTCTGACCTGCTGCGCCTGAGCCGGAGGACAACGTGCCTTCTGGACCTGCCGCGCCTGAGCCGGAGGTCAACACGCTGCCTGTACCTGCCACGGCTGAGCTGGAGGACAACGTGCCACCTGGATCTGCCGCACCCAAGCTGGAGGACATCACGCCGTCTGACCTGCCACGCCCCACCTGGAGGACAGCGCGCCTTCTGGACCTGCCGCACCTGAGCCGGAGGTCAACGCGCCACCTGGACATGCTGCACCTGAGCTGGAGGTCAACGCACCGTCTGGATCTGCCATGCCTGAGCCAGAGGCCAGCGTGCCGTTTGGACCTGCCGTGCCTGACATGCCATGCCCAACCTGGAGTTAAACGCACTGCCTGGACCTGCCACGCCCAAGCTGGAGGACAGCACGCCATCTGACCTGCCACTCCTCAGCCGGAGGTCAACGCGCTGCCTGGACCTGCTGCGGCTGAACCAGAAGACAACGTGCCTTCTGGACCTGCCACGCCTGAGCCGGAGGTCAACGCGCTGCCTGTACCTGCCACGGCTGAGCTGGAGGACAACGTGCCACCTGGATCTGCCGCACCGAAGCTGGAGGATATCACGCCGTCTGACCTGCCACGCCCCACCTGGAGGACAGCGCGCCTTCTGGACCTGCCACACCTGAGCCGGAGGTCAACGCGCTGTCTGGATCTGCCATGCCTGAGCCAGAGGCCAGCGTGCCGTTTGGACCTGCCGTGCCTGACATGCCACGCCCAACCTGGAGTTAAACGCACTGCCTGGACCTGCCACGCCCAAGCTGGAGGACAGCACGCCATCTGACCTGCCACTCCTCAGCCGGAGGTCAACGCGCTGCCTGGACATGCTGCACCCACGTTGGAGGACAGCACACCGTATGACCTGCCACAACCGAGCTGGAGATCTGTGTGCCACCTGGACCTGCCACACCCCAGCCGGAAGACAGCGCACTGCCTGGACCTGCCGTGCACGACCTGCCATGCCTGAGCGAGACAGTCTGCACATCAATGTCCTGCCAAGCTATGGCCTACACATCCATGATCTGCCAAGCCACATCCAGTTCAGTCACAATCTGCACTGCCAGCACGTTGCTGGTCACCTGTCATGCCACGCCGTTGCTGGCCACCAAAAGTCTTTCGCCATTGTTGCTGCCTACCTGAACTGTTCCATTGCTGAACTGTTGGACCTGCGGTTGGCCCTCTGAACTTTTTGTGTTGGACTATGCCCCTTTTGTTGTCTTGGGGGATTGGTTTGCTTTTGGACTATGCTAATACTAAACAGCTAATGTTACCATATGTGTCAGCCAGGTTAACATTCATGAAGACTGTTTAATACTTTATTGAAAACAGGAGCTTTGCTGACCCCTGAATTTTCTCCTTACGTTTTGTTAAGTGTTATTAGCATTAGCTAATCCAGCTGTTAGTAAGGAGGAGCTGTGTGTCTGTCTGTGTGAAGTTGTGTGTCAGCAGCCAAAAAACCCAAAGGATCTATTGGTTCACATTTCCACCAACTACAAGAAGCATCTCACTGTACTCACCAACAGTGATTTCTGGGGGAATAATTATTTCCTTCAATGTATATAGAAAAAAACATTTAGACATTTAGGGCAAGAAGAATCAAAAGTCTCACTAAACAACAATGGTATTTGTATTAGAATATTAAGAGCTATAGATTTTATATACTGATGCACCAAACTCGGTGAAGATTAGAAACACTTTTGCATAGGATAAAGCTGTGCATCATCACAGCCTCCTCCATCCTCTAACCATCCTCTAACCTCCAAATGCATTTTAGGAATAAAACGACCTTTAACATAGTGTACATAGACTGATTCCAGAGACAGATTAGTGAAATGAGAAAACCCCATTAAAATGAAAAACGCTTTCTCTTCCCGGGCAGCAGGGCGCGCTGTCACGCCAGCGTAACAGAAGCGTTTTCCGGGTCAGCGCTTTCATTGCCCCGTTTAGCTCACGCAACAGTCCTTCCGGCCTGACCGCCATCAAAGATAGCAGGTACGATTTTAATGTCGAGAAGTTTTAGCCAAAAGCCGTTTTTAATCTTTGCCATCCGTCGAGTTTTAGAAGATTTGTTGAAACTGTTTAGTAACTACTAACCTTACTTTACGTCTCAGCTCAGTATTGTAGCACCGTATTATATGAAGTTGAAGAAAATGTGGCGTCTAGTCAGCCGTGTCCGTTTTCCTTATGTTCCTAAGTGCGTAGAAATCGGTGCTTCCGAGCGCAGACTGAATATTGTTGTAGTGAGAAACTAAAGCAGCGAGCAGACCTGCTGGCTCATAGGGAGCTGTCGCACAGTCTGGTGGACACTAAAGCTTTACCGGCCCGATGTGACGGATCAGCGCCAGTAGGTCGCTTGTACCCTCAAAATTGGAAATGAAATCGCAGATTGCTCCAGGCTACCTCGCGTGTCTTACATGGCGAGTCCAAGTCAAGAGTTTTTACTGAAGGTGGCTGCAGCAGAGCACATTTTAGTAATCAGCGTTCACTCAGTGTAACTGTGATGGTTAAGCTTCCACCGACATTGACCTGTTTAGATTGTGGTTGTTAAACGGAGATTTGGAGTCCTGTTAGCACTGTAAGAAATGTTTTTGAGACCAAATTATGGTGTTGTTTCAAATGGCTCGCTCAAAAGAACCAGAAGCTCCTGCTAACATTCTTTTTGCACACAGTTATTGTCTAATCTGCAGGTCGCATCCATTGAACGAGAGTAATTGGTCTGTTGTGTGTGTATATCACACAGTGCTTTTTTTTTTTATTTAATGAGGTTGAATTGATTCCACTGACCTTACATCTTGCTCGACTTCCTGAGCTACAGCTACCTTTGCAGTAAAGTAAAGCGATGGACGCCGTTATTCCCATCACTGCTTACAATAGAGCTTAGACAAGAGCCTGTTGTCGGTGTTGGTCTTCCTGCTATTGCATACTAAAGTATTTGTTCTGATATGTTGATCATGTGAGATTGCAGCTAGTTAAAGCCTCATCATTTGCACTTGTCTTAATGTTTGTGTGTGATCCTCCGCAGACATGGCTATTCGTTATCCTATGGCTGTTGGCCTTAACAAAGGCCACCCAGTCACCAAAAATGTAACTGCTCCCAAACACAGCCGCCGGCGCGGGGTGAGTATCTCTTGCTGAGTGACTTTACAGACTTGACTATATTACAAGTGTTAAGATAAATATATTTGCACTTCAGACAGTAGTTTGTGTACTTACTCTGTGACTGGCTTGACCTGAAGCGTTTGATGACACATAGTGTAAATCAGTCCACATAAGCATAATCTGTCAGGCATCAACATTCCTATATCACATTATGTCCAAATAGAGTCAATGGTGTTAAATGCTTTGACTTAACGTGTACTTATGTCTTTACTGCCCAGCGTCTGACCAAACACACCAAGTTTGTGCGGGATATGATCCGTGAAGTGTGTGGGTTTGCTCCGTATGAGAGGAGAGCCATGGAGCTGCTGAAAGTGTCCAAGGACAAGAGAGCCCTCAAGTTCATCAAGAAGAGGGTGAGTTTGTGTCAAAGCACTCGCCAGCCTAAACCACAGTAGTGTTTGCCCGGTTACAAACCACAAAAGTGAGGACAAGTTGTAAAATGTAAATAAAGATTATGCAAATGTTGTATTATCTTTATAATATTTATAAAACATATTACATGTTTAAATAGAGCTGGGCGATATAAGATTTTTTTCATATCACGATATGTTTTTTTTTTGTTTGTTTTTTTTTTCATTTCAGGCGATAACGATATCTATCACGATATAAGCCAAATAACTATATTTGTAAGATTTAAATATGCCGTTGCTCACAAGTAAAATGTGAAATAATCAGCAGCTTGTTTTGATTTAAATATTTATTTCCCATAATAAGTTCAACAGGGTAGATGTACTTAAGGAACATGAGACTTTTTCAGATAAATAAAGGCAAATATTGCAAACTACACAAAAGGCAGCCGCTAAAGCGTTTAAGTTTCAAAATAGAACAAACGAAACAGACTAAATTGTCAATTCCACTTAGAAACAAAATATTAATTCTAAAAATAAATCTTAGTTTGTTTTACAGAAGAACAGACAAGATTGACTAACTTTTGTCAATATCAAATAAACTGAGAACTAAAAGGAAATTCTCAATCTCTCCTTGTTGTATAGCTTAGCTTTTCAAACAGTTTTAACAGTTACTTTAGTCTGACAAAAGCCGAATGACGAATTAGTGCTTCCAGTCAGACATTGAGCATGCACCGCGTTATTGTATTTCCAGACTTGCTTTCGGCACAATTTACAGTGCACGCTACTCTGTTTTTTGTCAGACTTGAAATAGCCGAAATACCTTCACACTACGGAACTTCTTTGGCTCTTCCGTTCGACAATCTCTCCGGCATTGGAACCATCATCTGTTTTCTCTTCGGTAACCTTCGGTCACGCTCGGTTGATTTTTCTCTAGTCGGCACTCTAGTCCCTCCATTACCCGGGCGGCACGGCGGCCGGCTGCTTCCCAAACAAATACACATGTGCGGCTTGGCACTTGTGCTGTACGTAACAAGTCACGTGACGTGACGCTGCGGCTGTGATTGGTTTGGCTCTGCGCTACTTAATTTGGATTGGCTGTTCTTCTTCTTCTTCTTCTTCTTTTTTTTTAAGAGGACGAGCGGTGAGGTCTATCGCAATAGTTTAACTTTTCTATCGAGAAAAAGTTATTTCGCAATACATATCGTTCTATCGCCCAGCTCTATGTTTAAACTGAATTATTGTACCATGTTAAGAAAACTGAGCTCATTTTGACTCGATGGCAGCAGCAGGTATCAGAACATTCGAACAGGGTCAAGCTGAAAAAGTGGGACTAAAAAGAAAGAGCTGGAGGAACATTTAGCAGCCACTTAGGTTTATTGGCAACATGTGAGTCACATGAAGGGGTCTAAAAGAGCATCTTAGAGAGGCAGAGGTTCACCATTCTGCAGAAAACTGCGTCTACAAATTGTTTTTCAGAATGTCTCTGAATGTAAACATGTGAAGACTTTGAGTAATTCATCATCTGTAGTTCATAATATCATCATTGTTGGATATCTGCATCACCAGTCCCTTAAAACGGGCATGATTGTGTGGTGGAAATCAGTGCATGGGCTCAGGATCAGCGTGCCCTCCACAGATACAGGTTGGAGCTCTGTCATGCAAAGAGGCAGCCACATGGGAGCGTGATCCATAGACACCGCTGTCTTCTCTGGACCAAAGCCAGTTTAAGATAGACTGAGGCAAAGTGGAAAACTGCTGAGGTCATATTAATCAAAATCGGCACCTTTGGAAGTGGCAGTTTGCACCAAAAACAGGACAAAGCAGGGTCAGAACTGCTGAGCAGCTGGAATCCTCTAACAGAGAAGAAGAATCTTCTAACATTCCTCTTCCACAAGTCCCGCAGCTGCTCTGGTGGACTTGTGGGTTGTTGTTAGAAGAAGAGGGGATGCTACACAGTGCTGCATGTGACCCTGCGCCAACTTATTTCTGATTTGTGGCTGCGATCACATTCAAAATGAGCTCAGTTTTCATAACATGTTTATTTACGGAGGTTATCAGTACCATGTTTTGTGATTTGGAGGTTATACTCATAATTTTCCATGTTACACAGCCTTCCAACTGCTAACTATGAGTTGAGATGTGTGCATTCTCACAATTTCAGTGAGGTAGTTTTATAATGAGCCATCTGTAATGTGTTGGCCATTTATAAGGACTTGAGCTTTTTTGTGATCGTTTGTTGGATATGATTTTTATGCACTGACTGGACAACAGAAAAGCTCAGAGCTCTTCTAATATTTCTATACTGTTTTTCCCCTCACAGATCGGCACTCACATTCGGGCCAAGAGAAAGAGAGAAGAGCTGAGCAACGTACTGGCTGCCATGAGAAAGGCTGCTGCCAAGAAGGAGTAAAAGTCATTTAATAAAACATGAAACTACATTCCAGCCTCGTCTTTCTCTTTTTGCTTTGTCACCATTCATCAGATCTGTTTATGTTGCTGCAACCATCTCGGTCGTCAGCACACCTGAAGATGTTTGTAGAAATCTCAAAATATAGACATAACATGCTGCTTGGCTTTAGACCAGACTGTAGATTAGCCTACTGTGGCTAAAGGAATGAATATCACCAAAGAACTTGTAAAATTACCGCTGCAGCAGAAATAAAGCATATACATTTTTGTATAGAAATGTGTACTTTAAGTATAAAATAAATTTTAGAATGGTGACTTGTGCCCATTCTTTTCTGTTTGAAAGGAGCATGAAGCTTTGGCATGTGTGTGAAAATGCTTAATCAGCTGAGTATTCTCCAGCACTTTATTCTGTCTCACACACGGTCACACTCAAGCCACTTCCAAATCTTAAATGAGTTCACAAATTTAAATGGAGAAACTTGAGGTGTGGAAGTTCAGTGGTTACCACTGTTGCCTCAGTGAGGGGTTTGTGGTTCACATCCCAACTGGGCTGTTCTTTGATGAGTTTGCATGGTTTTGATGTATGGCTTGTAGTCTTACAGAATTTGAGTGATCAGTACTACAAAACGCAACACATACACCAGTCGTGCTAAAATTAGCACTCACAGGTGAATTCAATAATGCTGATCATCTCCATCTCTGTTAATTGGCTATGCACCACAGACCTTAGTAGACAAACCGTTACTTAAAATGCCATCACTTGACCCAGCTGTATTGGCACATTATAGGTCAATCTCCAACCTTCCTTTTATTTCAAAAATTCTTGAAAGTGTAGTTGTAAACCGCTAACTGATCACGTGCAGAGAAAAATAATTTGAGGAGGTTCAGTCAGGTTCGAACCTGAGAGATGCATCTCCACCTTCAGCTGATCCATGTACTGTTCACTGAAGCCTCATCAGAAATGGTCTCAGTGGAAGGGTTGCTTTCAAGAAGTCATTGTTAAGAAAGGTAAACAAACAAAAGCCTGAAGTATGCCACATTACACAAGAACTGGACTGAAAATCCGTGGCAACTGGCCCAATGGAGTGATGGATCCAAATTAAAAAATTTACAGCTTGCATCTGTTAAAAACGGTGGAGGCTCTCTCATGGTTGGGGCTGCATTTCAGCCAGTGGTGTTGGAGATCTTGTTAAAATCGATGAAATTATGAATCCAGATAAGTATCAAAAGATTTAGCATCTGCAAAAATGGTAAATTGCTGCACCCATCTCCCATTTTCCATGCAAATTATAAAGATATAAGGGGTGCTCAAAACTTCTACATAAGCCTGGTGCAGTCGTACTGTGTAAAATTGTATGCACACACAGATTTGCCACCAACAATGAACATGTCTGTTTTTAGTATTGTTTGGTCCTGGAGAAGGACAGCCCTGTTTGGATTCTGCGTGCAAACCACAGTTTCCAGCCGTCTTTAACAACTTAAGAGAATTATACTGCACAATTTTCTCATCCAATAAAAGAATATTTACTACATCCGTTTACCTTGCATTTTATTTAAAACCTACAAAAGGATCACATATTTCTAGCTGTCACTAAGGGATATTGCCCTTCAATATAACTAAAGCTTTCAGACAGTTGTAGGGGTCGCAGTATATAATTATTTGTGACACAGTCATACAGGTTTAAAATAATACGAATTAGAACTAAATACCCTGAATTTGAACTGAAATGTAACATTTAGGACAACTGAGTTAAATTCTATCTCTGAGCTACGTTTTGATGTAAGTACAGGATATATAATAAAATATGTATAATATAAGACCTATTATTTTTTGCACCGTCAAAATTAAATGAGTGAAATGAGTGTCTTGAGCTACACTATAGCTAACTAGTTTACTTGCTAAAGTTAACATTACTGTTGGCTAAAGGGAGTCCGCGCACGGCTGTGGTGTTCTCACATACATTACACGAAACAATACAATTTTGCTCCAATAAAAGTAAAATAAATGACATAAATTAAAGATTTTCTCCATTTCGGTCGTCCATCACGGATGCAGCGTCTACTGTCGCGGTTGCTAAGCAACAAGAGCCGAGCGTCGTAGGGGACACGGTCCAGTTTAACAGCCGCTCACTTCCGGTCTTTAAGGGCAGCCCCTGAATTTGAACACACGCCTAGTTTTGCGTTTTAGGAGAGTGAGTGCTTAAATGATAAAAGAAGTAAGCACACAGACAGCGCAATAATGATGTAATACTTTGTGTGTGGCGTTGCCACTGGTGACGCGTCTTTATCCGTTTTAGTCCCGCCCTTGCTCGCTATTCTCCCTGTGATTGGCTGATAGTGGTTCCCTTGCGTTTCACTGGTTAGGCTGTGTGCAGCCCGTTTGCTAGCTGGGTATATTTAGCTGATTGCATTATCGGATCAGATTTAGCCTGCAGTCCAGCAGAGTAGTGAACGTTGTTTCAGGTGAATTCTGACTAGTAGTTAGCCAAGTAGTTAAGCTAACGTGAACAGCAGCCGTCTTTTTTCAGAAAAGTCTAGGTTATCTGTAAGGAGCGAAAACAAACCATTTCGGACATGTCTTCAGACGAAGACAGGGCCAAGGAAATTTTGAAGGGCTTCAAACTGTATCCTTTTTCCTGTTTGTGTTGCGCGAATGTTAGAAACACAGCAGTGAGCTAAATAGCTAGCTGTCTGGGTAAAGGCATAGGACAGGATGCAGCAGCCACATTAGCAGGATGGATGTTGTTGTACAACAAGCTTAGTTGCTAAAGCTAACCTGCCACAGTCTCTGCGCACGGAGTTGTATAGTTGCTGTGTTCCAGTGTCTGAACGGACACAACAGCAGCTCATTGAATGACGACCTGTGGGCTCACATGAGCTTCCACATGAGGGTGAATTCGCCTGCAGTTGTAGTACCTGTGGCACATGATGAGGATGAGATTTTGCTCAGGTAGCTGAGAAGTAACTGTTGTGCCTCCTGTAACTATTATTAAGCGCCTCACAGGTATGTGACTTGCGTTGAGCATAGTCTGACTGCTGTATGGTTCCGTAATGCTGGAAGTTGAAACCCAGGTGCGCCTCTCTGTGTGACGATGGCAGACTTGATTCCACGCAGCTATTCTGGATTTGTATGCTAACCACCAGAGCAACATTGGAGATTGCAGTATGACCTGTTAAATGTGTACTCATGTAGTGAGTCAATTTTATTCCTCTTTGGTGTGCCTGTTAGCGCTCATCCAGCACATGTCTGAGAAAGTGACCGAGCAACAGATTTGTGATTAGAGAATAGGAGATGCTGTGCAGGATAAGTGTTCAGCATAAGTTACCTCAGTCATTTAGGTAGGTAAATTGAGTCTCTTTAAGCTTGATGCAGCTCAACATGTCATTGATTGATTCATTAATTCTGAGTTGTAGCATCCAGTTTGAAAGACAAATGTCAGAACATCAGTCTGTAAACTAAACCTGAAGCTGGTGTTTGTTTGTTTTTTTAGCCAAGGGAAAAAAAAAAAGACAAAGTGATTAAAGTCATGCAGTAAAAGTGCGGTAGAGTAGTATCACAATAGTCTCTTATGTGTAGGTTATCATTGTAGACTTATTTTTAGGGGTTACACCTTGTGTACACATGCTGTAACATAAGCATGAAGCAGAAGCTAAGGAGGTGTTTCAAGCACACATCTGATGTTTACGTTGCCTATATCTTATAAGAACTCAGCGCTGAGTCAGTTCACAATCATTAAAACACTTGTAAAATAGAAGGACATGCCTAGAAGCACTCAAACACACAAGTAAAACTATGTTATAACCTGTGTCGCACAGAATTAAACAAATACACTTCATTTCTGATGCTCAGAAAACATAAAAACTGAAAAGCATGTCCAGATTAGAAATCTTACTATAGAAAAAGTCTACAGAAAAGAAAGGGGGGGGGGATTGTGTGCTTAATGGTTAATGGTCTGTGCCAGTGTCACCCTTTCATGTAAATTAGCTTGAAGCTACACTAGAACATCCTGGGTTAACTTGACCAGTTAAGAACCAGCTTTATGTGAGCACTTTTTACTGCAGGCTTGATTTATACATTCACACACATTTCTACAGCACTTTTACTGCATGCCTTTAACTGTTTGGTCAGACCTCTTGATGCACTGTGGTAATGGTTAAACCCATGATTTAGTGGAATGGAGCTTTACTGCCTTCTGTCCTTATTGAAATGGGCTAAAGAGAATTTTCTTTTTCCCTTCTTTAGTGTAATGGTAACACAGATAAAGTCCAATATGACAACAGCCCTGTTTAACTAATATAATACTAAAGTAGTGTTTGTGAAGTTATGTCACTTTGTCCCATACTGAGTAGTCATCAGATTTGTAAATGGTGAAATGTGATGATTTTAAATGGCCAGGATGTTCTTACGAAACCCCTTCAGACACCTTGGAACTGGAAGGAAGTCTTCTAGAAGGATTAGTCAGATTTCAGCAAGCTGCTGTGAGAGACTGACAACTAAAAGAGCTACACAGCGGTCTTTGTGCTAAAGCACAAAGACTGCTGTTTGGTACTTCAGTGTTTGGTACTTTAGTGTTTCCAGCTGGCTTTTCAATCTTTTGATATCTTTCTAGATATCAAAAAAGTAAAATAATGACCTTTGTTTTAACTGTATGCCAGCTCAAAACACTATTCATCTTCTTTTTATGGTTTACTAGTTGTAAATTAAAGGCAAAATATAAGCAGCTAATGTAATTGATGGTAAAACCTCAAGCAAAGAGAAAAGTTCTCTCCGTTTCCTAAAATTGCAGTTATGTGCTGTGAACATCACCTCAAAATAAATGGACATCAAAATTGTATTCTTTGTTTATCCTAACATGTAATACTATAAAAGCTATTTTGGCAGCTCCACAATCAAATCTTATTGAATTCTGGTGTAAATGGCTTAAAGGTCAGTAGTTGTATAAATGTTGGGGTTAGAAAGTTGCCAGTACTTGGAGCCATTAACATGTCTTTAAAAAAATAAATGCAGACTAAAATGTGACAGCAGCTTTTCACTGGGGGCTCATTAACGATGTTCTGACGGGTCTGTGCAGGCACCCTGGTGATTTACACACACACACACACACACACACACACACACACAACCTGCAGCAGACCCACAGGAGGCTATGGTATAATTTTGTATGATGTTATTGGAGCTGAAGTGTGTATGGGTTTTAGACTGTGAGAAAGTGATTGGAAGTAAATTGAATAAGGGCATACATTATTGGGTGTAAAGCATTTGTGGAGGTGATGGTTTTTATTTTCTGAGCCTTTTTTTTGTTTTGGTAGTGTGTAAAGAGGATTCTTCTGGATGGTGTAGATCTGGTTATGCATGGAGGGATTAGTGAAACTGTTCAACTCAGCATACTTTACTAGAAAGCCAAAGGAAGGGGGAGGGGCTAGTAGAGGTAATGGAGTTGTGCTGTCAGTGGGATCTGACCCATACGGCTGGGATTATACTCCCTTGCAGACTCAGCCACGGACAGCTGTCAACTGCAGACACTTAGCTTGGAGGAGGTATGTACATTTGGTGCCCTTCAAGTGGAGTGGCTGTGGAGACAACTGTGCACAGACCCAACCACAGGGAGGGTATGTGAAAGTCCACTCAGTCTCTTATATACACTGTTTGGACAAAAGCCACACAGCCACCATGTACAGGGCTCAACAGATAACAAATATTTTACAAATGGGCCAAAAACCTTTTTCCAAACTATAAATGACTGTATTAACTGTAGTGAAGATTGAGTGGACTTCTCTGGGAGGTCAGAAATGAATTACTAATCACATAAACATGTGACCACTAAAACTACCTTTTCAGTTCAAAAATGGAAGTAAATAACTGATTTGGCATCTTAATCAAAATAATAACATGTTGTACTTATATCCAATAAATTTGAAAATTATAATAGCAATTATAGAAACATAGAAAAGTAACTTTGGCAATTAAGGACATCTGTGACATAAAGCTTACACATTTGTAGAACTGTGTTCTTCAAGCAAATTCGAAAACAGTATAAGAAATCCACTATTCATTACACTATTCACAGATGACTAATGAATAATCCCATAATATGACGACTTTCATTCCTCTGGGGGGTTGGCCAACAGGCTGCTGGTGGAAACTGTGCTACTGTTGTCTGAAGATGAAGACAGAGGAGAAGGGGAAGGTGTTTTAGGCATTGGTAAGAGAGAAGGAAAGGCATGAATGCAGAAGTGTGAGTAGGAACTCTACATGTAGGGACTCCGACTGGTAAAAGGAGAGAGCTGGGTGATACGGAGAGAAGGAAGGTTGATATATTGTGTGTGCAGGAGGCAGCAGCTTTTCACTGGGGGCTCATTAACAAGCAAGGGAAGCACTCAAGGTGGATTCAAACTATTCTACCATGGTTTAGATTGGAAGTGAAGCGGCGTGGGGGTAATTTTTAAGGAAGAGGATGTGAACAGTGTTATGGGGATGAAGAGGGAGTGAGGTGGGATCATGAGTTTGATGATGGAAATTGAAGATGTGACGTTAGCGGTTGTCAGTGCAGAGTGTCCCTATGGCGGGTGGGAGTTGTTAATTTCAGTGTAATGTAGGTTATGGGAACAGAGGTGATGGTGTTGGGGAGGAAATGTGGAAAATTACGTGGCAGTGGATTTTGCAAAAAGGATGGAAAGGACTGTCAAACATACAAGAAAAGAGAGGAACATAGGGTGGCATAAGGTCACCTTATGTTCACCCTGAGTGCAGTCTGAAAGACATATGAGACTCCAGGGTGGTGTCAAGGGAGAATGTAGCTAAGCAGCATCTGATGGTAGTTGGTAGGATGATTTTAGAAATTAAGAAGAGGAAGCGAGTCAAGGATTAAATGGTGAAAGTTGAAGAAGGAAGCATGTTGCTCAGAGTTCAGGAAGGAGCTGGGACAGGCTGTGGGGTTTGTTGGGAAGTTATCAGATGACTGGGAATGTACAGCTGAAGTGGTGAGAGAACCTGTCAAGAAGGTGTTTGACATATCCCTTGTATTTAAGAAAGAGTATAAAGATACTTGGTAATGGAATGAGGAAGTACATGAAAATATTCAAAGAATGAGGTTGGCAAAGAAAAAGTGTGATAGTCACAGAGATGAAGAAAATAGACAGGTGTACTGAGAGGTTTACAGCAAAGAAAGAGGTGGCAAAGGCTCATAGTGAGTTTGTGAAGCTGGAGACTAAGGAAGGACAAAGGACTTGCAGAGAGATCACGCTGAAAAGATTGTGCAGCAGCCTTTCAATCTCTAAACATAAAGATGGAAATCGAGTAATGAGTGAAAAGAGTGTTGAGAAGATGGAGGAGATACAGGAGTAAGGATGGAGGACAATTTTATTTATACAGCGCCAAATCACAACAACAGTCACCTCAAGACGCTTTATATTGTCAGGTAGACCCTACAATAATACATACAGAGAAAAACCCAACAATCATAACCCTATGAGCAAGCACTTCGGCGACAGTGGGAAGGAAAAACTCCCGGAGGGGCGGACATCTGCTGCAACTGTTTGGCGTTAGGGGAGGAAGACGGGACAAAAGACATGCGGTGGAGGGGGCCAGAGATTAATAATGAGTATAATTCAGTGCAGAGAGGTCTATTAACACATAGTGAGTGAGAAAAGCGACTGGAGAAGAAACACTCAATGCATCATGGGAATCCCCAGCAGTCTACACCTATTGCAGCATAACTAAGGGAGGATTCAGGGTCACCTGGTCCAGCCCTAACTATATGTTTTAGCAAAAAGGAAAGTTTTAAGCCTAATCTTAAACATAGAGATCGTGTCTGTCTCCTGAATCCAAACTGGAAGCTGGTTCCACAGAAGAGGGGCCTGAAAACTGAAAAAAGCCTCCCATTCTACTTTTAAATACTCTAGGAAGAACAAGTAGGCCTGCAGTGCGACAGCGAAGTGCTCTAATAGGGTGATATGGTACTACAAGGTCATTAAGATAAGATGGGGCCTGATTATTTAAGACCTTATATGTGAGGAGCAGGACTTCAACTTCAATTCTGGATTTAACAGGAAGCCAATGAAGGGAAGCCAATGCAGGAGAAATATGCCCTCTCTTTCTAGTCCCTGTCAGTGCTCTTGCTGCAGCATTTTGGATCAACTGAAGGCTTTTTAAGGTGTTTTGAGAACACCCTGATAATAACAAATTACATTAGTCCAGCCTAGAAGTAATAAATGCACAAACTAGTTTTTCAGCGTCACTCTGAGAGATGATGTTTCTGATTTTAGAGATATTGCGCAAATGGAAGAAAGCAGTCCTACATATTTGTTTACTGTGTGCATTGAAGGACATATCCTGGTCAAAAATGACTCCAGAATTCTATTGGTTAGGTTACATATAAAATTATTGCTTTTTGTTCATCATCAATTTATCCATCCAGCCTCTTCTGATTATTGTGGGGGCGGGGTTTAATTGTAGCTACCATAGGTTGAAAGTGCATTATGAGAAAATTTTCAAAGGTCATATTACAGTGTATGATAGATGACTGTTCATAATAATAGTAGCGTATTAAAGGTCTGCTTTTCACCTGTGTTTTGACACACTGTCAAAAAAAGTTGTAACGTCATCATTTTCAACATGTTCCAGCCATCAGTGCTTGAGAATTTAAATCTGTACTCTGATGGTTTTAAGGTTGTTCTGTGGGTTTGTGCTGTTGTCCTCCTGTTGTTTCTAACGTGAGCAGTCAGCACTTCTGTACTACAGTAGGAAATTCAGCATGCAGGCTTCATGAAGTCTGAGGGAATACTTGTTCCAGGGTACCATGCTTTGGTGTTAATGGCTGACCAGTGTTAAGTTGTAGTACTGCTGTTGTTGCAGTAATATTGTTGAGCTGATCAGAGGTTGTGTTTCTTCACCAGATATCCTGCCAGTTTTCATTTTGCTTTGATTGGAATTAAGTGAGGGCATGGCGCATTAAGAACAGCTTCAGTTCCTTCACGTAAGCTTCTACTGGTTTTTGGCTGATGTCTCCAGTGCAGCATGTCCCTTTCGAAAACACCAGTTGTAGAAGTATCCAGATCCATAATTTTTATTCACAGTACACGCTGTTTGTTGGGAAAAGATCATCTTTAATTGGAAATGATACGAATACAAAATTTCAAATATTTTGAATTTGGCAGCAAACACTTGAAAAAGTTGGCAATGGGGTAACACGACAGGGAAAGAGCCTGAAAATATGCATGTTGAAAAGTCTCACTGCGCTGACCTGACATGTAGGGACTTTACAGGGAGGTGTAGGTCAGGTACACGCTAGGTTACAGCATAGCTACTTTGTAGATCTCCCACTGCAGCAGAAATTCCCAGTAAGTCTACCGGTGTGTATTTGAGTGGTGCGTTCACTTTGGTTAGGACACTGTTACTTAACTGTTTCCTGCTAGAAACTGGATGAATCTTCGGGATGCAGAGACGGGCAAAGTGCTGTGGCAGGGAACGGAGGACCTCTCTGTACCGGGAGTAGAGCACGAAGGTATGTCTGCGCTTTTGACACTCTCAAGTCATATCTGTTGTGAGAGAACAACTAAATACAAATCTTCAAGACCTGTTTATCAGATGGTTTACCCACTAATTCATAATAAAACCCACTCATCTCATAAGCCAACATTGTCAGCTAATACTGATTGTTCTATATATGCAGTATCCTTCTCTCTGTTTATTTAGTGGCTGTATATTTAGACAAAATCGTTTTTTCACATCATTTTAAGTTTAAAAATTATAATGTTGAAGAGGCGTTTGTGAGGGCCACTCAAAAAACACCAGATTGACCTTTTAATGTTACCAAAAGTGATTTTGCGGTTTTCAATCATCCTGTTGTAGAAACCAGCCTCTAGTTAACATTGGAAGAAATTGGTTTCACTCTTCCAGTGAAAATTGTGTGCAGCACAAACAATAAATGTGTTCTTTTGTAAATGACAGATAAGGTCGGAAATGACTGTTTATCAGGATCGACTGTTGCAGGTAAACAGGAGTGGAGTCATCACATCCATCATAAAATGTTTTGTGGCATTGTGCCTTCAAATAATGTAAAACACAGGACGACCAAGCAGAAAAAATGTGTTTGTCCATTATTGTTCAAGAAGTTACTTGACAGCACGATATCGCACTGACAGCAGGGAGTCTTTTATGAATTCCATTGTCATCACAGATTTTCCCGCAAATCTGAGGAGCCTGATCAATTTGTTACACTCACAATTGTTCTCGGTTTCCATTCAACCTGATAATTCAGTTACTGAAGTGAAATAATGATCAATGGGTTATGCAACTTTTTTTTTTTAGTGACAGTAAAAAGCTAAACTTTGTCTGTTAGTGGACAGCAAATCAGCCATTCATTATTCTTCACTCTCTCCCTTCCCCGTCATATCCCTCCATCAGTTTTTTAAACCATAGTAATTACACCTTCCTGTCGTTCTCGCGCTGTTCTTGGGCCTGCGGTCTCTCCTCCTGCACTTCTCCACAGCAAGTGTGAGCAGCAGCAGCCTCCTGTGACTGCAAAGGCTGGTTACTAGTTGTTGCTAGGACTACAGCTGTCAGTGTAGCAGCAGCCCTAACAACTAACATGTCGCTTAATTTCACACAGTTTGCTGCTTCCATTTCTTGTATCAGAGTGGCTATAGCTCAGGAACTAGAGCGGTTGTGCTAATTAGATGGTTAGTGGTTCAATCCCTGCCTGTTCTGGTTTGGATGCCATAGTATCATTGGGCAAGATGCTAACAATTCGTCAAAGTGTGGATGTTGGATGGAAGCACATAAGCATGGAAAACGTTCTTGTATGAATGGATGTGAACAAGTGAATGAAGCATGTTATGTAAAGTGCTCCGAGTGCCCCAGTAGAGTAGAAAAGAGAACCAGTCCATTTACCATTTCTGTCTTAGCTTTTCAGCTCCACTTTGCTACTTTTGTTTGCTTTGTTCCATCTTTATCCGCCACTTCTTCCACGATACACTCTGTTCTACAAGGTGCATGAATGCACAGGGAGGGCAGACGAGGGGTCAGTTGCCTTGACAGATTTGATCTGATCCTACATGCTGACCTGTAGCCTGTATAATTATGTCTATAAAGTCTTAGGTCCTGGGCCCACAAATGAAAACACTGAATGCTGGTGTTACGTACCTAGCTGTTGTAAGCAGAGTTAATTATATACGGCATATCTGTCTCTTCAGCTCGTGTCCCAAAGAAGATCCTGAAGTGTAAAGCAGTGTCCAGAGAGCTCAACTTTTCTTCCTCAGAGAAGCTGGAGAAGTTCAGACTGGAGCAGAAAGTTTTCTTCAAAGGACAGTGTTTAGAAGGTAATATGTGAAAACTGACAGATCAGTGTTCGTTTCCACATGAATGGAGCCCTGCATGTTCCTGTCTGGTTCTACAGACATCCTCTTATCCACATGTGGTACAGGGACCAGTAGCTAACTGAACATGTTAAAAACGGAGTCGACTAGGTACTGCTGGAAAAGTGCTATATGTTATCCATATCTTATCTGTCTCATATAATATAGTCAGTGTAAGATTAAACCTATTTTACTCCAAATTATGTCAAGTTTATTAAAATGTGTTTAAAATTTGTTAAAAAAAAAAACAAAGACCAAAATGAATATATACAAAATACAATATTATTCCCTTAAAAGTGATTACTACCCACAGAGTGAGCAGTGAAATGCTATTTGAAGATGTTAACATGTTTGAAGTAAACCTCCCTTTCACATAGCATCATCACTTAACCTCGACCCCTCAGCTGTAATCGGCTGACTGCGTTATGTCGTCACCACGGTGGGCGGGTGAGAGGTCACCCAGGTTTGTGAATGCAAGAACTCAAGAACAAGGCAAAAAAGAAACTTTGCATCGATACCATAGCTGTGTCTACTAAAAATCTCAGACAAGTTCAAATCTCAATGACTTGGACTTGGTCAGTTTTTTGTTTTTTTTTTTGAAAATCTTGTGAATGTGAGAACTTGAGAAAAAGACAATTTTGAAATTGATACTATAGGTGCGTTTACTAGGAGGCTAACAGCTTTTTGTTGTTTTGACCATGTGTAGGGACAAATGAAGGCCTGGTAGTCTTAGGAAGGTTAACCAATGAATACAGTTGCTACATAGTATTATGAAAAAAACAAAAATGATAAAATGCTCAGAATTAAAATCAAATAAAAATGTATTTTTGTGAATTCATTAGCAAATTAATTATAAGATTCTATAATCAAGCAAGTTGAAATCTGAAAGAAGGAAAACCTGTGCAGGGTTACTAGAAGGCGGTTTGAGAAGAACAGACAGCTCACAGCCCTGGAACCTGTTGTGCATTGTCGTCACTTCCCTGTTTCACTGTGTTTGCAGTACAGTAATCCCCCTGACACCCTGCTGCACAGTTCCAGAGAGAAAACACACAATCCACACCCACATAACATGTTTGTGCTGCTGTTTTCCACCTGAGAAGAGAAATGTCTGTGAACTAATATCTAGGCCATGGTGGTATAGTAATAGCAATGATAGTGTGTGCTAGAGCAGCAGCATTGAGCCCTCTGTCTCTCTGTCCAGAGTGGTTCTTTGAGTTTGGTTTCGTTATCCCCAACTCCACCAACACATGGCAGTCTCTGATAGAAGCGGCTCCAGAGTCCCAGATGATGCCAGCCAATGTTTTAACGTGAGTCTCTGCTCAGATGTTTCCTGTACTTTGTGTTTCTGTACTTGGACCGTCTCTGTTTTAATGCCATAGAGCTGTGCTAGGCTTTTATCTGGCCTTGAGCTACATCAGGCCTGCTTCCATAGCGATACAAAGTGTACATCAACACACAAGTGGTCTTATGTTCTTGGCTGAAATATATTTACATACCTGCATTTTATTCTGATGATCTGAACATTTGCACGTAGACGCCTTGTGGATTTTCAGCGACTGAATCATAAAAGATCCAGTCGCTGAGCTTCAAACCGCACAAAGTGTCGTTCAGCAGCCCTACATTCTTCTTTCAGTGCGCCCGGAGGTCGTCTTTAAACAGATGACTTGGGAAGCGCAGGCTAATCATAATTAAAGTCAAGTCCCACATTTAGTTTCCTTTTATTCTACCAGTCACAGCTGTACAAAGTTGCGCAGCATTCATGTATCTTTTGCCCTGTTGTAGTGAATTTTCTGTTATGTTTCACTTTTACTAAAGGCTGACACTTGTCTTTGTTTTCTAGTGGTAATGTTATCATAGAGACCAAGTTCTTCGACGATGACCTGCATGTCAGTACTTCCAGGGTACGGCTTTTCTACGTCTGACATTTAACCCCCCCAAGTCTACCTTCCTGAATGCTGACACCCTGCCAAGGTCTGTAAATACCCAAGGTTAGCTACAATTCACAGCGGTAAAGAGCTCTTTGCTGACGTGGGATCAGCATGTTGGGGTGAAACCCAGCTGTGGCGCCACAATCAGTCAAGTGAGCTCGTGTTCTCTAGTTTTGTCTCGACTTGAAAACCTCTGGACCTTGGAAGAAGAGGGAAGAGGAGAGAGAGAACTCGATTGCTTCCCCTGTTCCAGGATCACCTCTCTCTCTGTTTTCCCCTTCAGACTGTTTCACTGTAAACACGTGATCACTGATCTCAAGTCAGCTAGGGAAGCCCTCTTGTGTTTTTTCTTTTTTGTAGTGCTGCCCTATCTCACTCCCAGGTAGCATTTACTCAGGAACAGAACAGATGTGTAACCTTCTGTGAATAGATATCATGTTTTCTAATCTCCATGTGTCATGTCATGGCTGGTCAAAGATGGACTGTTGTTGTTGAGGGAAGGTGATGCACTCAAGCAGGGGTGGGGGAACTCCAGGCCTCAGGGGGCCTATGTCCTGCAGGTTTTAGATATCAGCCTAGGTCAACACACCTGAATAAAATGATTAGTTCACTACCTCTGGAAGTGGCCTCTGGAGAACTTCAAGACATGTTGAGGAGGTAATTTAGCCATTTAAATCATGTGTTGGATCAAGAATACATCTAAAACCTGCAGGACACGGCTCTCGAGGCCTGGAGTTCCCCCACTCCTGCACTAGAGGGTCGGGGATGACATGAAAGCTCTTATTGTCATTTTAGGTGCTACAAATTTTATTGACAACTCAGATAAAATGTATAAACCTGTTACAATGAGCACTGCATATTTTACATAATTCAAATATAAAGTAGTATAGCCTTGAGGCGACTGTTGTTATGATCTGGCGCTATATAAAATAAAATTGAACTGAATTGAGCTCATTTCCTCTGGCTGCCTCCCGTTTCAGAGGCTGTCTGTGAGCGCCCACATTTCTCACATGGTATGTCTTTACTAGTAAGGGTGACTTTCCAAAGCAGGTGAAATGCAGCCTCCTTCCTTCATTTGAGCAACAGAAGGAGCACAACCTGTGCACTCTTCTCCTCCTCAGATGGTCAATTTGTTTTTTTCTAGTCATTGATTAGAATTGCTCTGTTTTTATTGGAGAAATGGAAGAAATATACATTTGTGGATATATTAATCTTTACACATTAACCCATTCGTAATGTTTCACTTTGATGAGTTGATGAGGCCCGTCTAACACTGCAGTGCTCATCCCCTGTTAGTTTTCACAAGCACTAACCTTAGCAGGCTGACTCGTGACTGGAACAAACCCGCTTAATGTAATGTTTGCAACAGTGGTTTCAATGTAGTCTGATAGAGGGCTACACACGTTTGCTTGTTTTTTTTACACTCCTCCATGAATTGTTAAAATGAAACCTTCACACAGTTATGACATAATTAAAAACTGTTGTTATTCATTGGTAGAACAAAACAAGCTTTTATTCCATTAATTTATGTTTTAATTGACCTTCACATGACTTAATTCTGATATTTCACTTTGAATAAAATCATTATCAGGGTGAAACCAAAACATGCGTCATTTTATCTTAGCTAGATCCAGATGGTAACAGCAGCTTGAATTCTTTTACAACACCTTTGCTTTGCATATTCTCACTAGATTTTTAGCTTTGGCTTCCTGCGTAGTTCACACATTCACCTCGTTATGTGTTTTTCTTAGCTCCTATCTGGGCTTTGTAAAATAGATTTGTGTTGTAATATAATGGGAGGTGTGGATTAAAGTTACATGATGTTGGAATAACATGATGCGTTCTGTTTATTTTATTAATTAATAATTTTCCCCGACCTGGTTGGGAAACAATTTCCCCAATTTCAAATGATGCATGTAGAGTTGTTGGAAAAATTCCCATGCACCCTGAAGTATCTTATCGCAGGTAAAGACTTGATATGCTCTTCTATGGCTAGGCCAAAAAACAGGTGGAGTCTCCTCTCTAGTACTGGGGCAAAGACTTCCACAGGCCAAGGAATGTCATTCCCCTAGTTACCCATGGGACCACCATCCCAGTTTGCCAATCCAGAGGGGACTGTCCCTGACCTCCACACAATGCAGCAGAGATTTGTCAACCAAGACAGCCCCACAGCATTTACTTCACTGCAGATACTAGTCAGCTGGCTCCAGAATCCAAGAAACAAACCAAGGGAAGAGGAGAGAGAACTCGATTGCTTCCCCTGCTCCCTTCACTTTTGGCGTCCACCATTGAGACAGGTACCAGCAACTTTACAGCCAGAAATAGAGGAGTGGCATCTGACTAATTTGGATCCTGACCAAAGATCTACTGCTCTTGGAGCAGGCATTTTGCCAGATGGTGCCTCCACATCCACACTGGACATTTGATTGAGATTTCCACATCAGTGTGCAGAGGAGGGAGAGTGGATATATCAGATAAAGGATGATGAAGATGGAGCTGAGAGGAAAAAGCACATGCTAGGGACAGGGTGAGATGATCCACTGGGATAAAAGACAAAAAATAATCACATAGCAAGCAGAAGAAACTCAAACACTGTTTGGGTAAATTCTACAGGGTGGGCCATTTATATGGATACACCGTAATAACATGGGAATGGTTGGTGATATTAAAGTCCTGTTTGTGGCACATTAGTATATGTGAGGGGGAAAACTCCTCAAGATGGGTGGTGACCATGGTGGCCATTTAGAAGCCGGCCATCTTGGATACAACTTTTGTTTTTTCAATAGGAAGAGGGTCATGTGACACATCAAACTTATTGGTAATGTCACAAGAAAAACAATGGTGTGCTTGGTTTCAACGTAACTTTATTCTTTCATGAGTTATTTACAAGTTTCTGACCACTTATAGAATGTGTTCACTGTGCTGCCCATTGTGTTGGATTGTCAATGCAACCCTCCTCTCCTACTCTTCACACACTGATAGCAACACCGCAGGAGAAATGCCAGCACAGGCATCCGGTATCTGTAGTTTCAGGTGCTGCACATCTCGTATCTTCACACCATAGACAATTGCCTTCAGATGACTCCAAAGATAAAAGTCTAAGGCGGTCAGATCGGGAGACCTTGGGGGCCATTCAACTGGCCCACGATGACCAATCCACTTTCCAGGAAACTGTTCATCTAGGAATGCTCGGACCTGGCACCCATAATGTGGTGGTGCACCATCTTGCTGGAAAAACTCAGGGAACGTGCCAGCTTCAGTGCATAAAGAGGGAAACACATCATCATGTAGCAATTTCAAATATCCAGTGGCCTTGAGGTTTCCATTGATGAAGAATGGACCCACTATCGTTGTACCCCATATACCACACCAACCCATCACTTTTGTTGTTCCAACAGTCTTGGAGGGATCCATCCAATGTGGGTTAGTGTCAGACCAATAGCGGTGGTTTTGTTTGTTAACTTCACCATTCACATAAAAGTTTGCCTCATCACTGAACAAAATCTTCTGCATGAACTGAGGGTCCTGTTCCAGTTTTTGTTTTGCCCGTTCTGCAAATTCTGTGCACCGATCTGGGTCATCCTCATTGAGATGCTGCAGTAGCTGGAGTTTGTAAGGGTGCCATTTGTGAGTAGCTAATATCTGCCGAAGGGATGTTCGACTAATGCCACTCTCCAGTGACATGCGGCGAGTGCTACGCTGTGGGCTCTTGCTGAATGAAGCTAGGACAGCCACTGATGTTTCTTCATTAGTGACAGTTTTCTTGCGTCCACATTCTGGCAAATCCAACACTGAACCAGTTTCACGAAACTTAGCAAGCAGTTTGCTAACTGTAGCATGGGAGATGGGTGGTCTCGTAGGGTGTCTTGCATTGAAATCTGCTGCAATGACCCGGTTACTGTGTTCACCAGATATCAACACAATTTCGATCCGCTCCTCACGTGTTAACCTCTTCGACGTGTCAATGGCTGTGAACGAAGAGAAACTTGTAAATAACTCATGAAAGAATAAAGTTACGTTGAAACCAAGCACACCATTGTTTTTCTTGTGACATTACCAATAAGTTTGATGTGTCACATGGCCCTCTTCCTATTAAAAAAAAACGTTGTATCCAAGATGGCCGGCTTCTAAATGGCCACCATGGTCACCACTCATCTTGAGGAGTTTGCCCCCTCACATATACTAATGTGCCACAAACAGGACTTTAATATCACCAACCATTCCCATGTTATTACGGTGTATCCATATAAATGGCCCACCCTGTAGATGACGGCTGGATTTTGGAGGCTAACAGAGACCTCCAGGGGGCAGCATTACTTCTGTGAGAATGCTTTTATGACGTGAAATGCCGAAGAAAAAGGGGACTACATGTCCCAGTGTAGTTTGCGGCCCACGCGGAGGGGTTCCATCTGTGTCGACCTTGGGCTTTGACGTTTAAAACATGGCGAATAAGGAGCCGAATGTAAGTGTTTGAAATGTGACTGGTTTTGAATGAAGACAGCATGATCTTTATTGTTGTGCGACATGTTTATCTGGCACTAATGTGACTGGTGACGAGGCTAAGTTAGCATGCTCCATCAGATTGAGCAGCTTTGCTAGTTTCGTTGTAGTTCACTAACAGCTCGGTTAGCAGCGACAACTGCTGTATGTGATCTAGTAGGCTTTACACGATACAGGTGAGGGCAGGAGATAGTGGGACAGGGCGACCTTTCGCTGTGAGGCAGATGTTTCACACTGTAGGCAATATCATGAGATTACATGTAGCTGACCTTCTGTTAGTAGAGTAACCTGAACTGGGCTATACAGGCAAACCTGCCGGCAAGCTACTGTTAGACCTTGTTTCTGCTTAAGGATAGCGGGTTTCTTCTCTACTACCACATATGGTTTTCAAGCATTCATCGTTTTTCTTAACTACCTAAACATGCCAATGCCAGCTAACAGTGGGCGGAAGGCAGTGATCCACCGTGGACAGGTCCCACATACATCACAGAGCTAACACAGACACAGCCAATATTCATGTCCACATCCATGTGTATGAATAACCCGGCTGGCATGCATGTGTTTAGGCTGTGGGAGGAGAACATGCGGACTCCACGCACAGAGCCTTAAGTTCAAATCCACAACCTTGGTACTGTGAGGTGATGGTGCTAACCACTGCACCATCATAGCTCCATCAGCTAAATGATAAATCAGAAAAATTAAGCTTTACACCTGACATAAACATAAACCGCACCAAGATACTGATTGTATTTTTGTTGTTGCACTCTCGCCACCACATACAAACACAAACTGCAGCGGTTCATCCAGCACCTGAGGGATCTGGCTGGTCGGATGTCCTCATCTGGTGGCAGAGGAGCCGGATTAGGAGTGAAACTGCTTCTTGGAGCTGGTGCATTGGCATATGGCATTAAAGAAGCCACCTACACAGGTAAACACAATGTGGGATTTTTAGACCATGCTTTAAATTTGTGGCAGCCTGGGTAATGCTATGGTTATTTACAGAAATAGATTCGAAGACCTGTTTAGAAACTTTAATGATGAATTTTGTTAATAACATGCTGTGTACTAGAACTGTACTACTGTACTTATTGATCGAGTTAAAGATGGTGACAAGGCAAGGTTTCACAACTTCAGTCATGCTAATATAGTGTGTGTGTGTGTGTGTGTGTGTGTGTGTGTGTGTGTGTGTGTGTGTGTGTGTGTGAGAGCAGTGGAGGGTGGTCACAGAGCCATCATCTTCAACAGGATCGGAGGGGTGCAGATGGACACAGTTCTGGCTGAAGGGCTACATTTCAGGTAGAGTTACAGCTAGTGTCAAGATAAATTTTAGATAAATTTATGTGAATCTATTAATGATACAGATTTTGCACTCAGCACAATTAAATGAAATCTCCCTGAATATTCCCCGAGAAACTGACTCTTAGTTCATTAAAAAACAACAACTTTTTACTATTATTTTTGTGAGTCATTTTGCCTGATGACACCCAAAGCAGTTTCCAAACCACTTTTATGTTTGTTTGAGAGGTACATGATTAGGCAGAGTGAAGGATTCTGTGTGTGCAACTTACACAGATGTCCTTGTATGCAGTCCTCCAAAAAACCAACAGCTCGTAGCCCAGCAGCATTTGCTATGCATAGGTTAAATGCTGATTGATTGACAAGTGTACCTGAAAAGAAACGGACACCAGCTTTGACTGTAAAGGGGAGAAGTGCAGGAAAAAATGTGAAGAAGATGAGAAGCACACTCGGTTTACTTTAGCGCTTTAGGTTTGGACTTTGCTCTTCTTGGCTGGTTCTAGAGATTTTTGATGCTGCCCCCTGGTGACAGTAAATAGTTAGAGCATGTGACTACAAAGCTCTGTGTAGGCTCATGGCCCAGCTGTACTGATGCCTTTAGATCTTTGGTTTAAAGAACTACAAGAAAACCATTGGCTTTAGTACTGCCGTAGTGCAGGAGATGAGCCACAGCCAAACATGGCGGAAACTGTGTGGGTGGCCACAAATCGGCATGTGTTGGGTCCTATGGTATGTGTGTTGTTTTTCAGCCTCAGCCACTCATCTAATAATATAATATAATATAATATAATATAATATAATATAATATAATATAATATAATATAATAAAGACATGAAATGGGCTGTGAGCTCTGTGGTGAGGTCAAGACATTACCTTTAAAAAAAGATTATGAATTAAGAATATTAAAGGTGATCACAGCACATGATATCTAAGTCATTTATAACTTAAATGTGAGTATGCTTCGAAATCTTGATCAGCTTTGCTATGACTTTCAAATCTTTTGTAGGATCCCTTGGTTCCAGTACCCTATCATCTACGATATCAGAGCTAAACCCAGAAAAATCTCCTCTTTGACTGGAAGCAAAGGTAACAAACATGGGGGGCTTTCTCACTCTCTCTCTGTCACACACTCTCTATCTCGATTCTTTATTTGTTATTTGTAATAGTGATCTAGCTCGTGCTTGAGACAGCTGCTGATGAATGTATCGATGTGCCAGTATAATAACTGAGGCGAAAGATTTGTTTTAAGTTCAGAGTTACAAAGGCGAATATAACAAAACTTGTTGGAGAAGTGGCAAAGAAACCATTCGGTCATTTTTGGTGTGTGCATGTTTGTTTGTAGATCTGCAGATGGTGAATATTGGAGTGCGAGTGTTGTCCAGACCCATGGCATCCAACTTGCCAGCCATGTACCAACGGCTGGGGAAGGACTACGATGAGAGAGTCCTCCCGTCTATTGTCAACGAGATCCTAAAGTCTGTGGTAGCAAAGTTCAATGCCTCCCAGCTCATCACACAGAGAGCACAGGTACTGCAGCACCTTCGCACTGCTGGGGGGGATTCATGTTTTTCCTGTTGGCCAGTTACTGTAATCAGCATTGATAAGTTGATCCAGAACAGTAACTATAATATTCAGCTGATTCGACTGTAGATTCAGTCGTTCCACTAAGCTGACACACAGTGCAGATCATACTTGTGTTGCTGTGTCTCGTTTAGGTGTCTCTGCTGGTGCGTAGGGAGCTATTTGAAAGGGCGAAAGACTTCAACATCATTCTCGATGATGTCGCCATTACTGAGCTGAGTTTCAGCAACCAATACACTGCTGCTGTGGAAGCTAAGCAAGTTGGTAAGGCTCAGTATACCACAGTGTTATCAAACAGTGAATCAGACTGCTCCAGTCTGTCATTAGCATCACTGGAGCAACAAACAGCGAAAATGCTGTTGCCATAGTTTTCATTATTGTCTCTGAAGTAAATGTGGCTGCTTGGGTTGCATTGACCACGCCTGTTGTCTTGTGTTTAGCTCAGCAAGAGGCCCAGAGGGCCCAGTTCTATGTGGAGAAAGCCAAACAAGATCAGCGACAGAAGATCATCCAGGCTGAAGGAGAGGCTGAAGCTGCTAAAATGGTAAGCAGACACTGACGTTGTCTCGGTGCAGTGTTAGCAGCAGTTATTACTGCACAACAAAATGCTGTTTTTCTGAGAAGCTGTTACATGTCAGCCAAGAAATAAAGTTGTTCTCTATTATGGGAGTGTCTTTTCCGTGCAAACTGGAAGTCGGGATGTTGTACCTGAAACCTCTACGGTTTCACACATGTATGTAACCCGAGTCAGACAGCAAAACAAGTGCTGAGAATGAACTGTGAGAAACGTAAATATCCATAGAGAACAATCAAAAGTAAGCATTCTCTACCTTTCTTGTCATATTGTATGAATGTCGTTAATAATCTAAACACAAACTGTTTCCTTCAGCTCGGCCAAGCAGTGACTAAGAATCCTGGTTACCTGAAGCTGAGGAGAATCCGAGCGGCACAGAACATTGCTAAGACGGTCAGTACGCTCCTTCATTGCCTGTGGCTTCGTTTCTGTTTTGTCTTGACACTCAGTAAAATCCCAGAAATGCGTGCTCTGGCTTTTGAGTAATCAGCAGAATTCCTCCCCGAGGTGAAAATGTAGACTTTAACTCCCAACATTGGGAGGTGACTAATAATTGCTGTGTCTGCTTCCAGGTGGCATCGTCTCAGAACAAGGTGTATCTTAATGCTGACAGTTTGGTCCTAAACCTACAAGACCAGGCACTTTTTAACAAGTAGGTTTACCCACAGTCTCTGTCCCTCACAAACATACAGACCAACACACAAATGTCTGCATCGCTTCATTGTTTCATTTTATTACTCGGACCATGCACAGATTACCAGTTTTGTACCAGATTTCGCTGTCAGCTAATTTCCATCTACATCACTTCAAAGGACGCTGCATCCTCTTTTAGTTTCCACTTGTCTTGACTGTGAACGATCGGAGGCTGAAGCTCAACTCCCACGTTCAGTTTTGTTGGCATCTGCACACAATCAGCAGACTGCACATGGCTCAGTAGTTACAAAGTGAAACAACACTTTACATTTCAGTGAGTAAAGCAGCCAGATCCCTGTGAACCTCCGTCTTAATCTACATCACTTTAACAGAAAGTATAAACAGTGTTTCTTTTCCTGTAAAATATCCTGCTGGCATCAACATAAATTCAATTGCAACATTATTGCCTTCACTAAATTCACTTTTATTAGTTTATAAAACAAAGCACAGTCTTTACTTTTTAGCTCATCCAGCTGAAGGACTTGTGCCATGTTGAGGCCTCCAGTGTCCATCTGTCCACAGTTCAGCTGCTGCTCTTCGTAGAGTCTTTTTAACATTTTAGCAAAACTTGCAGGTGACGATCACCTAATGGTTTCCCCCACAAACTGTGCTCAAAGTTGCTTTACGGGCGGTGACCTACGAATGATGAGGGAGCCGGATGAGCTTTTACATTATTAAACTTCTGGTCTTTATGTAACTTTTCAAAAACAAACCGTTCTAAACAAAAACCCCTCAAACACACCTCTCCACCAAAGCATGGCACTTTTTACCCCATCATCTGTGAAAGGCTATTGTGGTCACCAGTGTTGAAAATAGAAATTAGTTACTAATTACTGATTACTTCTCCAAGAGAGTAATCCTATTACTTTACTCATGACTTATTTTCAAAAGTACAGTGCATGGTCGTACTCTATATTATCCATCGTTGATCTTCACACGTCGCACGCTCGTACGTCATTGTCATGAGACACTCTCACAAACAAAATCGCGGTTTAGTAACGCAGCGTGCTTATGAGGAAGAAACAGTAATCTAATTACCGTATTTCCCGGACTACAGAGCGCACCTGAATATTAGCCGCACAAGCTAAAATCAGGGGAAAATCCTGTTTTGTACATACATTAGCCGCACCTGACCAAAAGCCGCAGGTGTTTCAATGTTGACTCATCATATGTAAGAGAATATGCACAAAGGGAATTGTCAGGAAAGAGATGGCTGTTTGGAGACACACCCCTTTTATTAATATTTTGAAAAACAAGTTCTGGGTACATATTTGCATAACTT
Source organism: Mchenga conophoros (assembly GCF_057382185.1). NCBI lineage: Eukaryota > Metazoa > Chordata > Actinopteri > Cichliformes > Cichlidae > Mchenga > Mchenga conophoros. The sequence goes on from NC_140542.1 coordinate 16,278,922, forward strand.
TTTAGGTATATGTACAAGTAGCGGTAATTACAAGTACGAAACATGTACTGTGCTTCATAAATGAGTAACAAATGTAGTACATAACAATAACCTACAGCACACCAGAAAAATAGATTCAGACTACCTTTTAGGCTCAGGTGCAGTGACACGGCTTTAACAAGAAGAAAAGTCAGTCATTCACCATCTTCCTCTTCTTCCTGCGCACTAAAACCACCAAAGTCCTCTTCTCCAGTGTCGGAAACGAACAGGCTCAGGATGGCTTCGTCATCCACTCTCAGCTTCTTTCCTTTGTTGTCAGTGTCAGAGTCGAACACCCTCTGAAGGGCCGTGGCGGTGTCCTCTTCTCCATCATGCAGCAGTCCAGCCCTTCGAAATCCGTTGGTGATCGTGGATGTTTTCACACTTTTCCACGCTGTCAGATTCCACCGGTGGAGTTGAGCATAACTTGCTTTTCGCAAGTTTATCGCCGCTCGTCATCCACGCCTCCCGCTGAACGCGTAGCGCTACTTTGAAGTTTGTTTTTCGCGCTACTTGTACGGCACTACGTTGCCTGGCGGATGGGCATGTGACCAACATACCACTCTTGAACCCCGATACTGTGTGTCTGATCACATGCCCTTCCGCCAGGCAACGTAGTGCCGTACAACAGCGGAACAAACAAAACAAATCGTCTTACGATATCACAAAAATCACGGACAATCCATAGAAAAGCTGCACCTGACTAAAAGCCGCAGGGTTCAAAGCTTGTGCAAAAAGTAGCGGCTTATAGCCCGACAATTACAGTACCTTTTTGCAATAGTAATCCCTTACTCTACTCGCTACTTGAAATAAGTAATTGGATTACAGTAATGTTACTGCCCATCCCTGGTCGTAACCCAGGCAGGTGGGCAGCATGCACACTGAAGTTTGTAAATGCAATAACACACAATGACCTTGAACTCAGTTCGAGTCAACTTGACAAGAGGTCAGGACTGGCAGCAGTCATTAGTTTTATATAGTACCAAATAAAAACACAAACTACTTCCTCTGGAAAATGTATGAACACTCTTCAGTCTCTATTTTGTCCACAACACATAAGCAAGAAAACAGCTAACGGGCTTCACATCTGCATCGTATCTGAAACTCGTGCCTTTATTTTTGTAAATACAGATTTAGTTCAACTAAATTTAATAAGTGAAATGTTTAATATTTATTGCCTGTTCATCGCTAAAGGATCTGGTCTCTGCTCTGTGTTGCACTTTTCTTCTGACTCAGCTTTTTCAACAAGGTTGTTAAATTCCATTTCTACGTTTTACCACTGAGTTTATTTCCACTCCTGATAACATGAAATTTGAACAGTGTTGTGCTCGACAGCAGAGTTGTGACTCTGAGTTTAACTGTGTATAACAGTGTACGCTAATGTGGTGTTCCCTTGTTTTTCAGTTTGACAATGGGTGCAAAGAAGTGATGAAGAGGACACGAGCTCTTGCAGAGGCTGTTGATTTTGCTTTGTGCTACTGGAAAAATCAACGTACATGACTGGAAACTTGATTTCTTTATGGTTTTTCTTGTTTTAATTCTCTCATGTGTCGGAGTGACTTTCATCAATGAGTTGTCTAGTGATACATAAAGGGGACGTTATTAAAATCCACATTGAATACGTCTAACAGATTTGTTGAAGAAAAGATCAAAATCCAGTTTTACCAGAGACTTTTGTGTTGAAGGATTTATGCAACAGTACATATGGATACTTAAGAAGATCAGAGACTTCTGTCAGGAGGAGCTCATTGGCCTAAAACGTCTCCAAGCCGCTTGTCTAGTTTGGCTGCCGATGTTCGTTTTACATGTTTTATCAATAAATGTTCCTGTTTCCTCTTTACAGCTATCACATGAGAATGTTAGCTCCATCTACACATGTGTGTGAGTTTATAATACAGCCACTGCTGCTAGCAGACCATCTTATGCATTAATAAAGTTTATTAGGAAAAGTTCTCATTTCTATTAGTTACACCGCTCTACTGTCCACCTTTGACAGCTGTCCACCAGCTGTCAAAGGTTAATTGCAGGGTTAAGACAGAGAGGCAGACAACCGCTCATGCTCATAGTCACACCTGTGGCCAATTTAGGATTGCCAGAAAACGCAACTCATGCATGTGATGGGACTGTGAGAGGAAGTCAGAGAGAACCTACACAAGTGCTGGGACAACATGCAGGCTCCACAGATTTGACTACAACTGTTAAAGAAAAGGAAAATAAAGGAAAATGCAATATCAAACAGCCTACTGGAAGGTTTGTTGTAGGACAGCTTAATACGTAATATAATTGTATATACCAAAATACCCAAGTGCCAACAGGCTGTCTAGCTAGCGTTGGCTCCAGCCCGACCGCGACCCTGAGAAGTGGAAAAGTTCAATGGATGGATGTCTCCTGTGGTATTACTGACTGTTATTACTAGTTGGGACAGCTGGAGGCACTACACCAGTGCAGGATCTGGTGTGTTCTATGGATCTGTGTCAGCCTGCTGTGTGTGATTCCTGAGTCAGGTTTATGGCGTTTTGCCCTGACATCGCATGTGATGAAGGTGGGAGTATGCCCGCCAGAGACCAGCAGTTTGCACATAGATCCAATCTGGAAATAGGTGACGCAATCATATACATGCTGCAGAGAGCATACTGCTTTCTAGATGTGCTCCAGAAGAAGGTTAAGGTTGCATGCACTGACCTTTCTTAAAGAAAGCTACTTTCTCCTTTCAGGTTTCCCATATAAAGCTAGAGCAGCAAGCGCTTCTGTCCATTTGGCCTCTTTAGAGTTTTGGTTTCAATCTTGAGAATGGTGTTTCTTTACTTTCTAGTAAGAGTGAGGTTTTGTTGTGGCCTTGGAGACCTTGACATTGAACCGCTTCCTTTTTCTGCTCCGATTTATTTTAATGGTGGAAGTTAATCGTGAATAAATTCCTACGATTTATTTGGAGGCTTAATCTGTGGTTTGCCCTGCTGGCACTTTTTAACTTCATGTGTCCTCTAGACTTTGCAGTAGAGGGAGTTATGGCAGCTTGGTTTAGTGCAAGGTAATTTCAGATGCAGCTTTTTAAAGAGCTCAACAACCATCACCATAAAGTACATCTGTGCAGTTTGTCACAAGTGTGTCTGCTAGCTCATGGACAGCTGCTCTATTTCCCAGTGATTGAGAAAAATGACACTGAGATGGAGGAAGCTGTAAGATGAATTATTTTCAAAGGTAAGGGCTGCTCAGGAAGTGAAACTTTATCATTTGAAAAAGCAAATCTTACATATAATGTTCTAATTTATTTTAGTTTATATTTGGATATTAGATCTATAAACAATGTGTTGCTGAATTGTTTTGTGGAAAAAAACATTCAAAACTTAAGTTTGTGCTATTGAAAGTTTGCATGAAAAAAAAATGTTTTGCAGGCTAAACTAGTTTGCAGCACTGTGGTGAAGTTTTTCAGTGATGCTGTTAACAGGGTGTGTTGCTCCTGTTGGGTTACATCAGGTACTTTTTAGGATGTTTAAGGTAATGTGCTAAACTCTAAATCTTACACTAGCTTTATGCTAACTGGGATTGGAAATCAACCATGTGGCGACCCTCAAAGACCAGTGAATGTCAGTGAAAGAAAGAAGCTTTAGATTTCATTATGGTTTTGCTTTTTTCATTCAAAGGAAAAATCCATCCTTATGCTTCACAGTTGTGGGGCGGTTGATTCAACAGGCACAGCTGAAGTTGCTGACTCTCAGTAAGTTAACTGTGTTCAAAGCAGTTAGGTCAGTCCAGCTCCACTTTACACTGCAGCTCCACTCTGGGTTTCCCTGCAGCCTCTGCGGCGCCTCACTTCTCCCTCCCTCCCATGTTTGTCTCATCCGCCATTTCAAATAGGATTACAGCAATCCTGTGATGGTGGAAGAGGGAGAGGAGATTTGAGGAAGGAAGTAGAAATGTATCTGAAAATAGGGGCTGGAATTGTGAAGCAGTGATTAATGCATGCGCTGCTAGTTATGAGTAAAACTTTAACATCAGTGCAGTCAGCCAATGTAAATGTGTTAGTAGCAAATGCAGAACACTGATACCCATTTGTTACCTTTCAAAGTCAAAGTACAATTATATGCAGTAAATAAATAAATAAAAAATATACACAGCCATCCTGTCTGGATCAAAGCTCATTTAAAATGGACTGAGGAAAAGTGGAAAACTGCTCTAAAGTCAGGAGAATAAAAATGTTTATTTCTATTTGGAAAACAGAATGGCTTTTTAGTAGAAAGGTCCAGGTGCTGAACTGGCATGTCTGTAGTGCAAACCTTTGAACAACTGAAAAAGGCCAATGGAGACCAGGGACTGTTGAACAGCTGCAGTGCTCTGAAAGATGAGAATGGGACAATATTCCCTCCCAAAGCCCAGCAGCTGCTCTCCTCAGGTCTGGGCTGGAACGAAAACTATTTTTAAACAAATATCTCAACTTTCTACTCCTTACATTTTCAAAACAGGCTCATTACTTTTACCAATTTGCGGAACAGCAACACATAAAAGTTAGTCCTGTTTGTATATGAATCATCAGGGGATGTCGCATAAAAGATGAGAGAGTCAGAACCGTGTTTTCAAAGTCAGGAAGTCAGGTGTTAAAGTGGGACTGTGTTTTGTCTTTTTTAACCCCTAGTAGAAGACGAGCGAGCATAAAGGGAGTCACGTTTTTTAACCATCAGGTAATTTTAAATGCAACATTTCTATCAGCAAACGGCAAAGCACCCACCCACCACTTTAATCACACTCAAGATCTTGTTCTGGCATATGACATAGAAACTGAACATTTAACAGTGTTTCCTGAAAACCCTCTTTGGTCTGATCATTTCCTAATAACATGTGAATTTACAAGAATGGATCACACAGCAGTGGGGAGTAGAGTTCATCACAGATGTCTTTCTCAAAGCGCTTTAACTCAGTTTAAGAATATATTTCAGCCACAGTTATCTTCTTCAATGCCTTGTACCAACACTACCTGAACACTACTCCAACAGAGGTTGATTATCTTGTTAATAATTTTACGTATGACACTGGATACTGTAGCTCCTGTGAACAATAGAGCTTTAAAATCAGAAGTACCTGACTCCCTGGCAGCTAAATCGTAAGCTGGAGAGAAAATGGCGTATCACAAATGTAGAAGATCATTTAGAAACACTTTGCTGCTTTATAAGAAAGCCCTTCGCAAAGCCAGAACATCTTACTATTCATCACTGATTGAAGAAAATAAGAACAACCCTAAGTTTCTCTTCATCGCTGTAGCCAGAGCGCTGTTGAGACAAACATCCTTTTAACATAAACTTGTAATGACTTCATGAACTTCTTCCCAGATATCATTTTCACCATTACCCTCCTAAGACCTGAACTCTTTCATGGCATGCATTTTTAATTTCTCTTTGCTGTTTGGGCTGATTGGGACCTGATGAATGCAAAAACAAAGAATTACCTGATTTTAGTTTCTGAGAAAAATGAGATCCACATATGAAGACATTCGTTTAAAACGTCGATAGAACAGTGGCAGTATGTCCTCATGAGTGGATATCAGAGCAAAATTTAGTATTTTGTTCTAGACAACCCAAAATGTGATGTCCACATATGTGGACGTCAGGTCCTAAGAGGTTAGAGACAAAATTACTCATAACCATCTCACAGACATAAAATTATGTACAGCTACTTTCAGTAGCGTTGATATTCATTTAGACTGTTTTCCTCCAGTTGATCTGAGTCAACTTCAGTAATTACGTCCTCTAAACCATCAATGTGTCTTTCAGACCCCATTCATACAAGACTGCTCATAAAAGTCCTACCATTAATGAAGTTTCAGTCCTAAATATGATCAGCCTATCTATAATAATTGTCTATGTACCACAGACCATGAAAGGTGGCAGTATTTAAACCATTACTTAAAAAGCTCCAAGCTTCTTTTTTATCTCAAAAATCGTTGAAAGAGTGATTTTCAAACAGCTGACTGATCATCTGCAGAGGAATTGTCATGGTCCTGGGTGTGGTGACCCAGTGTTCATGTCTTTTTGAGTTTTGTTAATATTCCTTGGTTTTGTGTCAGTCATTGTTTTGGTTCTCTTTATTGTTTTTGTGCTTATGTTATAGTTTTTAGTCTTTAGGTTTCTGACTCCGTGTTCCAGGTGCCCTCTCTGTCTCTCCAAATCAGTCATGCCCCCCTGTTCCCAGCATTAAGGTTGTGTGTCTTCGTCCACGTCTGACTATTTGTTGTGCTTCCTGTTTTATTTTGATAGTCCTTGTCCTATGTTCAGGTCACGTCACGTATACCAAGTGTAAGATGCAGACAAGCCCTGCACAATTCAAGAAAAAAACTAGAGACCAGACAGAATCAGAGCTAAAAAACCCTCCTGTGTTATTTTTCTTCTTGAAAGCAGAGTCGGTTTTTATTGACATATTTGAATTATTATACATCACAGTGTGCCACGCTCTCTCTGCTGATGTGAGGAAATGGAGCTCACCCACCAGTCTTGGTCTTTCTCGCTTTCTGTTATCTATATGACAGTAATCATTGTATATTATTTATATAATATGTATTTGATGAAGCTTTCCAAAGGCTCATTAATAAGACAAAAGTATTTCTTATGTGATTTCTTGGTTAATCGATGGATTACTCTATAGCCCTAATTAAAATCAAACATTAATTACTCCGAAAGAAACATCAATTGCATCCTCCTTCATACCACCCACTGGTTAGAATGCTTGGTACTATTGTTTTCTCTATTTACATGATTGTGACTTGGAGGGGCACTCAGGTGGTCATTAGAAAAGGGTAGGTTGTGGCAGTAAAGACCAGCAACAATGATTTGTTGGTATTTAAAATGATCCAAGAAAACATTGCCCATATTATTATTTTTACATTGTCAACAACAGCCAGACTGTTGATACAGGCCAGGTTGGCCCTATGGGCTGTTCAAGCCAAATTCTGAGCCAAGCATCTGCAGTCTCAGCAGAGATGGAGATCGACCACATTGGTTCTTCCAGGATTGCTGTGCCCACTGCAACCATCTGATCGCTCATATTTGGAATTTCTTCTCCACCTCCAAGACCTCTAGGATGTCTCTGATGAAAAGTGACACAGACGATATAAAAAGACAAAAGAATTTAACCGTGTGTTAAGGATCTCTCCTTTTGTTACATACTGGTTCATAGTTTGCTCTGTAATGTGTTCAAACATTACGTAACTTTAATTTAAAACTACGAAATGCGTTATTTCAGGTTCTTTCATTTGAGTTCTGAGGCCTGAGAGCAGCTCAGAAACAGCCCGTCCACCTGCTTCCGATTCGCTCCTGTCTTTGTCTGTTGCCCGACAGCGCGCACACTTTCATAAGCGGCTCTGCGTGATTGGCAGCTCTGTCAGCCACTCACATGGCGCAAAGCGTCAGTTTTACGTTAACTCCGGTTTGCTAACCAATCAGGACAAATGTTAAACATTCAAGACGCAATACGGACTCCAAGACTCGCCATGTTGGTGAGGGAAGCCCCCGAAGCCCTCTGTGGGATTTTTAATGCAAGCTATCCTGATTACAGGACGGATTCAATCAGTGTAGCGTTCTTCTTCACTTTGTAGTTCCAGTATTAACGTCTTACTAGGATTATTGAATATTTCCTTTAATAGTAAAGAACCTACCACGCATTATGAAAATGTCCAAAAAAAAAAAAAAAAAATGCAGCCCTGTCCACAGAGAATATTTTCATATTAATATGTTCACACTTTCTCCTCCTTTGGATCCATAACGCCTTTCCAATCCTGCCACCAAGCTTCCGTCCTCCCTCCTCTCCCTCCTCTCTATATCTCGCTACCTTGTCCAGCCTTTCTCTTTCCCATTCTTATACAGAAGTACTATAACTGGGAACAAATAGAAAGACAATAGAAGCAATAGTCAGTTACGAAAAAAACGAACATAAAATGCGATCTTGGCACATCTTGGCACGTAGGCTAAGCATATATAACAACCACTACACATACAATTCATACATGTAGTACTGAGAGAAACTGATTGCATTATTCCTTTAAAAAAAGTCAAAGAAAATCTTATTGCATGTTCACTTCCGAAGGATAATAATAATAATGATAATAATAATAATAATAATAATAATAATAATAATAATAATAATAATAGAAGTAGTGTAATATAGCATGATGACAGCTTTTTAAATGACACTGGAAATACTTTAGTACTTTTACTGAAGTAAAATCTAGGTGCCTGCCCATTATGCTGTTGGGGTATTTTACCTCAGCATCGCTCCTTTCAATACGCGTAATTAGGCGATGCTTCTTACACAACTGAACAGCAGATGTATGACAGTAAAATGGTCTGTATAGTAAAGCGTCGAAATTCTAATATAATTATATAAATCTACACATTTGCACTCCACTGACATGTCCTCAGGGACTCAATGGCTGCCGGCGCTACCGGGCCCTCTGACCGCCACCAGTAGGCAACGGGTGAAGTGTCTTGCCCAAGGACACAATGACCGAGACTGCCAAGCCGGGGCTCGAACCGGCAACCTTCCGATTACAAGGCGAACTCCCAACTCTTGAGCCACAATATTGTAGTATGAAGTATAAAGTGCAGGCTCTAGCTTGTGAAATTGTTCAAGTTAAACATGCACTGTGTGTGTGTGCAACACAGCATGTGTGAGATTTATAGTGTATCAATGTCAGGACCCACACACACACTCACAAGGAGGGCTGGGTATTGTTTTCCCCTCGCCAATAGTAGGCTGGACATTGTCAAAGCCAAACCACCAATCACAGTTCGCTTCTGGACACCCTTCTCCGCCCACTGCTCTATAAAGAAGGGAGCTCCAGCTGGCGGACAAGCAGCTGACAGCGCAACGATTATCTTAACACAGCAGCTGGAATAATTACAATACGTTCATTTTTATTTTTTGCTATATTCTGACTGGATATTAATAATTTCCTTTTATATATCTAATATGGCAGACAGCCAGGTGGAAAGCAGCGGAGAACTGAGCACCAAGGTAAGGACAATAGAAGGAGACAGGGCACGATGCTTTTTCTAACTCTTGCTTCCATTTATAACTGTAACATGTTACTAATTTTTCTATTTTAAGCACAGTGCGTATGAAAAAGAAGACTACCAGTTTTCTAGATGATATTCATTATGACCTGCTTGTATGCACGAAATTCTAATATAAATCTACACATATGTCATCCATTGACATATGTACTGAAGGATCGGAGCTAATGGATGAGGAATAAAGACGGGCTTATTAAGGTACTAGTTTTGGCACAGGGAACATTTCTAAGCTTCCTCGGTGGGCAGCTTAATACCGCCTCCCAGTTTCATTTAGAGTCAGACATGCAGAGATTGTAGGATGCCTGTCTGTCATTTCACAAACTACATATACGGCCGCTGTACTCGTCAATGCAGGTGTGTTCTGTGAGGGCTGTCCCGATCTGTCGCCAAACTCTCGGATAGTTGAGGGAACTGAACCGGCTGAGGCGCGCAGAACTATTACTTTTACTGTTTGGGGAACGTTTAGAAGTCGAAGCAGTGACCGAAAGCAAATAAAGACCTTCAGGGATGGAGGTAGGATAGCAGAGTGGGTTATCTCCCGCCCGGCACCGAGTGTTTCCATTCACGACCGCGGGACTATCACAGAGCCACATCTAGTCTTGTTAAACTACTGTTCTGGTTTTGGTTTAACATAGTAAATATCGGCTTCATTGTTAGTGCTTCTGATACGTATTCGTGTAATCATTCACAAAAGCAAATGGTAGTTCCGCTGCGGTGAAACGGCGTGGACACGCATGTTTCTAACTGTCCAGCTCTGTGTTGTCTGTAACTCCAGTGACGCGATCGAGCAATAATCTGAGTTTATGCATGTGGAGCTCCACCTCACTGCTACTGTGGCCCTCAGCGGAGCTGGGAGCGTGTCGTCACGGTGGAGGCAGGCTGCTGTGCCCGACCCTCGGGCCTCTCTTCTTCTTTAACCGAGTTTTCTTTAATGTCTCAGTTTCCTCGCGCCTCGTGTACCCGCTGGTACTGTAGTACTGAGTGATGCCGAGGGGACGCTGGTGGTTTCTGCTCAGTTTGTTTCCGAGCAGCTCCATTTCAAACAAAGGCTGACAGCGAGCGACGCGGCGCAGGGTGTTCTACAGGTACACGCTAATTCAAACAGCTGGCGCGCGAGCCGTGCCCGTGAAGCTGTGCATGTCTGCCTGCAAGCCGACTCGCGCGCTCCACGAGGGGTGGAAGCCTTCCTTTCGTCTAACCAGGTGCCATTCTAGGTTCAAACTCTTAGGGGGGCTCAGCTCCCAATCATAATGTGCTGTTCATAATATGCTCTTTGCAAATGTAATCAGCCCTTCTTACATCAGCAGACCTCAGGTCAATTGAATAATCATTACACCTTCAAAAGCAGCCTAATTAGTTGGATAACCTAGTGTAGTGTCTAAGAATAATTCAGAGTAAGTAGAAATTTCAGTCTAATCCACTCGTTTTAATGTGGAGCCTTTAGTTATCAAACCCAAGGCAAAGGCTCAGTGTTTTAAGAACTATTTATGGCAATCAGATAAGATGAGAGACATGGAGATTATTTCAGTCTCTTAACCACACAGAGGCAGTCCAACAACTCATCAAGCACTTAAACTAGCACACAGACACTGGAAAACCACTCCAAAGACCTGGAGTGGCAGGGTGCAAACGCGCGTTTTATTATGTAAAATCAGCACAGAGCATCATGTACCCCAATTTCACGAGTGAAGAATAGATTTGTAGTCCTGTTCAGCCATGTTTAGAAGGAATCCTGTGAAATGCTGCATTCATGTAAATATGCTCTGTTTAGAGCGTGCTACTGGAAAGCAGAGTGAGCGTTCATGAAAGGCACCGAAAACTACTTTGTTAAAAATAACTTTTGTTTTTCCAGCCAACTGCAACTTAAAGCGTCGAAGCACTGTGTTTGTAAACGATAACTGGCATCCCATTTCCACAGAGGTGAGGACAGGAGGGAAAAACCCGAGAGGTTTTGCGCTCATACTGACAAAAATATTCACTTTGAGTATTTGTTTTCTATTTGTTTTAGGCATAGATAAATAATGATGATGCGGTAATTAGTCTTTTGTCTAATCTTTTGGTTTGTGGTGATGAGAGGCTTTCTCTGTGGTGTTTCCTTATTATTTTGAGGAAAGCTGAAATGTGGAGATCACGGTTGTTGTTTTCAAGGCAAACTGCCATGGCTGCCATACCCTCTGTGTAGGTGACTTAATGAAATTGTACTTCAGATACTTCATTATCTGACAGTTTGTATCACTATTGGAATTTTATATAAAGTCACCCAGCTGTACAGCTAAAAAAAAAAAAAAATTAATAAATTTTTGATTTGCTTTTTCTCATTGCTTTTTTATTCCTAGTATTTTTTTTGTTGTTTGTTTTTTTGTTTCTACACAAAAACAAAGAACTATATTGAGAACATGCATCTTAGGTCATACAAATGCCTACTAAACCAGTTAAAACCATGTGAAATGGTCATTTTATTTTGTTTGAATTCATCATGGCATGACTTTGCAGAGAAATTGCAAAAGGCAGTCTTCCTTCAGTGGAAGGATAAGATGATGTGGTTTAAAAATGCCATGTGGCTGCTTTCCTCCTCCACTTTCATGGCATGTATGTTTTTTGTTTCTGGACTATGATGAGCAAACCTGGATGCAGCTGGAGAAGCTTCAGCTTAAGTGGTTATTGTTGGCATTACTGTGATTCTTATAGGAGGTGCGCTGATTTGGTGAGTAAATAATTTACTTTTTCTGCCTTCTTGCAGTGTCAGGTTTATAAACTTGCTAGCCAGTGTTAGCCTAGCCTTGTAGCATGCTGCCGCCTCTCGGCTTCTGTTGGTTAAAAAAACATAAACCCTGCAGCTTTAACTTTTTCGTTTACATTTCTCTCAGTGAAACTAACTGTTGTTGATTCGAAATGGGAAAGGTGAGCTTATAAATCATTAGATAAGAGACGAGACGTTTTCGAAGCTCTTGACAAGACACAAATGAACAACTACAGGCCGATCTCAAATCTCCCGTTTTTAAGTAAGATCATTGAAAAAGCAGTTTCCCAACAGCTCAGTTACTTCTTAAAACAGAATAATTGCTACGATGCCTTCCAGTCAGGTTTTAGACAGAACCACAGCACTGAAACCGCTCTGACCAAAGTGTTTAATGACATATGTCTGAATACAGACAGTGGAAAAATGTCAGTCTTAGTTTTACTGGATCTCAGTGCAGCATTTGATACAGTTGACCACAACATATTACTCAAACGACTGGAGAACTGGACAGGTCTTTCAGGAACTGTACTAAACTGGTTCAAAACATACGTAGAAAACAGGAAATACTTTGTATCAATAGGTAACTTCACATCTGAGCAGACAAGTATCACATGTGGAGTTCCCCAAGGTTCCATCTTGGGACCCCTTCTGTTTAACATCTACATGCTCCCACTGGCACAGATTATAAACAACAACAAAATAAACTATCACAGCTATGCAGATGACACACAAATATATATCACAATGTCACCAGGAGACCGAGGCCCTGTACAGGCTCTTGGTAAATGCATTGAGGAAATCAATGACTGGTTGTGCCACAATTTTCTCCAGCTAAACAAAAACAAAACTGAGGTAATAGTCTTTGGCGCCAAAGAAAAACGATTACAGGTCACCAGAGAACTTCAATCTATACATCTAAAAACCACAAACCAGGCGAGAAATTTGGGTGTAGTGATGGATGCAGACCTAAACTTAGAAAAACACATTAAGACAATAACAAAGTCAGCTTACTATCACCTCAAGAATATATCAAGGATAAAAGATCTGATGTCTCAACAGGACCTGGAAAAACTAGTCCATGCATTCATCTTTAGTAGGCTTGATTACTGTAACAGCATCTTTACAGGTCTACCTAAAAAATCAGTCAGACAACTACAGCTCATTCAGAACTCTGCTGCTCGAGTCCTCACTAAGACCAAAAAAGTGGACCACATCAGTCCAGCTCTGAGGTCCTTACACTGGCTGCCTGTCCGTCAGAGGATAGACTTTAAAGTTCTGATGCTGGCCTATAAAGCTCTGAATGGTTTAGGACCAAAATACATCAATGACCTCCTGACCCAGTATGAACCATCCAGATCCCTCAGGTCATCTGGATCCGGTCTTTTATCAGTTCCCAGAGTCAGAACCAGACACGGAGAAGCTGCATTCAGCTTTTATGCTCCTTATATCTGGAACAAACTCCCAGAAAGCCTCAGATCAGCTGAAACACTCAGTTTATTTAAATCCAGGTTGAAGACTCACCTGTTCTCAGCTGCATTTGAATAAAGCACCAAATCCACACTTTAAGCTTAAATTTCAAAACTTACATTTAACTACTGATTTTATCTACTGTTCTGATTTTATCTGTTTTGATTTTATATACTGTTGTTTGTTTGTTTGTTTGTTTGTTAATTAGTTAGTTAGTTTATTTGCTTGTTTTATTCAATTTTAAATCATGCTTTTTATTTGTTCTTGTTTCTAATGTCTCTGTAAAGCACTTTGAATCACCTTGTTGTTGAATTGTGCTATACAAATAAACTTGCCTTGCCTTGCCTTGCCTTGCCTCTTAGCAGCGTTGTCATGTTTTCACCTCACACAAACTGTTAGGTGGCAAAAGCACAATAATTTACAAGCATGTATTCAAACTCCTGCATTTGTTTTAATGCTTTATGGCTACATCTGCGGCATCTGTGAATGTCAAATCTAGCCATTCTTTATCAACATAAACAAACTGCTTTTACAGTTCCCATTTCTGTATAGCTGTATATCTCAGATTTCTGTAAAGTTATTTATTTCATATTCTGTATAGTTTTTCATATTTATATCCTGTTCATAGCCTGTACATAGCTTGTACTCACTACAGCCTTTACATACTTAGTTATAGAATATTCACAACATACTTCATACCGTGTACATTATAACATACCATAATAGACCCATTTCTGTAGTATACTTACATATCTATACTATTGCTAATATATATTGTAATATATCTATATCACTAAAGCACTTCTGGATGGATGCAAACTGCATTTCGTTGCCCTGTACCTGTGCATGTGCAATGACAATAAAGTTGAATTCTATTCTATTCTATTCTATTTAACTAGCAACATTTCTGCTTAGTTACATTTTTAAAAAAGTAGTCTTAATACCATTACTTTTTACTAAAAACTGTATTCGTATACAAGTTTTGTTGTGAAAGTCAAATTTAAGACATCCAGAAACATTTTGGGGTAGCCTGTGTTAGATATAAACACAGCCACAAGTTTTATCTGGTCATCTTGCTTATTAGAAACTGTAACAAGAAACTGTAACAAGTAACAACTTTAACAACATTAAGTTCTATGTTGTAAACAACAGAACTTTATGTTGTAAGTTATCTATGGTTGCACAGCCATTAGGCATCTAATCTGCTTCTGAATAATTTGCTGGTTTTTATTCTTGTTTTCTTTCTTTTTTCTTTTTACTTTGTCAGAGATTTCTCAGAGTTTGCAGAATTGTCGTTAGACTGAAAGAGTTTAATGATTGCCCACATTACACTGAACTCTTGCAAGTCTAGAAAAGGAGCTGTTGGACAGACATCAGTTGAGTGGTAAGTATTTTTTGTTTTCCAGTAGATTAGTAATATTCAGTGTCATCTATATCAATCATGCTAAATGTTTAATCATACTTTAGACCAACCTGTTTTACTCCTCTAATTTATTCTTTGGCTTTGGGAAATTGTTTCTTTACCAAGCTTTTCGTGCTTTCTGTTATTAGTCCTCAGATATGACTGCATTATGCTGTTGTCCTCAGACGCATTAAAGCAGGACTTTGTGTACATTTCATTAGACATGTTGTGTAAGTAAATACAAACAACAGTTTGGGCTGCATTTCTTGAAAGATTATATCTCACAAACTTAGTTTAGAGGTACCACAATGTCTGTACAGTATATAGCGAAGTCTGAACGTTTGAGCTATCAACTCAACTGAGTTGGATCAGGTGGTGGGGGAGGATGCTGGACAGACCTGTCACACCCAAGCATATAGGCTGCACATGGGATGCCTGCCAGAAGCCCCAGTTCAGGAGATCTTAATATCCCAGTTCAACAGTTTCCAAGGGAGGGTGGGGACATTGAGTCAAAATGGACAATGTTCTGCACCTCCATAGCTGATGCTGCTGCAGCAAGGAGCTGCGGCCGGTAGGTGGTTGGTGCCTGTCGTGGTGGTAATCTCAGAAGGGAGGCATCAAGCTGAAGGAAGAGTCCTACCAGCCTTGGTTAGCCAGGTGGTGGCCTCCGCCTCGCAATGGAGCAGTTCACAGCTGAGTGTGAAGTGGCGGGAATGAGAATCAGCACCTCCAGATCTGTGGCCATGGTCCTCAGCTGGAAAAGGGTGGAGCTAAAGGACGAGTTGCTGCCCCAAATGGAAGAGTTTAGGTATCTTGGGGTCTTGTTCACAAATGAGCAGAGAGAAGAACAAAAGATTGGCAGATGGATTGGGGCCACAGCTGCAATCATCCTCAGAGTAGAGCTGCTACTCCTCCACATCGAAAGGAGCCAGTCGAGGTGGTTTGGGCGTGTCCCACCGGGAGGAGGCCCCAGAGCAGACCCAGGACATGCGGTCTGGGGGTTCTCTGCTTAGGCCCCTGCCCCCGCGACCCAGCTGTGGATAAGTGGAAGAAAATGGATGGATGGCATAATTGGTTATATCAAATTGACGGCATTTTTTGAAAACAGTGTAATAATGTAACTTGATTGTCTAAAATGCAGAAAAAATGTTTTAAGAGCAAATATAACTTGGTGTTCTAAAGAATGGGCAGCGCGGTGATTAGTTCGATTCCGCCACCTGGCCAGGGCCTTTCTGTGTGGAGTTTGCATGGTCGTGTTGGCGTGGGTTCTCTTCAGGTACTCCGGACTATCCCACGACCAAAGACATGTGGTCAGGTCAATTGGTTATTCGAAAGTGCAAGTGGGTGTGAATCAGAGTGTAAATGGTTGCCTGTCTCATGTGTTGTGACAGACTGGCGACATGTCCAGGGTGTACCCTGCCTCTCTATGGTAGCTGGGATTATCTCCAGCCTCCCGCCGCCAACCTGAAAAGGATAAGCGGAAGAGAATGAATGAGTTCTAAAGAATATGATTGTTTCCTTGCAGAACGCAAGGAGAGATGAGTCCTCCGTCACAGATGGTGTGGTCAGTGAAGATGGTCACCTGCATCTTCAAGGTCATTGGATCTCCAACCCACATCCACTGCCACTGTACGGGGATGTTGGGACAATGTTAAAGACTTTCTTCAGGCACTTATATTTGAATCACCTAAATCTATGACAGTCATTTTGAAAGTAATGCCAGGACCTTCACATCCTTAAAGTATTACAAGCTTGTGTGTTTAAATGCACAACAAATGTGGTGTTAGAGCTACAGACTACACTGAACATTTGATAGATAGACAGAAATTGAAACTAGGACTTTGTTTCATTATACGGTTATTAAAGCTTTAAATTGTGTAACAAATAAATATGAAATTTACATTTGGTAATATTTAAAATAAAATTCAATAACACAGGCTACTATAGCGGCAGTATACTTGTTTGTTGTTCAGCAGAACAGTGTCCAGTATGTTGGCTGATATACTTTTTTGCGTTTGAAAATAAAAGTTGGGCTGATTTTAACTACATTACGAGAAGTGTTTTTAATTATACTTACAGTGTTTATATCTGAGTGTTGTTGAACTAGAAATCTCTTAAACTCAAGGAATATAAAAAGCAATGTGATTTTAGTTGCATTCAGTTTGTATGTAGACAAATTAAAAATAGTAACTTACCACAATTTTTTTTTTTTTTCAGAAGTGTTTTTTTTTTTTTTTTTTTAAATATAATTGATCTTGAAATGTTTGTCATTGACCAAACATTTACTATTGTTCAGAAAATCCAAGATATTCTTAGTGCTGTGTACTCACAATGAAGAAGCTGTCCTAAGTTGGTGATCTTAAGTACACTTATTTCTTTTTTGAGGCAACGAGCTTGCATATTTTTTTTTAAAACTCTGTAAGAACTAATTATGACCAATGTACTCATAATTAATAAGTTGCCCTAACTTGGTTATTTTAAATAAGCTTTTTGTATGTTTTTCTTTTCGTTATTTATTTATTTTTTTTAGGCAATAAGTTTGCATATTTGATTAAATTTTTTTAAGTTTTGTGAACTAATTAGATTTTACAGTCTATCCACTCCAATGTTGAAAAGATGGTGCAGAAAGCTGCATCTGGTCAGGGAGGAGTTGGACAGATTTGTAAAAAATGAAGTGGCTGCAGTGGACAGGTGCAAGGATATCGATGGTTACACCATGTGCAATACAGAGGATGTAGGTTGTGTCACAAGATGGTCGATCAATTTGTTTCACTAACTCAACCACACAAGACATTTTGTAGAGGGTATAGGAGCTGTGGAAGCTAGCCTGTAAACAACTGTAATCTGCACATTTTGTTTAAAAGAAACAAAAGAAAACAAAAATACTCCTCCGTACTGTAACGCTCGCCCACATTTGTAACAAAAAATAGACCTGCAATAGAAACGTATTTAGAAGCATGCATGTGAGTAAAAAGTACGACAACATAAAGCCCACGCAGAGCCCAGTGTTTCAACAGAAAGCCTGGTAACACAACAGAAGCAGTGATGATAATGTCACATGTTAACGTTGGCTTGACGTCTGTCTACACTGTGCACTACAAAGGGCAAAGAGGAGACGACACATTGAGCTCAGCTGGAGTGAAAACTTTTTTCTAGCTGTAATGACCATTAAAACCTTCAGTGCAGTGGCGTGTCTAGAAAATTTTTGTTGGGGGGGCCAGGTAGGGGCACAGATTTGGAGAAGGGTGGCAGATTTAATTGGCAGATAATGTTTAAAAAAAAAATTCTACCAACCCTTAACCATAATTCAATAATCCTATAAACCTAATAACCAAATGCACTTTTAACTCTTAAAAGAGATTTTAACCACTACGGTGCAAAGTTTTTAGATACTGCGTTGATAAAGTACAAGAGATACAATCAGTGCTTTGTCAGTGTTTACTCAGCATTCAAGGACATCAATATTTGCATAGTATTTTTACTGACATATAGTGCACATATGTTTTGGGCAAAAACATTTTTGAATATTAAAATATGAACATTTGTAACAAACAATTGACAAATTAGCCAATGCCAATGCAAAACTTTATCTGCCTGTTAAAAAAAGAAGATAATCTTCTCACAAACTGGTGTTTGATTTTGAAACAGGAAAAAAGTGGGGAAACAAATGAAAAGACTAACATTTGAATAAAACCTGAAAGCAAGTAAATACTTTCTATGCTGCCTTATGGTAAACTTTGGTAATATTGATAAAGAACAACACTGGCTGATGATAAAATACAGTCAGCTGGCATGGTGACACTGCCAGTATTAACCTGCAGGGCTGGACTGGGACAAAAAAATTGGGCATTTTTACTACAGACCGGCCCACCAGGTATTAAAGCCATAAAGACTTTGAATGAAAACAAATGCTGTTGTGACAGTGATGTACAGTCTTGTTGGTATATGTATGATTTCTATACATTTTACGTCAGATAAAAACTTTGGTTGTAAGATTTAGATAATTATTTAATAAAAACTAGGTATTTTAAATGAGAATAAGAAAGAAAAGTATTTCTTTGTGCCCCACCTTTCCCTGTTAATGCCCTACCTGCCCCCTGGCAAAACTTTGCTAGACCCGCCCCTGCACAGTTACCAGCTGTCAGCTACCTAAAAAAGGATCCTGGTGTTATTTGTCTCTCAGAAACAGTTCATAACTTCAACTCATTCATGTCACCTAAAAGGTAAACCTGTTTCTCCATCACCTGTTCAGCTCTGATGGTTCAGTAAGGACATCTCCTGGTTTCATCTTCATGTTTCCCTCTCACCACATATCCAAACCGACATCATGACCAGCAGCTTTACAGCTGTGGCTCCAGCAAACATCAGCTGATACTAGAAATTAATATTAAATAAATTCTAACAACAGCTGATCAAGCTTAAACGTGCTGCTGTTGTTTAGCGCAATATCTGCTGGTTTCCTCTTTCTGGCGCAAAGTGGGCGATAAACAAACAAGAGAGAAAAGCCGATCAGCTGATCATTGATCAGTTTCATGATTGAAGTAGCAACAGGAGAGGCAGGATGAGAGAAGAGGCAGCTGTGCAGCATAACGACAGAATAACTCCAGCTTTGTGTCTTTTTTCCATTCTAGCTGAAGTCCGGGACAAACTGCGTCTCTTCTCAGCTCAATACGAAACGCGTAATATTTTCTCTGAATGAGGGACCATTCCATTTTTTTAAGGAGCCGTTGGCAACTCTACTAACCTTATGAATAAAATAAAGTTCACTATCAGTAACATCATAGCACCCACCCAGCTGTATAAAAACTCCGTCAAGCTGGCTAGAACGCAGTACGAGTTATTGCAACTGACAGTAAAAAGTCAGCAACATGAAAATAAACTCCACCTAAACTTGGTTTATATCTGACCCAGATAGACTGCAGGTCATAACTTCTTACCTGAAGTTCAGTTCACCTGACACTCGGACTGGCGGCTGCTTCGGGTCTCTCCTCCTGCCTCCCCTTCCCTCATCCACCTGTTGCCTCTGTGGAAGCCCCGTCATAGCCACCACCAAACAACGGAGTTATTTCTACACATCGACCTGCATCTGGCCAATCCACCACCTCTCACTGTTCATGCCATTACAAAAAAAATAAAAATTAAGTCAAATAAGCCCGATGGCCAGTCCAGCTATGTTAACCTGCAACCAAATTTGCAGCTCCATACAGCAATGTTACGACTTAGATTACATCTTATAACTCATAACTCTTATGTTAGCTGCCCTCAGTAGCATACTGTCTGAAATATTCGAGGGCTGCAATAATTCTTTAAGTGTTATTTTTTCCTTGGTATTCTAATTTCACCGAAGTTTACTAAACTCAACAAACTTGATATTACTTACCGGGACATTTATTCTGTCCTCATTTTCTTTCACCGAAAAATTGTTTCCTGCAGTGCCATCTTTCGCGCTTGGCTCTCCTACCTTTGCTAACGTGATGCGCATAGGCAGAAGCGATGCTGCATTCAATTACACTCGGATATCTGAGCGTCACCGTGAAAACATAATCGGACATTTGATATTTGATTGAATTTTATTGTTTTGCCTTTGGGGTGGCACCTGGGGTGGCCAGTCTGGTTTGGGGGGTGGCCTGTGCCCCCCCAGGCCACCCCGCTGGACACGCCATTGCTTCAGTGGGTAAAGCTGGCAGGAGCCCGTCATCAAAGAACCTGATCAACAAACTCCAATGTAAAGAAAAGCAAACCCTGTAGCTGCTCCATCCACGGCTCTTTGTTCTACACAGCAACAAATCTACAGTTAAGCTACAGACGTACGGCTACATTAAAATATGCAGATGAACTGTTCACTTAGTCTGATACCACGTTTAGATTAGGCTGCTGCAGGTGACCTGCAACACCTGAGTCTAAAGGGGGCCATGAGGTGTACTAGACAGTATTTATTTGAAGCTTTTGTAACATTATTTTTCAGATTTAAAGTGAAATATTATAAAATATTGTGTTAATGAAATTGTTTTAATATTTAAAAATATAAAATGAAAAGCTTTTTTCCCCCACAGACTAATAAAAATGTTGTGGATCATGAGCCACTGGCCTGGGGCTGTTACGTTGCACCAAATGATTACTGACATTAATTATTAACATGTGCAGCATCATAATGTTGTGTTCAGCAGGACAAAATCTTCAGAATGTGCATATGCTCACTTTACTTCACCGCTGCTACCACATGCTCCTTTAAAGGCTTAAAAACAAACTCACTCAATCATTTTGCACATGTAAACATGTAGACACACACCTGCACAAAGTCACATACTCATGAACACATACCTAATCTATGTCATCCAGCAGATACAACACTGTCAGAACCTTTTCCCACTGTTAACGTAAGAAAGCCTAACAGACAGTTTTATTTTATGTATTATGTTGCATGTATACCTTATATCATTTGACATTACAGTACTTTAGATCATTTATCTATTTTTGCATTTAAGAAAATGTTTTCTTTAAAAAACTACATTACTCCGGTTTCACTTATTTAGGGGTAAAGATTTCACCGAATCTAAAAGAAATGTATAGTCTGAACTACACCCCTTTGATTTAGACCATCAATCGCGATTTGGGTAGGTGGTGCAGCCTCCCTCTGTCTCTCTTAGGTCGTATTCACCTGGTCAAGATGAATATCCTCCCTCGCCTCTTGTATTTATTCCAGATGTTACCGCTTGCTCTGTCCAAAAAGGTTTTGTCAAAATTAAATGGTTCAATTATTTCTTTTATATGGCGTAAGAAAAGACCTAGGCTGAGATACAGTTTTCTGTGTTTGCCTGTTCAGAAAGGCGGTCTTGCCGCTCCCTCCTTCCCACAATACCTCTTGGCTGCACAGTTTAAATTTCTTACAGAATGGTTTATGGACGATCCGGATTCTATTTACCTCAGCGCTGAGTCCGCTTCTTTAAAGGGCATTCCGTTGCGGAACCTGCTATATATTTCCTCAGGTAAAGCCACAGTTCTAACACAAGATAATATGGTGCTAAAGAATATGCTCATTATTTGGCGCAAAGTCAGGCGCCTGGAAGGATATTTTAATTGTTTCTCCCTACTTACTCCTATTCATGAAAACCCTGACTTCTTACCTGGTCTTCGGGCTGGTTTTGCGGACTGGTCTCAAAAAGGGATTAATACAGTGGGTGATCTTGTTCATGAGAACTCTCTTCTTACTTTTAATCAACTGAAAAGCAAGTTTGGTCTGACCAATAAGGATTTTTTGAAGTACTTTCAGGTAAAGCACGATATTACTTCTAAATTGAAGGATTTTAATGGAGGGTTTGGTCTTTCTCCTACAGAATCACTCATGGTAAAAACTACCCAACTAAAATGTATCACTAAAAAGGTTTATAACATTCTGTCTGATCTTAGAATGGATAACTCTAACAAAATCAAGGGCCAATGGGAATCAGACGTAGGCGCTATAGATGCTGAGGCTTGGGATGAGTTGTGTTGTCGTCCTTTCAAAGCCTTGGCATCTAATTCTATTTGGGAGAGGCAGTTTAAACTTATACATAGGCTTTATATTACACCCGAGAAGAGGCACATAATGTTTCCAGCTTTGCCTAATCTTTGTTACAAATGTCAGTCTGCTGTTGGTTCCTTTTTTCATTGTCTGTGGAGCTGTGCTGTTATTCTACAGTTTTGGAGATCACTCATAGATAAGCTATGTGTTATATTTAATTGCCGACTGCATCTGGGTCCAAGGACTTGCTTGTTAGGACTAAATGATGAGCTACCTGCCGGCTTTCGCAGCAAAGATCTCCTTCACATACTGCTACACTACGCTCGAAAGTGCATTATGGTACTGTGGTGGTGGTCAGAGGGCACGGTGGCGCCAGTGTTCGGCAGCCTCGCCTCTGTCAGTGCGCCCCAGGGTGGCTGTGGCTACAATGTAGCTTGCCATCACCAGTGTGTGAATGTGTGTGTGAATGGGTGGATGACTGGATATGTAAAGCGCTTTGGGGTCCTTAGGGACTAGTAAAGCGCTATATAAATACAGGCCATTTACCATTTACTGTGGATTTCTGATAAGGCTCCATCTGTCAACCAGTGGCTACAGTCTGTGATAAGTATTGTGCCAATGGAAGCCTTCTCTACGGCACTTAAGGACAAACCTTTCCTTTTCTACCGGGACCCTTTTTTGGCCTATCTGGACACTCCTTCTGCTCAGAGGTTGAAATCGGGCTTACGGGATTTAGCCTGGCAACAAAGGGACGATTGTTAACCTTTTTCATTGTTTATTACTATTGCTGTTGGCTTTTTCTTTCTGCCTCCCACGTCCTGCCATACATGTAGATGCATCTTTGTCCTGTGTATGTATATGCTGGTGACTGCTGTTTTCCTGCTTTGCAATTAAAAGTTCAATTAAAAAAACAAACAAAAAAACAAAAAAACAAAACTACATTAGTTTTTTGACAGATGTCGTATTTAGTTAAACTTTAAGTCAATGCAATTTATATTTACCTTTTTCTCATTTTTGCTCAATTTTCTCTTTCTAAACTAAATAATCTTTCCTAAAAAATTTTCTGAAACCATAAAGTGAGTTATGCTGAGATCACACTTGGTCATTAGGTCATCTCATTTAATCATGTGCTCTTCCTGCATTCATAAAAGTGGGCCAGCATGTCTGAGAATATGTTTTGTTTCAGGAGCTGAAGGAGAAGAAACAGACTGAAGAGACAGAGAATGGAGAAGACTCTGCTGCCAATGGCAAAAATGTAAGAACAGCTCCTGTTAACGCCTCTCGCACCTTTTAGGACGTGGATAGTCCTTGTGTGTTACTGGTGACCAACATAAATCTGTCTCACCGTGTCAGGAAAAGGAAAATGGTGAGGAAGACAATGAGGTAGAGGAGGATGAGGAGGATGTGGGCGACGAAGAGGAGGAGGATAGAGAAGGTAGGTTTTTTTTATGCCGTGCTGAGCAAAGAGGTGATGAAACAGAACAACAACAAAACATGTCAATCAATATAATGCAGAGGTGAGAGGAAAAAGCAGACGTGGCGTTGTTTTTAGTGTTGGGGTCATTTTAGGAGTTTGGATTTTTGTAACACCTCCCAACATTTTTGAATGTTTTTGAGCTCAACAAACATCAGCAAACACAGATGCTTGTGTGCAGCTTGTCTCACAGTGTGTTGCTAGCTAAAGGTTCAGCTGCTGTATTACACAGGGAGAGAAAAGAAAGAGAGCTAACTTCACTCCGAGATGGAGAAAGATATGAAAGAGGAAAGGTTAGATTTAAAGGTAAGGACTGCTCAGTGGTGTTTGATAAACTGGAAATTTTCAGTCCTCATGTTTGTAAATCAGATATTGGGTCTGTAATTTACTGGTCAACCACGTCCCTACCCTCACCCACAGTCACAAGCTGTAGTGACCAAAAGAATGAGATCACAGATCCAAATGGGGGAAATGAATCCTCACCCTATCTCTCTTAGAGATAGGGTGAGGATTCAACATTCAACCTTTTCTGTGTCACACAAAGACACGATGGTTGGAACCAAAGATCTCAAATTTGGACTCATCAGACCAAAGCAGAGATTTCCACTGGTGTAATGGCCATTCCTTCTTGTTTTTGGCCCAAACAGATCTCTTCTGCTTGTTGCTTTTCCTGAGTGGTGGTTTTGTAGCAGCTATTTGGCCATAAAGGCCTGATACCTGCAGTCTCTCTATCTGGGCTCTAATCTGAGGTGCTTGCAATTTCTGAGGCTGGTGACTCAGAAATATATACCCTCAGCAGCAGAGGTGACTCTTGGTCTTCCTTTCCTGGGGAGGTTCTCGTGTAAGCCAGTTTAGTCATAGTGCTTGATAGTTTTACGGCTGCACTTGGGGACAGATTCAAAGTTTTAGCAATTTTCCAGATTGACTGACCTTTACTTCTTAAAGCAACGATGGACTGTTGTTTCTCTGTACTTAGCGGATTGGTTCATGCCATAATATGAAGTAGTCAAATAGGGCTCTCAGCTGTGTAGCAAGCTAACTTCTGCACAACACAACTGATGGTCCCAACCCCATTAAGGGGGCAAGAAATTCCACAAATGAACCCTGACAAGGCACAGCTGTGAGGTGAAAACCATTTCAGGTGACTACATCGTGAAGCTTATTGAGAGAAGGCCAAGGGTTTGCTACATATCTAAATTATGAATCATACACACGATGGATAACTACACATAAGACCAATTATTCATGTAAGTAGATAGAAATTTGTCTGCATTATTTATTGATAAAGTTTGACAAGACATCTGTTTAGAAGTCACAGCAGTCACAGTGTGATCCAGGTGGGGTGAAAAATACTGAACTGAAGCCTCGATTTGTTCTACTGTTTCATTCTAACAAGCTTTATCTTTTTGTATTCAGGTGACGAGGAGGACGATGAAGAAGATGACATTGATGGACCGAGGGGGAAGAGAGCAGCTGATGACGATGACGATGTGAGGATGTGTCCAGCTTACAGGAGCAGCTTTTTATGCTAAAAACAGCAAGAACAGTTAGGGTTACAGCAGATCAGTCACACTGAAGGGCTTCAGTGTTATTTATCCTGAACCCAGATTTGATACTCAAAATATCATATATTTGAAACTTTAGCTCAGTTTTCTGTATAGTTTCAAATTATAAAAACCCTACAGATTTACAGTGCATAATCCAACAGTTATCTAAGATTCCTTTAAATAATAATAATAATAATAATAATGATAATAAAAACATAAAACAATGTCCTGTTTAACACGTATCTGGATGGATGTTATCTTTACCTGAAACGTTTTTTAGTGAGGGATAGAAAAGTTCAGAGCACGTCTTTGAAATATGTTTTGTTAACCTGCTGGCAAACATTCATTTTTACTTGTGAAAAGGGGGATAACAAAACATCAATAGCGGTGTTGTATTTTTGTGCAGCATCACCTCTAACCTCGATCTTCTCGGTTTTCAGGATGAGGTTGAAAGCAAGAAGCAGAAGACAGATCAGTAGTGTCTGCAGCGCCCACTCTGCACGGAGGACGACACTGTTGAAAGACAGCCAGCAAACCTTCTACACCTCAGTCCTCCTTTCGTAACAAAAATGTGTTTAAAAAGAAAATTTGTTTGTATTTTTATTTACATTTTATATTTTTGTAAATATTGTAAGGAGTTTGGCCATTTTGCAAAAGTGGGTATACAGTGGTGCTCTGAAGACTTTTAGATCCACGTTCAACATCAACCATCCATACTCGGTCTCGACCAACAACCAGCCTGTCATTCCAACAGCGCACACACACACGTACTACAACTACCTTTTTTCTGTTTTTCTAAGACGTATAGGATGCTAGAAGTTGTGTGTTGACCTGTAGTTGCATGGGAGTGTTAAAATAACTCGGCTCTTCTCCCAGTGCTGGGGATATATTAGTGGTAGTTACTATGAGATTCCAAAGTCGTAGTTTCTCTTGTCCATGTGTCTCTATCTGTGTGTCTGTCATGGCCAGATTATCATTTTTTTAAAATGTCTGTGCAATTTGGTTGAATAATAAATTCATTTGATTTTGCTTTTAGATTTGGACTGATTCTGCTTTAATTAAAAAAGAAGTTTGGACAACCAGGAAGTCGCAAAACACTCCTTCTGGTTGTGCTCATGACATGAAAGCTGGTATATTAAGTGTTATTATTTTGGTAGTTTATTAATAAGCCAGGCTGCTGAGCATTTAAAAAAATATCAGAGTAGCTAGCCTCAAAAGTCAGGAAACACACCTCCAGGACATCCATCCTTCACTGCTGACCAACACATGACCCCAATGGTCCTGCAGAAGAAGGGTGGCTGAGCCTCAAAGTAGAGCTGCTGCTCCTCCACACTGAAACAAACCAGTTGAGGTGTTCAGGATATCTGACAAGGATGCTTCCCTGGTTGAAGCCCCAGAGCACTTGGCTGGTCTGAGAACATCTTGGTGTCCCCCCAAATCTTGGAGGAGGTGGCTGGGGAGATGGAATCTATCCCACTATGGATGGCGCAGCTCTCATTCCTAGAAATCTGAACAAATGTATCAAATTCCCCAAAACATGACTATCCAGAGCTGGGACCAGGAAGTAGAGTTGCAGTCTAACACGCCTCTCTGCAGATTCTCGTTTTCTGTCATCCTCCACAAACTGCATCCCCATAGAGACTCTCTGCTCTCAGACCATCAAAATCAATGATTTACTAGAAGCTCTGTTTTAGCACTATGATCATTTTAAACATGAGGCTGGATGTTAAGACCTTTTATCCCCAATCAGATGTGATGTCAGGGGGACTTGATCTCTCTCTGTCCCACCTTTCTCGACAGTGTTGTCAGCCTCCTAGTAGACAAACCTATCTTATCATTTTCAAAATTCTGACCACCTTCTTATCATATTCACAAGATTTTCAGAACACTTGGCTTCTAACCTTGACCTTGACCAAGGTCTCTATGGAATCAATCGAAAGTCTTTCTCAAGTTATTGTGTTCATAAACTTGGATGTCAACATTACACGCGGGCCTGGCAGGGTGACAACAATACCTATCAGTCTTTTACAGCTGAAGGGTAAAAATTACTATATTGGACATATCAGCTATGTTTTTATAAATGAATTTACACTGAAAGGTGTTTTCTGTTATGTAACTGTGATTAATGAGGGAAAAAGAACTGATCTGACAACATGACCGAAAAGTGGACCTAA
This sequence comes from Mchenga conophoros, assembly GCF_057382185.1. Lineage (NCBI taxonomy): Eukaryota > Metazoa > Chordata > Actinopteri > Cichliformes > Cichlidae > Mchenga > Mchenga conophoros. The sequence goes on from NC_140542.1 coordinate 16,306,301, forward strand.
AACCTTTCAAATGGACTGTAGTGTGTATAGACGTTCTATAAACTCTATGCAGAGCTCAGATAAACAGCACTTTTTAGTTTTCATACTTTTAGTGGGCTATTAGCTGTACTTAGTATGTTATGAAATTCACACCAGTCACAATTAGCCAAACAACTTTATTTGGAGAAGTGCTGCCCGCAGAATAGCGAACAATATAAATCCTATTCTGACTCGCATCCATGGAAAAAAGAAAAACAGATCAATGGTTTAATTTTATTACCCTTAACATCTTCAAAAAGCAGTCTGCACCATTTTTCATAGATGTGTGAAAAAAATGTAAAAAGATTGCATTTAAACGTCTTGATCACGGTGGTGGTGCTCTCCTCCAAACATGGTCACAAATCACGTTGGTATGCGGCTGCGCAGATACTCCATCAGTGCATCTGTTCCTTTGGCCACAATTGCTGCTCTGGGTGTGCGGAAAGGATTTCCCTCCAGACTCAGACACCTGAGGAACAACACCAAATTCAACTCATTTTGTGAGGAATTTATTGTACATCTTACAGGAATTTACACAGTTTCCAAACTCGGCTGCGATTTTAAGTAGATGCACTTATGGTATAGAGGTGGGAATCAGCAGACAGCCCATGATATGATATTATCATGATACTTCACTCATGGTACGATATTATTGCCATTTAGCATTTTGTGACATGCTCACAGAAGCATATATTGTCATTTATAACTTCAAATTCTGTCCTCAAAGATAAACGTTGTCAGCATCTGCTTTATCCAGCAGGATAAAGTGATCTCACTTAAAAAAATAAAATAAATAATGAGTAAGGTCCTTACCTGAGGCTGGTACACAGGCCCAGTTCAGGAGGGATGTTGAGCAGGTCATTGTTTGCCAGATCTAGTGTTGACAGATGAGTCAATTTCATCAGGCGACTAGGATCCACCTCACACACCTGGTTATTAGCAAGCAATATAGTCTCCAGAGAAAGGGTCTCATACAGGACGTCAGGGAAGGATTTGAACCTGTGAGCAACAGAAATACACCGAGTACACAAACACAGGTCAGACAGGCCAACTTACTGAACCACTGTACATGTGCTCCATTACCTACAGTTTATGAGCCACAAAGCGAGGAGGCCGAACTCCGTGACAACAACGTGAAGCGATTTGTAGCTAAGACCATGACGATAACATATTTTTCTTATTAGTTTCATGAGAGCAGAGGATCATTGTCTAGTCTGTGATTAACTTCATTTTCAATGCACAGCATCATATTCTGAGGTCCAAACTGTACAACATACTGTAGGCAGGAATCAACATGTCAGCTGACACCCCTTGTGGAATCAGATCGAGTAAGACAACAGTGGATGCTTCATGCTAAGCTGCTAAGGGCAGAGGTTTAGATCACATCCCACTGAGTTCCATCTTTCCATCCTGCACACTCTTCTTTATTTAGTGCTTAGATGTGGTGCTCAGAAAGGTCAGTCAAGGGAAGGTCTTGCAATGGATCACAAGCTGTATATGGAACATCACAACACACAACATTACAAGCTAACAGCACTGAAGTGCTTTATGGAGTAATGTGCAAGCCATGTCAGGATCGCCTCAGAGCTGATCAGACATCAAGGAGGAATCCAAGTAAGGCGCTGGGACTGCTGTGGCTGCTCCCTCGAGCAGCTGCGTATGTGTGTGCGGGGTGTGATGAAAAAATGCTGGATGATGGGGCTGCAATGTGGAGTTAAGTTACCTGTTGTAAACGAGGATAATGGAACGTAGTTTAGTTAAGTTCTGCATTTCAGACGGTAAATCACTCAGCTGATTATTCCTAAAACAAACGAAAGAAACAAATACAGCATAAAATATTAACACCTGACCCTTCCCTTTTCAGAGGTTTCATACATCTTACTGACTAGTACTAAAAACAACACCCATTATTATGTAATGTCAGATTATAGCTTAATTTAAACAGGACAGGACGGGAGACTCCAGAGCTAAAATGTTGGCAGTGGTTTGCAATGATGTGGTGTCTGATTTAGAAAGGCAAAAATAAAGCAAAAGAACACACACACACACACACACATGAATGATGCGGTGGATTTCTGTCCTTTCTGTACTTTGGACTCAAAATTTGCATATTATATAATAAATGGGAGCTTCCTGAAATAGATTCTGTCCATATCTGAGTGTCGGCTGTGTCTGCGTACCGGAGATCGATGTGTGTAAGCTGGAGTAACTTGCAGATGTCAGGTGAACAGCTGATCAGTCTATTGAAACCCAGATTGACTTCTGACAGCGAAGATTGGAATTCCACCAGCCTGCAGACAGAAGTGTGATTAGCCTGCAATCATCTGCATTAAAATGGCTTTTTGTTGGGGCTTTACCGTCTGTCACACAGTGATGCTCTGTGTGTGAAAGAAAGAGAGCGAGGGAGTGTGCGTGTACCTGGGAGGAACTGAAGTCAGCTGGTTTTTGCTGAAGTTAACTGTGGCAATGCTCTGACCAGCTGCACCATCAAACAGCTCCTCTGGGATACTCCCTGCTTGCTTGTCACTGGTCACAAACACATTCACATTGGAGTATTTAGCGTAAATATACTGTAATAACCAATAATTATTAGGCATGGGAATTGATAAGAATTTAGCAATTCCATTGTCTCGATCCCTTGTCCACTTGATTAACTATTCATTCTCGCATCGATTGCTATTGGCGCTACTTTGTGAGCTACCACCATAACTAAACTGCATATCACAGACTTTACATTCTGCAAATTAATTGCATGATGTGGTCAAATGTTTGTGCATGTTGGGGGTATTTCTCCTCTTTGTTGGGATCAGTGTTGGGTCATTACTCCAAAACAGTAATTATTACACAGAACATTAAAAGTAATGGCGTACGTTACTTAATTACTCCCACGAGTCAGTCATTTGTTACACTACTCGTTACAGTCAAAGGAGCTTGCAAAGAAAAGCATCTGGACTTCTTTAAGTTACTTGAAGACGTTTCACCTCTCATCCGAGAAGCTTCTTCAGTTCTAAGGTCAAATGGTGGAGAGTCCCAGATATAAACCTAGTAATGTAAAGTAATGTAACTACTCGTTACATTACTTTTGTGTTTCTCCATAAAATGACCTGTAATCACCATTTAACACTATAAGCCTGAGGCTAAAGTCCCACACACCAACACAAACCCCTATCCGGATGAAGACACATATGATCTTTCTCTTAGTATTTAGGTATGAAGACAAATCCAACAGCACAAAGCAAAGACAAAAACCAGCACAAAGAGCCTGGTGAGTATAGTTTTCTGATTCCCTGACGGAGTACATGCACATTCCTGTGGAAATGCAGAAACCAGTCTATATAACTAACCTGTATGCCAACAGCTTGAGAGTTTTAATGTCATGCACATTGACCCTGGCCTGGCTGGGTAACATCATAGCTGTATCTCCTCCATCTGTTTTGTCAGGCTCCTCTACAAAAAACAGACAAAAGATCATGTAAGGACAGCAGAATCTGTAGATTTGCACCCAGGACAAGAAGAACTAAAGCATTGATAGCAATACCATCACACTACTAAGCATTATTAAGGTATTAATAAGGTGTTAGCACGTTCATTTATATAGCATAACTACTAGTTAGTATCCCATTTACATATACAGGTAGGGCAAAAAACCACTTTACCTTTAACTCTTCCTCTCAAATACTTCAGAAGCTCACTGGTTCCTTTCTGTAAGAAAAGACAACGTTTCTCCAGATTCTCTGAATATTTTCTTGATATTATGTACTGCAGATAATGAATTACTCAAAGATAATAATATTTAATGTGATTTAAAAGTCTTTTAGTTTTTAAATTTAAAGAACATTCCAACTTTTCTGGAATTCACGTTGTATTACAACTTCTCCATATAATCCTGTAAATGCAGATTTCAGTGTTTTTACATATTCAGCTGCCACGTTTCCTTTCTCTCTTCCTTTCCTCTGTTTTACCATGCATACTCTGTATTTGAGTCCTCATGTGTCACCTACAGAGAGGATGTCTCTCCTGATTCCTCGCAGAGGGTTTCCCTCCAACAGCAGCACGTTCAGATTGGGCAGCAGGCTGAGTGACGCTGGAAGGCTGACAGGACACAAAATATTATTTGTATGAAAATCTACCTGCTAGGATTTACTCTGAAAAGGTGGACACTTTTCAGATATAACATCAAGAAATACTTGAAATAAAGAAAACGAGAATAAAATACAAATTAGGCATAAATTCAGACTAATGGCACTAGAAACTTGATGCAGCTGCTCTCAGTGTAGAGCAGTGATTATATTTCCTTCCAGCTGAATTCAGTCGCATCCTGGCTGCTTGCAGGTATAAAAGGTTTACTGAGCAGTGTGTCATCATACTGAAAGCTTACCTGGTAATGTCATTGTTGGTGAGGTCAAGGCGCGTTAGCGTACTCAGTAAAGTGATCTCTTCAGGGACTATTTTGATCTTGTTGTTTCTGAGTTCCAGAAGAGAGATGGCTGTCAGGCAGGATAGCTGCTCCGTCTGCAACTGCTCAATTTGGTTGTTCCCCACATATAACTCCTACACACACACACGCACACACACAGTTACATCTTTCTGCACTGCCAGAGTAATGGATGCACAGAAGCATGTCTCAGACACAATACAGAGCGCAAAGTGATTTGGTCATTGCTCCAATACCGTCAGCTTCACTCACACCACAAAGGAGTTTTAATTCCTGGAACATCATTTTGCTGTTAATACCTTGAGCGCAGGTGCGGGGAGCTTTGGGAGGAAGCGGAGCTTGTTATGTCTAAGGTAAAGCTGCTCCAGAGCGAGCATCTCCGATAGGCTTTCAGGAATCTCAGTCAGCTGATTGTCACTGCAGTCCAGCAGCTTAACATCTGCCAAATTAAACCAGAGTTCAAAAAAGCCAGAAAAAGTAACACAACTTTCAGCTGCTGACATGCCCATCTTATTACAGGGCCTTAGTGTATGTCAAAGAAATAACTTGTTGTCCCTCCACCCACATCTTGGGGAATTATTGGCCAGCTTGTAGCAAACATAAAAATACAGAGAGAGCTGCCCAAAATAAAGCTCAAGCTGTACTACTGTGACCTATTCATTCACGAGTTTGTCTTATATTAATATTTTCTGTTGTGTGGAACATTATGGCAGACATAAAATGACACTATTGTGTTATCCAGAAATAAATACAAAGATTTAAACACAGAACCTTGTTATAAGGTGTCCGTGCTGATTACTGCACCATTGTTCTACCTGGGGGGTAAAAGAACCCCAAGCAAACAAATAAAATTCCAGTGAATTTACAAGAAGGAAACAAGAGGAGGAGCCATGATGCTGTTGCAGCTTTGCTGGATATTCATTCAAAATCCACCCGGCACGACCACAAAAATCGGCATTGATGCCGTCGTTTATTTTTCAGGAGGACAATGAAATTTAAAAAACAAAAGAAAGGCTCTGCATGAACTATTGTTGCTGTTTTTTTTAATGCAACTGATCTGAACATCGAAGTCTGCCATAGGTGTGAATGTGAGCATCAAACATTACCCTCTGTCACACTCCCTCTAGTCACTTGCTTGTGCTTTGCTTTGCTTTATAGCAGCTGATCTTCATCTTTTAGATAAGCACCAATTCTCCAACAGTAAACAAAATCAATTCTGATATATCTGAATATGCACAGAGTTATGTTATTATTCAATAAAACAACATTAGCTAACAATAGCTATGGTCCTTCACTAAACAAAACACCTGCCCAGTTCTCTACCGTTTCTCCTCAAACCACAAATACATTTGTCACCGGTGGCTGTTTTTTCTCCTGATCCTCGTCTGTTTCTGGTCATCTTGATGTCTATCAGACTATTAATTATAAGGCTGTGGTCATATGCATACATAGATGTTTATACTTTAGTGCATATTTTATGTCAAATCTATATTATTGCATTCTTTTTATAAACATCTATTCGGTGTGGTCGCCAACCTGCGAGCTGCTTTTGAAGAAAATAAATGGATGGAATAATTTGTTACGCCGGAACAAACGCTTTCTCATTCACAACTTATTTGTAAGCACTTCTGCAACTCTTACTTGTGAGCCGGGCTAGGCTGTCTGGGAGCCCGCTAAGCTGGTTGTGACACAGGTTCACTTTCTGTAAACTGACGAGACACCCGAAACTGGAGGGCAGGCTCTTCAGCTGGTTGCTGGACGCGTCCTTTAATCATTCAACAGGATGGACAGAAATTGACCATCATTCCATTTCAGTCTTTCATTCCACTTTGTTTTAATTGGGAAATAAATGGATTATCAATGCATTTCCAATACAGGAGAGAGAGGAAGACACACTAGAGTGCATGCATTATGCATTAGTTACCAGCTCTGTGAGGTTCGCGAGCTGTCCCAGATCCTCTGGCAGGTTCTCCAGCAGATTCTGCTGCAGTGTGAGGCTACGGAGGTTCTTTAGAGTACACATCTCAACTGGCAGAGAGTCTAACTGATTATGACTGGCCACACAGAACAAAAACACAACAGATCACTAGTTATTGCCAACTTCAGAATGCTGATATGCTCACTTTTCTTCACTGCAGCCCCCGCATGCTTCTTAAAGGACTGCAGACACAAGCCCTCTCTTTCACTTGCACACTTAAATGCATGTAAATACATCATTTGTTTTTTGACAGCTGTTTAATGCACTTAAATTATTAAAGTACTAGTAGTAAAGACCTCATTTATGAAAGACCTGCAGTGTCTTCTCTTTTGAATATTTATTATTGCTCATTAATAAGGCACAAGTATTTCTTATGCAATGAACTGGTGGAATAATCAATAGGACACTCCATTACTAAAATGACTGATAGCTCCAGCAAATTCTGTATTTAGTCTTCATTTACTGTTTTGCTCGTCTCTCTTTTGTACTGTTGTACGTATGATTATGAAGAGTTAAACTAAACATTAAAGAGCTCAAACAAAGAAAACTAGGTTTTGTTCTCCAATGACTAATATATTGTTTTGAAGTTTGGAGTTGATCCAACAGAAACTAAAGCTTTTTCTTAACTCGTGTGACTTTGACTTTTGACCTTGAAGGATTACATCATAAAATGGTGTATTTTAGCTTTATCCATATGATTGAAGCAGACGTGGCTGAAATCTTTGGCTTCCATAAGCTGTACAAACTTGAGAGTTTTAGATCTATTGTGACATCTTGAAAAAATAAAGTGTACAGCTCTTTCCTGCACTTTCACACGACATATGACTTGATATGGTTTCTTTAAATGTTTTTTAGTTCGCCTTAGCCAACCTAAGTATTCATGTTACCCAAGGCCTAGTCTGCTACTGTGAAGTTTGAAAACAATACATAACTAATTTTGGGTAATGAAAGTTTTTACTGATTTTCATATTTGGTGCAACCAAACCTGATTTTCACCAAAACTAAATGAGCTTGAGCCGTTATCGATCATCACAGAGAATTTGAAGCTGACATCTTGGAAACTGGACTGTGGACAAACTAACAGAACCGATTACAAACTCCCTCTGTGGTTCCAGTGGACACAAGACTGGCCAGCAGACCGGGTATACTGCACAGTCTGTACACGGCCTCCAGCCACAAACACACTCTACAGGGAGATTGCTTTTGCGCTAACCCACTGAACCATAGTCCAGACTGTGGTTGAGTACCAGAGTTCAGGCTGGGCTGTAAAATAAAAGGTGGTCATACCACATACTGACTTTCAAACACATTACACACCTTACATACTGTATTTCCATGTGTATCTGCACATTTCAATAAACCGCTACATCTATTTTCCTGGCAAAATGTAAACAAACTGGGGTGGCTGTTGCACAGTATTGTAACATAAGATATTTTATTGGAGTATTATGAGTGTGCACAAACTTTTTCAGATTTCTCTTTTCCATTAGGATTATGGACTTATGGTGTGTGTGAGTGTGTGTACCTGAGTCGCAGCTGTTGAAGATTCTGCAGTTCTCCCAAAGCACTGGGTAAACTACTTAACTGGTTGTCATGTAGCTGGTAAAACAAAAGTTGACATTTTTTGTTTATTAGCTGGATTTCAAGTCATAATTTTCACAGGTGAAAACAGAAACTGCATTTCCTCTAATCAGCACTTGAGGCTAGTTTTAAATTCTGAGACAATTGCCCATACAGTCCCGTTTACAGCCTGGTACAATAAAACGGTTTTGATCTTTGCTGGTAGCTTTCATGCACTGTATCACAAGTAGTTAGAAAGCACTAAGTATAGAGGCAGTGCTTGTGAGAACTGGTGTGATTGGGTGAATGTGGCATGTTGTATAGAGCGCTTTGAGTGCTCCGGGAGAGTAGAAAAGCGCTACATAAGAATCAGTCCATTTACCATTTAAAAACAGAAATATATGTTGGAAACATTTTTAGATTAAAAATGTTTCCATGTCAAATTCTAATCAGCTTTTGTTCAACATAGTTTTACTGCATTGTTAGGTTAGTTGAATGTATTGTCTCTGACTAACACAGCATTAGCAATTAGCTTATTATTGAGGGGAAGAAAAAAAAACCCAAAACATGAGAACCCCCCCCCCCCCCCCAAAAAAAGTAATATATACACATATATATATATACACACACACACACACACACAAATAATAGACATACACTCAGCTAGCTTGTTGATTGAGGCTTCTACTACTTACATCCAGTGTAGTCAGTCCAGGCAGCAGGCTGATGTCATCTGACAATAATGTAATCTGATTGGATGAGAGCAGTAGTTTTGTGAGGTCTGTCTGCTCCCACCAGCGATCTGCTGCTCCAAAGGACACATTCTGCTGGGCCTCCTCTGGTGTGTCGATGTTTAGACGATAGACATTCTGGGGAACTGAGCCACGTGTTAGTCGGGTTTCTACGCAGTATTGGTGACATTAAATTCATTTCATGTCCTGGAGACTCAAGCCTAATTTTTACTTGCCTAACCCCAACCATAACACTTTTTCCATTCACATAACTGGCCTACAACATGAAAGTAAAAATAGGATTATGCTCCCATGATGATAATAATAATAATAATAATAATAATAATAAAAATAATAGTAGTAGTAAGAAAAAGTGGTGCCTGTAGCTCACAAGATAGAACAGGTCATCTACTAAGGTTGAAATTCGATCCCTGGCTGCTCCCATGCCAAATATCCTTGGGCAAGGTTTAACCCTGTGTGTTCTCCGATGAATCCATCAGAATATGAATGCGTGCAAATGTTAGAAAGCGCTTACTTAGACAAACCATAAACCTATGCTTGTGTGAATGGATGAATGAGGCAAGTTGTATAAGCATGAATAAAGGCCATTTACCATTCACCTGACACAACAAAGGCCAGTGTAATTTTTTTGTGGAAAGAGACCATTGCCATGAAGGTATGCACAACATGGTACGAGTCACAAAGTAACAAAGCCAATAAATTCCTGGACCCCAGGTTTCATCTTAACCTTTGCAACAGCAACAAGAACAATAAACTTTGTCCGGCTGGGCCTACCTTTCAGAAGGTCGCCACAGTGGATCTGCCTCCATCTCACTCAGCATCCTCTGCCATACCAACCCTCTACATATCTTCCTTTACTACATCTATAAAGCTCTTCCTTCTGCCTGGCAGCTCCATCTTCATCATCATCCATCAAATATATACACACACTATTCCTTCTCTGCACATGTCCAAACCATTTCAGCCTTATCTGTCTGACTTTGTTAGCTAACTTTTTTTTTTTTTTTTTAATTGCTGTTGCTTTCCTAACAGGTCAAAGTGTTGTGACCATTCTCCTCTGATCTCTGGCATCAACAAAGCATTTTCCCCCAGATAACTGCTGCTCACCAGACATTTCTCTTTTTCAGACTATGCTCTGTAATCCCCGGTGATGGTTGTGCAGGAAAATCCCAGCAGATCAGCAGTGTCTGAAATACTCACCAGCCAGACTGGCACCAACAATCCTCCCACTTTTAAAGTCATTTAGATCCCCTTTCTTCCCCATTCTCATACTCTATTTATACTCAGGTCGTCTTAACCCTGTCTACATGAATAAATGGGTTGCTGTCATGTGGCCGGTTGATTACATGATTACATTAACAAGCAGTGTAGATTAAGCAGAGAGACTTACACTGGCGTAAAATATACTTTTTGGAAACCGGCAGGATCATGTGTCAGTGTTCAAACATGAGCAATATGGGAATATCAAGGTTCAGTTTGTTCAGTCAAAATATATACTGAAAGAAGTCCAGCGAGGAAGAAAACGTGTAGTCTTATTATTATTATTATTATTATATATTATATATTATAATATATTAGGTTACTTTTTTTTATTAAATCAATGGCAGATCTGGTCTTTTAGTGGTGCTGTATGTGTGAGCTAACATAAAATTACCTTCTTTCAGTCCTCGGCCGGACAGGTTGAGCTGCCCGCTCTTCCGGGCCGCCTTCAGCAGGCCGTACGGAACAGTCGGCTCTGCCGTTTGCACCTTAAAGCCCGCCAGAGAATCCTTACACCCCCCTTTGAATCGAGACATGGTGAAATAAACCCGCGTTGAACTCAGCTGATGTTTAACCTCAGCACCTCACCCACCCACAGCCTTCCGCCTAAATTAAAAGCGTTTCCGTTTACGATCCTTCAGAATAAAAGTCCTTTATTCACACTTTGTCTTCTAATCAATCGATTTATGCGGCATAAGAAATAAAATATCCTTTAAACACGAACAAGTGACATTTAAAACTTAAAAATCTACGACTCAAACTCTGGCTTGATGTGGTCTTGGAAGTATTTCGCACACTCAGGTTACACACGCTGTCATATCAAAGGGTTCAACAGGGGGCGCTAAATGTTCAGGAGTTCAGCTCCAGCTGCAGTTATATTGCATCAAAGCCTCAGTGACAGACATACAGGGATCGTGAGCTTACATACCCGTGGACACAGATGTCTGATGGATACTAGCCAGCTAGATTTCAATAGAAAGGCTTAAAAAATTATGATTATTATATTGATTATGACATAGCATTTAAGGTTACCACAGTAAAAAGGTCCTGAGTAGTGATTAGTAGTGATTAGTGTTTGGCCACTTAAAATATCTTTATAGGACTATTGTTATACTTGTTGCCATTTCTGCTGCTTTCTTGGCCAGGTCTCTCTTCAAAAAGACATTTTTAATGTCAACAAGACTTTTTAACTGGACAAATAAGCAATATATACAAGTCACTTTGCCAAAAAAACTGATTACAGCTTCTACCTCGTGGCAGAAATGTTGTTTGTGACTTGATGTCATTCATGAGGGATGGATTTGACATATGTTTCACATATTAAAGACAACAAATTACTTTCAGCAGTTTAAATACTGGTAATCACTTTTTGGCAGACCATCGCTTTTTGGCACAAACAATCTGAAAACCATAAGAGCACCAGTGATACCCCACTTCAGAGCAGTATTTCGAAACATCTGTGCTTTGGGAGCTCGACACAGTGAGGAAACGTCAGCATCAAAACTCCCATCCCTGGTCTCGGGTTCAAATCCACCATGATCTGATTTTTCTGTGTGGAGTTTGCATGTTCTCACCGTGGGTCTCTCCAGCGTGGGTTTTCTCTGGAGCTTCCTCCCGAGGTAATTAGAGTTAGGTTAGATTAATGACTCTAAATTGCTGTGCTACAGTTTGTACTTTGCCTCTCATCACATAGCAGCTGGGATAATCTCTGAGACTCTAAGATAGATGTACACACGGTGTATACATCCATCCACAAAGGAAATATCCTAATAAAAATTCACTAATGTTTTTGAATGATCGAATCAGACATTAGATTGAAAACAGAGACAAAGTTTATTTATGAGTTCAAATCTAATTTCTTCGAGTTCGTGTTAAATCTACCATCAGGACACAGACATGTCGGCATACTGAAGATTTTCTCAGCAACTTTAATGTTGAGCAAAGCAATTCTCAGTAGGCAACTTCCATAAAAATGGCACACCTTTTTTTCTTGTCCTCTGCTTTCCTTTGCTTACCTAACTCCTACTTGTTTCATTCTCTTACATAGCCTACCCAGATTATTATGTTAGTGCAGAAAGAAGCGCTTTTGTTTGTTTGTTTTTTTGCCCAGAATGCCACTTGGATAATCTAGGCTCAGCAATCAAGTTAAACTGCTGCTGTTAAAGCTATAAAATATTTCAGTATATTCAGATTCTTTGTAATGGCCCTGTGATTTTTACTCAGCAGTGCTCGCCTAATTAACTATTGTCCCTTATGAGGCCTATGGCTGTACATGAACCACGTGAAAATGCTGAAATGTAAGAGCACAATAACTTTCTGTGATATTATCTGTGTGGACTGTGAACTTTGACCCCAGTTAGTGTTAGGTGCATGTGTTTTCTCAGAAAGTCAGGTGAGCTGGAGTCCCATTTCTAGTGAGCTGTTGGATCGACTTGGTCTGAATTCACAATGAAAATATTTTTGTCATGCGTGCTGCTGTGTGCCACCATCTGCTTAGCTGACAGAGGTAAAACATGTCCCGCCTTCTGTTTGAATTCATATGTAATTCTGTATTTCTTACTACAAACAAGTGTGGGTTATATCGTCTTGCTGTCTACATATATGTGCGTCGGTGTGTCTGATTTTCTTTTATCTGCTATACTGTTTACAGCTCAGACGTTAGGTCATTGTTTAGTTACTTGATTTATTTTAACCTGGTGTCCTTAAACGCTAAAATGCTTGTTCTTGTGAAACACTAATCTGTCTAACTATGGCACTTTGTGGTACCATAAAATGTGTTTTCTTTGTTACTCAACTTTGTTTCCATATTTTGTTCATTAATGATTGAAGATGTCACATATGAGACCCTTGTTGCAGTGCGGTGTGAACCTGTAGGAACAATTATTCCTACAAACTGCTTCCACCAGGTTACATATAATTACCAGGTCTATCGAAATGAATAGAATGTAAACTCTGTCCTTCTGACTCGCTCTGTTTTTGATAAGGAGCAGTTCTGAGCCTAACGTCAAATTTAAAAAAATGATTATGTCATTAAAAACATACAAATTAATTTAAATTGGCTTTCACTTTATTTACAGTTATGCATTGATATCACAAATGTCATTATAATTCTCTGCACACACTGAGGACTCATCTTCCTTTTACAGACAGAAGCACCCATACTTTAAACTATGATGTTAAACAATCAGTTTAAGCTTATGGTAGACCCAAGTTTAGAGTAAGCATTTAGGGTAAGGTTTACAGAAAATCTGTGCAAAGTGCAATATCATCTGGTGATTAGAACCCCCCCAATAATAATGCAAGTCTGTGTGTGTGCAGGTGTTCAAAATGGCATGAGAGCAGCAGAAGGATCCAAGCCAGTGTCCCTTCAGCCCTGGCTACTCGGCCTGACAGCTGTTGTCGGTTTCCTTCTCCTTGTCTTCATTATTCTGGTTATTCAAAGACTACTTAAGAAAAGGTTTGTTTTAGGGAAAAAAGAGGAAATATGAAATATATGAAATCTCATGTAGCAAAAATGAATGCAAGCATAGCTTACTTTATAAACAATAATAATAATAATAATAATAATGGATTGCATTTATATAGCGCTTTTCGAGACCCTCAAAGCGCTTTACAATTCCACTATTCATTCACTCTCACGTTCACACACTGGTGGAGGCAACGGTGATGAGCGATGTCACAGCATATAAACCAAACCTCACAATTAGTCAGTATTTTTAGGGTAGGGTAAAGTTCATTTATTTCTAGGCAGAAGCACAGTGTGCTGCACGAGCACAAACTACCACAGTGATTGCATAGATAATGTATAAAACGATGTAAAAACTGAATTACTACAATACGAAACAGCAATAAAAAGTAAACACAAGAGTAAAAACAGTAAAACCTCCCTAGCAGAAAGAAGCTAGCCCCGTTGCCTAGAGCAAGGAGGCCAACGCCCACACACACACACACACACACACACACACACACACACACACACACACACACACACACACACACACACACACACACACATCAAAGAGTGAAAAGGTAGAACCATTGCAGACACAGTGCAGGTGCATTTCTCTAGCATCCAAAACAGCAGCACTGTTCCTGTAATCACCATTAAAACCTTGACTGGGAAAAAGCTAGCAGGCACCTGATAAACAAACTTTGACTTGAAGAAGCAGCCGTACTTCATCCATGGCTGTTTGTTTTACACAACAACAAATCAATAGAAAATCTACTGAAATGAAAATAAAATATGCTGATGAACTGTAAACCTATATGTTTATGCCAGGAGCTCAAGCCCCCTGGGTGTGCTTTATTTCTAAGCTTTTGTAACATTATTTTTTAAATGAATTAAGTTGCTTAATGGCATGCACCTAACACTAATAGCCTTCCTGTACCTTCTTCCCCATTTTCTTTAATTAATTCCAACAACCTTCATGGCTTCCTGCCAAACAGCAGCTCAAAGGAAGAAAATCCTGCAGGGTCCTGCGGCACCTCATGCACAACCACAATAGTGGGTCTAGCCAGTGATGCCAATTGTGTTCATCCTTGTAAATGAACCTACGAGTCGTAGACTTTAAAGTCTTCTTCATATGCCCCACTAACCTGTCAGTGCGCAAGTGATAGACGCTGGTCCGAACAGACTTTTAGCCCAATAATTCATAGTGTTCTTTTAAAGTGTGAGACAAGGTGCCGTGGTCCATCTGTATCCCTTTTGGGATGCTGACTCAGGAGGTGAACTAAAACAGCATCTGTGCTACACTCCTTGCAAAAATGCTAAGCAGCAGCGCTGCTTTGAGACATCTCACTGCATAATCCACAAGAACTAAAATAAAGTGATATCCCCCTGAGCGCAGCACAGACATCACATGTCATTGCCCATCATGCCATTGCCCATCAGTTTGTTAAACCTAGTCCAATCTGGCACATCCTTTAATCAGAATTAAGGGACGCAGAGAGAAACAGGTTACTAGGATATGAACAGGGCAGCTCCTCTCCCTCAGGTGGTGATGGAGGGTCTCCTCTTTGGGGCAAGGAGCCATGGTCTTGCCACCATTGGCTGAGGGCTCCCTGGTGGATCCTCTGAGCACGCCTGCGTCTTGTGGCCTGGGTCTGTAGCATCTCATCTTGTTGCTGATGCACTGCCTCAATCTCCTGATGCAGAGTGGGCAGCTCCTCAACCATCTTCACCGGTACCTGGACTGCGTGTATGGGCTACGCTTATTTACAAAGGCTTTTTCAGGCCTCAGTAGCCGCCTTCGTTTTGTCTCTGTCTCTCAATGCCAGCCCAGTGTTGTCCTCCCTCTGCCAGGCTCCAGCGTGCTACTGAAATAGGTAAGGCATGATTAGACCATCGTTGACAGCTGGGTCAGTCAGCCTCCCCTGGCAGTGCCCCTGAAACCACTGTACCACCTCTCCCCTGCAGCTAAGCCACAGACCACATCCTCCCTCCACAGCAACAATGGAAACTGTACTTCTGCATTACAATTACCAGTTAACTTGGTGGTGAAATTAATAACCTTGTTTTTCTTTAAAAATATCTAGTATTCACATCCATTAGACATAAATTTGGATGCACTTTCTTACATTATGAAGTCACTCACGGTATTCAAAGGTAGCTACAGGTAAAAGCGATTAAACAAATAACCTGTCTGATCATCACTGTCTTTTTTCTGCAGGGAGGATGGTTATGACGAGCCAGCAGGGGCGGATGGAGCTGAAATTCATCAAACCAGTCTGTAGCTGTTCATGACCAACTGAAGAGCACGATTCTGCTAAATCACACTCACTCACTTGTTTTTATTTAATAAAGTTATCATGGTCATATTTAGTGAATATTGCTATAAATCGAGTTTTTAAGTTGATGGTTGAGCAAATATCAGAAAATATCAGCAAAGACAAAAAGCACTTTTTCTCGCAAAACATGTCTGTGAGCTAAATAAAGAGTTGCTGTATTTTCCAGCGAGAGGAAAAAAACATTCATGTGCAAAACTGACAGATGGAGAAAGATGTAAGAAACAGGAGGAAGACGAGAGATTATTTGCAAAGCCAAGAACTGTTCTGGAAAACTGGAAATTTAAATCCTACATGTAGTGTCTTAATTCATTTTAGAGTTATTTTATATCAAATATTTGATCAATATAGAATCTGTTGCTGAATTATAAATTATGTTAAACATTTTACAAAACAAATTAAGTTTTGATTTGTGTTGTATTTGCAACATCAGGCATTTATTTACATTTTGCTCTTTAAAAATAAATGTTGCAATTTACTTTGGGTTTTTTCTTTGCAAATAAAATAAAACAAAATATGATATATTTAGTTTTAAAGGTTATGTTTACAATGATGCACTAGGTCTGGTTGGTTACTGGTTTATTGGTTAACCAGAGCTACTGGAGCTCACACCTGATGTACCAAATCCCACTGCTTCATATGTTAATCAAGAATAAATGAAAGAAGAAGAAGTGGTGTGATTAAGTTGTTTTTCCAATATCCTGTCGTCTTTTTATTTTTTATGCATCCCTACATAAAGCTGTGCTTTTAAATAATTTGTATCCTTCATAAATGTATTTGAGAAAATATATGCATGTTGATCAAGAATCAAAAAAATGATGGAAACAAAACTTGTCTGTTAGTAAAACTTACACAGTATTTGGGAAGAAGAACCTCATACCAACAGTCAGATCTGGTGATTGTGTCATGGTTGTGTGTTGCTTTGCTGCTTCAGGACCCGGACGACTTGCTGTGAATAATGAAACCATGAATTCTGCTCTCTACCAGGAAATCCCGAAGGAGAATATCTGGGCTTCAGTTCATGCCCTGAAGCTTAAGAGCAAGACAATGATTCAAAATTCAATTAAAAAAAATAAATAAATGGAAAAAACCCTCAACAACAAATAAAATAAGTCTCTTTCCAGCAATTATGCCACTGATATATAAACAAGCCTCATCCACAGAAAAAACCCCCACTTTTGTACAGAAATGCGATTGCAGATGGACATACAAGTATATGTAGGAAGGTAAACTCAAAAAGTTACTGTGGAGAAGCTGAATCTGTTAAAGGTTGTTAACCAGTAACGTCAGCTACAAACCACAGCAGTGAGCTTCCTGTTCCTACTGCAAACTCAGTTATTCATGCAGCGCTGTCATCTATGCACATTATATGTCTCTAATCCATAAAGAACTATTTTTATTCACTAGATCAATCCATCCATCGACAGGACTCTGAAACGTCTCTTTTCTTTGAACCGCTCCCTCCTTATCACAGTCACCATAGTGGAAAAAAAGTGGTAAGAGTGCACAATGGTGGCAGGAGTGGACCAGTGGGAGCTAAAAATGCTACAGACATAAATACATTTAACACATTTTGAGCTATGCTATTCAAAAGATAACCAAACAACATATTATTCCAAATTCAGTGTTGTGGATGCTGGCAGATCCCCCAGAGAGGAAGAGGAAGAGTTGTTTGAAAACCTTCAGGTATTGGCAAAATTGGGCCTCGAGGCCCGGTGTCCTGCTGGATCCATCACAGCTGATTCAAATGGCTAAATTACCTCCTCAACATGTCTTGAACTAATGAACTAATCATTTGATTCAGGTGTGTAGATCCAGAGTACTATTTAAAACCTGCAGGACACCGGCACTCGAGTCCTGGAGTTGGCCAAGCCTGATCTAGAGTCATGTTGTTTAAAGCAGCACTGGAAACATCCAGCAGGTGGTGCCAAAGCATTTAAGCCTTTTATAAGCTGTTAAATGGCTTCAGAGATCAAGAGCCCCATTGCCCTACATCTGTGTATCACGTACTGCTGCCCACTGTGCTTCACGAGCGCTGTTTTCCACTGTAGCTTGCTTAAGAGCTGGAATCACTGTCCCGAAGTGACTGTTTAATAGCAAATTTGTATTTACTTTAATAACTTAATAAGTTCCCCGTGATAACATCTGGTATGTGTATAAATCCACCCATCATCTTCTATTCATCCAGTTCAGGGTTGGGGGGACAGGAGCCTAACCCAGCTGTCACAGGGCAAGAGGCTGGTTGACCTTGGGAAGTTGCTAGCCCGTTGCATGCATGTCTTTGAGAAGAAGATAGATGGACATAACCTGGTAGACATGGGGGAAACAGACAAACTCCACAGAGAAAAGCCCCAGCCTGGATTTGAACCCAGAACCGTCCTGCTGAGTGCTAACCACCACACCAACATGCCACCCCACCGAATAAATAAATCAAAAACTGTCTGAACTTCACAAACTACAGGGCATGTGTATAGCCACTTCAGTTTCTGCTCAAATACAACCAAATATAAATCAAATATGTTTAATATATATCTATTAAATAAAATATATATCAATATGTTTGTAAGTGCATATGAGAGCATGAGGGTGGGAATGGATGTTTGTGTCTGTGTGTGCCTGTATGTCTGTGTCTATATGTCAGGTTGGGTATCAGACGCCACCTCTCTGGGGACACCTCAGGCCCTCCAAGGTTTGGAGGCCTATCTCCACCCACCACCACTTCCCCTGCCGGTGGCGGACTCCCTCAGGTGTCGGTGTGTTGGTGGTTCTTTGTGTCTGGGGGTGGGCGTCCGGGTACACACCGGCTCACTCCTTGGCGGCCGCTTGTCGGGGCCTGGGGCCTGGGGCTCGCTCGGGCCCCTTTGGAGGTGGGGTGCCCCCGGCCTCTCGGCCTAGGGCTCGGTCACTCAGGCGCAGCTGGGGGCCGGCGGAGCTCACGGGCGCGTCACTGCAACTCCCCCTGACTTCTGCTCCGCGGCTGCTGGGCGAGCCCTCATCTGGGACTCTCCTCAGCTCTTACTGGGACAGTGGCGCGGCTGCCCCTCTGTTGGTCTTCCATGGTCTCTTGTGTTCTGGGGGCCTCTGGATGTCTGGAGTTTTGATCTCCTCCATACCCGCTTCACACCCTGGAGGACGGGGCTGTGGCCCCCCCACACTCCCTAGCAGATCATTACATGGAGAAACCTTTGGAATGCAAGCATGCTGATCCACACAGGTATGCACACATGGGTATTCACAGACGCGGACTAAAGCTTTCTTGGCTGCTGCCTCAAAGCACACTGTGCGCTGTCTATCTTGCGTGCTGCACAATATCGTTTATTACTTAGTAAATACTGATATCTATGACTAGCTAGTTTATTGTGATGGTGCTTTGTTTTCTCTATTATTATGTTGCTCTTTGTTGTTTGCTGTCTCCTCTGTTTGTTTTTGTTTGTTTGTTTGGTTTTTTTTTTTCTCCATACAGGTGACCCAGGAGGTTTTTTTTTTTTTTTGTCTCTCTTCCCCCCCCTTCTCACCGTCTCTTCTCCCCTTTGGTTTTCTTTCTTTCTCTCCCCCTCTCTCTCTCATTCATTCCCCCTGTCCTATTTATTAAAAAAAAAAAAAAAAAAAAAAAAAAAAAAAAAAAAAAAAAATGACAAAGGATGAACTGAAGCTCTGCCATCACGTAATGTCGCATACTGCTGTTTCTGATGTCATTTAGAAAAAAAAAGAAAAAAAAAATATGTTTGTTGTTTCTCTAGGCAGACGGCTGCCCCTCCCTAAACCTGGTCATGCTGAAGGTTCTTATAAAGTGTTTACTCACAGGACATCATCAGATTGTTGTTGGGGTGCTTTCTGTTTTAATTCAGTGTTCTTATATAAATGTATAAAGCACATTGAGATGAATGGTGCTGTGAATTGGAGCTATATAAATAAAACCAAATTGAACTGTGTATCCCAGCTATGCTGATTATATATAAGTATCGTGTTTAATGTGAATCATAAGATTACATTTTGTTGGACAACGATCATGAATGCAAGAAAGTAGAGCAGATTTTGAAGTCAAGAAAAGAGAGGCTTGTTCTGCTCTGTCATTCAGTAAGTGTGAGGTCTGTTCCGGGGTTTGGGTACTGGACTGTGTGTGTGTGTGTGTGTGTGTGCTTATTCTGACCTGTAATTTACTCCCTTTATGTCCTGTTGTTTTTGTGGACCAACAGTGCTGTGTTTATGCCTGATTTGCTGCATGTTTACACCTCTGAGGGAGGTTAATTGTCTAATTAAGTGAGGGGGTGGAACCTTAGAGATGATTGATTGAACTAGTAATTACAAGATTGTGTTTTAAATTTATGTGCATGTGTGTGGTGAGAGGTGGGCTGTTTCATACTGCTAAACCCTCAGTAAGTTTTCATCCTCTCTAGTATTTAAAGCAGTATTTAGGCATTTAAAGGGAAAAACTACTAAAAAGACCAGGGAAGAACAATAGTACCCTAAATAATAATGCCAGTTTAAGGCAAGCCTAAAACAGCAGTTTGACATTTGGTGGAGGAGTATTGACCTTCTCGTCAGTGGGCTGTGGTTGGCCTGATCTGGAGACCTCAAGCCCTCAGCTGTAAGGCTATAACTCTATGGGCTGACATAGACACTAAGTCAACCGCACTGTCACCACACCCTGAAAAACCACCCGTCCTCTAGACAAGGCAGCTCAGCAAAGGGCAGAGGTAGTACTGTAAATTGGTTAATTTACTTTAAAAGAAAATTGCAAAATCCCTGTGAAGGAAGTATGATTCGAAATGACATCCATCTATCTATCTATCTATCTATCTATCTATCTATCTATCTATCTATCTATCTATCTATCTATCTATCTATCTAGCGAGACTGTGTGTGTGGTTGTGGGTGGGTGAGTGGCTGGGTACATTTAACCAAAACAGCAATTTTACTATTAGTTTTTTTCTGCTAAAACTGGTCTGTAGAGTTGTTGCAGCCCCCAGGTCTCCAAAATGGTTGGACCCCGTGTTCCTGGGAAGCCAGAAGCATTCGGCTGAGGTACAATACCGAGCAGTTCAGTTTGGCTCATTTATTTTTAATTGACATAACATTAGTTCATCAACAGTCATCTCAAGATCAGCTATAAAGTAAGATAAAGAAAATGCCAATAACTAGACAAACTCTTATGAGGATGAAGTTCCTTTAACAGGAAGAAGACCTGTAAAGGGCTTTTCCACAATTGGTTGGACTTTGTGGACAGATAAAAAAGAAATGACAAATATAGAGACAAACAACTAGCAAGCGTGGCAACACAAAAGCACAGGGGAGAGCAGATCAAGACTATTAACACCTAAATGCACATAAATTCCTAAAGGGACAAAAATGCACGGGTGGTGAAAAGAGGGGAGTGGAGTAGGAAAACTAATAGTACGGTTTGAATGAACGCTTCAGAAACTGGCCCACGTACACTGGCCTTAGTGTGCTGGAGTCAAAGCTTCAAAGCCTGAGGGTCTGCTGACTCACCTGGTTACTTGGGTATTGGCCAAAGCTATGTCCATCTGACTCGATACACACGTCCTCTTTCTTATCAGGGTTGCAGCCCATCCCATCTATGATAGGGCGAGGGATGGGGTACACCCTGCTAACACAGAGAGGCAGACAACCTATGGTTATTTAGAATCACCAGTTAACCTAACCTCACCAACTGCATGTCTTTGGACTGTGGGAGGAAACCAGAGAACCTGGATAGCCTACACAAACACGGGGAGAACGTGCAAACTCCACAGCAAGGTGGTGGAGTCGAACGCAAGACTTTTTTGCTGTGAGGCACCAGATTCTTCCCGTGGTCCTGGCGTATAATTTTAACACGTTTTGTCATGCTGACAGAGGAGACTCAGAGCAGAATGGGCAGGTGTGAGTTTCCAGCACAACAATCATAACAGAAAACTCACATCCACTTTTTCTTAAGCTTCTCAGAGTCACGTATCATCTTTTCTTCTCACCTTGAGTTTTATAATTTGATTGTGGAATAACTCGAAAGTGTCTCTTCCTAACATAAGAGAGATTTGAAATGATAGGACATTAGAGAACTTCACGTTTCCATGAACCACTGAAGAAGTTAGATTTGAGGATCCCTGTACCAGCCCGTGCTGCTGTGGGGGTGTTGGATAAAAAGAGAGCGAGTGAGTGAGAGACAGAGAAAGGTCAGTGCATTTTTTCAAAATGAGCACTGAGTCACAGTGGACATCTCGACCTAAAGGGTTTTTGGCTCATTTTTGTTTTATTTGCACATTAGTGTTTTTTAAAGCAACGTGTGTATGTTTTTGTACATGTATGTGATTAGACAGCTGGCAACAAGCATCTGATGTATGTGTGTACCCGCATGTGTGTCTACTAGTTCTTAATCCGCCTCTTCAAAGTGACAGCCCACTCAGTGGAATAAAGAAAGGGGGTGGCTGGCTTGTCGGTTTGGTTGTTGGCTGCTGTTTTTCCTCCACTTTAAAATTGTCAGAAAGAATGGAGCTTGATTGAACTTTTTTGAATGGGACTCTCTGTAGAGATACTGCTGAACTTGGACAGGTGCTGAAAGGACCTGGAAAAACAATACAGGAATATATTCAGTACTTACAAATAACTAATGCCTATTTATTTTGATTTTCCAAAATGAAGAGACTGTCAGGAGCCACATGAGGGAATGATCAGGGGAAGCATAACTGACAAGAGAACAATATCACGTTGAGTTTTGTTTGGAGTTCAAAGTTTGAGGTTTCCCTCGAGGCTGTGGGGGACAGAACGTGACAGGTAAGCAGCTCGGCTTTTGTATGAAGAAAGAAATGCAAGAAGCTGACGACTGGAAATGGACCATGGTGGAGTGGGACTTTTGAAATTCTCTGCCTGATAGTTTTTGGATTTAGTGGGAGTCCAGTGGGACAGAGAGGAGAAACGGTGCTGGATCAGGGTTCCTATATAGTTCAAGGCTGTTTTTTTGTGCTTTTATAATGTAGGCTTTATTTAAAACTGCACTAAATATAACTAACTTTTTGTTTTTCGGAGGCTTGACTGATTTGTTGAGCAGGGAGAATATATCAAACACAAGCAATACAAAGTGTCGACACATGTCAGAGGATTCTTGAATATGTCAAATGTACATTAATCTTCGTTGCACTGGAAACCAAACATCGAAGCCCTTCTTTTTAGATACTGGACGGTTTGGGCATTAGTTTGCCACTTGCTTCTTGCTCTGTTCTTCTCAGGAACTTTGTATAAAGACCCAGAGCTGAACTACAACAGCACAGGACTGCATCCGAAAAAGGCTGAGAAATACAGACAAAAGCACGGGAAGCGCAGCTCATCCCTTATCATCGAGTCCTCTGTTTTCCTCAAAAGCCATGAACTGATGGTTTGATTGCTCCCTTTCTGTTGTCATGGCAATGTCATCTGCACCAGGAGGATGCGGTGAAGCAGACAGCTCGGTGAAGTGGCAGTTGTGTTATGATGTCAGTGCCAAGACATGGTGGATGGTGAGTACAATAATAATGAGCACTATGGTGCTAATCTGTTTTTATTTTATTTGTCAGATTTATGAGTTTGGTATTTTAATTTTAATATAAAATAAAGTTGGAGTTTTTTTTCCCACAGAAAAAGCAACAACACTAACAGCTTGCACAGGATTCATTCCTCCTTAAACAAACTTTGAATCTTAATTATGAATTATGAGGGATGAACGTACAGCAGACTGCTGTTTTCGGCTCTGCCCTTCAGTGAGTGTGAGGTCTGCGCTGGAGTTTGGGTGCTGAACTCTGTGTGTGTGTGTGTGTGTGTGTGTGTGTGTGTGTGTGTGTGTGTGAGAAAGAGAGCGAGAGACAGAGGGCTTGTTGTTCTCTAATCCCTTTTCTGTTTCCACATTGTTTATGAGTCAGAATAAGAGCTCATGTTTTATGATGAATCACGTTATAATCATATGGCATTAAATTTGCGTGTCATTCTGCCCTCTTGTTTATATTCAGTCAAATGTGCTGAACACACCATATGTTATAAAAAATGACTAAGATCATTTTTGTCCATTATCTTGGTACTTTAATGTAACTTAATGTCACTTATTTTGATATGTTTTTGTAGTTTGAGGCTTTTTTAAAATAATGTTGAGCTTCATGTGCCTTTTGGATTTGTTCAGATTAGATCAGGAATTATTAAAGACATGGCTAACATTCAGGGTTTCTACACTTTAATACTGCAGAGATGTGGATATTGTATTGTTTTTACTGTGTGACATGACAAAACAAAACAAAAGCATGATAATTGTAGTATTTACTCTGCTTCCAGTGTTTTCTTATACCGCCATCTTATTTGTATTTAAACAACTTACTGGGTGGCAAGTGGTGTGTAGGAGGTCAGCTGGCAGTAATAATCTTTGTAAGAAGGGAAGAAGAGGAGTGGTCGCGGAGCAAGGGCGATAGCATGAGAAGCCTCGAAAACAGACCCAGACAGACAGATGAAAACTATTAAAGTGTTCTTTCATGTCTGTCACATACTGCAACTTATATCGTACCAACAGTGTATAAAATAGTAAATGGAAGGAACAGATTTAAAAACATTTTTTGGTTTATCTGCCCAGAGATTTGCACATGCATTGAAGGTAACTGTGCTCTAAATGCAGAAATGCAACAAAACATAAATCCCACGCAAATATGTATCAATCGCATGGAGAGCAAGGTTCAAACCTGTTCTCGTTTACCTCTAAGCAGTGCTCTTGTCAGTTTATTGTAAGTTAAAGTTGTTTGCGCAGGATAGTCAGGCACAGTTATATCAAAGTGGAATTACAAGAACCCTGCTGAGTTGCACCCAAATGGGCCAACTTCAAATTTGGCTTAAGCTGTATAAAGAGAGACCTAGATACAGTGTGTCCATCAAATATATCATAAATAAGAGAGTCGGTTGTTTTCTGTTTCTATCATTCACATTACGGCAGTAGTTTTTCAGCTATGTCATGTTAATCTGGATTTTGCTTATTAACGAAATTTAAAAAGTTTGCTTCTTTCAGGTAAAATGTGAATAGATTAAAAGTTTACTGCTAACAGAATCTGTTGCAGTTGCTTTTGAAAAACTGAGAAATCTCAAGGTTGAGAAATTTCAAATTTCTTTTTGCCTACAACGGTCTGCTCCTGGGCTGAATTTGCTGAGCCAATCAGTTCTTGAAAGAACAGACGTTGTTTTAAATGTTCACAACTTGTAGATAATTGTAAGTTTTATTTCAATAATTTTTCAGTCCATTGGAGATTAATAAGCATCCAAAACCTTTTTCCTAATGTCTGAAAGAGGTTTTTTTTTACACCTTGTCATGTCAGTATAATAGGTTCCACTTTACACTGTCTAAGAAAATTCACCTAGTATCTTTGATCCTAACTTAATAGAACTGCTGATTCTATAAAATTCTGTTTATAAAAATTACAAACCCAATTCAAAAAAAAGTTGAGTGCTCTATAAAAAAATTTAATGTTATATTAAATTTTATTATAATGTAATGTAATGTATTATAATTTATTTATTATAAATGTTTATATAATGTTAAGGCCCTCGGCAGCACTGCTATAAGGCCAGGTATGATTATGTAATGGAAATCAGTGCATGGTCTCAGAAATACTTCCAGAAATCACTGTGTGAACACAGCTCACTGTGCAGGTCAGAGCGCTGTCATGCTCTGAACACGATTCACCACTGAGTGCTGCATCATTCAGTGCTGAAAGGAATACACAACATGTGCTTCAAACAGAAAATATCTTTTTCAGGAAAGGCCTTGCATATTTAGAGACTCGGTCTTCACCAAAAACCAATTTAATAGAAGCATTCAATTCTGAAACATACACGTTAAAGCAGATAATCTGTAAGGTGGGGAGGAAATAAAATCTCACTAATTAAGAAGATCTTTATTTTGCCTGGAAAAATAGTTTATTGCTCTATTTTTTTTTTAAGGGAAATTAAGAACAACCCTAGGTTTCTGTTAGCACTGCAGCCAGGCTGACAAAGAGTTAGAGCTCTGTTGAGCCAAGCATCCCTTTAACCTTAAATTGTCATGATTTCATAAATTTTTTCAAAAATGCAAAATAAACATTAGAGAAAAAATTACTTATAATATTATTACGTACAGCTACTTTCAGTAATATTGTTAATTTTTTTAGACTGTTTCTCTCTGATTGATTTTTCAGTGTTAACTTCAGTAATTACTTCCTCCAATTCATTAACGTGTCTTTTAGACCCCATTCCTACAAGACTGCTCAGAGAAGTCCTGCCATTAATTAATACTATAATTTTAAATATGATCAGTTTATTCCTATTACTGGGCTAAGTACCACATGCCTATAAGATGGCAGTGATTAAACCATTACTTAAAAACCCATCTGTAGTAGTTGTATGCAGTAGTATGGAAGGCAGAGCATTCAGCTTAAAAGTGAGTTTTTCCTTCCCACTGTTGCTAAAGTGCTTGCTCAGGACTGCTGAGCAACTAGAAGAAGAAGGTGAAGATGAAAACTGAGGCTTGGATGGAGCTATGACTGAGGTGACTGTGAGGTGGAGATGGGGAGGAGGTGGGTTGTATGAATGAGTCTGAAAGGGAAAATGACAGAGAGCAAAGAATTATGCCATGCAAAGTGAAGGCTGATAGGCTCAAAGAAGGCAATTGATTGGACTAGAGTAACAATGGCAGTACTAGGATTGACAGCATGGCAAAGTGGTTGAACAGAAAGTGGCTGAAAAACTGAAAAGCAACCTAACAGAGGAAAGCAGGCAGATGAGGGATTATAGATCTTTCTTATTGAACTTACACAGAAGCTTTGCAATACTGAAAATAATAACATGGGATGTATCTTTGTTGACTTAAAATGCTGGGTGTGTGTGTGTGTGGGGGGGGGGGGTTGTTACTGTTTTGTTAAATAAAAATTCTAAGCATTGAAAGTTTGAATTGAAATCAGTGATTTTGGAGACTCATAAAAGTCTAACAAATGTCTTGTACTTGTGTAGTTAAATTCTCTCACAGTGATCAAATTGAATGGAAGCCATTGGTGCTTAGCACTTAGAACATCCCCTCTTAATCCTCTGAGCTGCTCCCATTTCTGCAGGAAGTCTTTTTGCTTGCCAGAACTAATTTCTTTTCATTCTTTAAAAGAGCATTAGGAACGCACAGATCACTCAAATGGCATCTTAAAGCTTGGGTGAGCAATTCTGATTTTTCACCTACATTAAAGCAAAATTACAATGTAAATTATACACATAAAAAATGGATCTCTGGTTATATATATCTTTTATATTACTTTGTCAGATTGGTATTGCTAAAACATAGGGAATTAGTGTGTGTAAGGTTTAGTTAGAATTTTGCTATCCTTTAAAACTATATTGTTAATTAAAAAACAAACAAACCTCATATTGCTGGTTTATTTGCTCATCTTATGCGCTGCATCTCTGTTAACTAGCATGAGTGCATGTGTGTTTATGTATAATGCTCACTGATGTACAGATTAACAGAACAGTGAACTGATGATTCTAAACTGGCCATAGGTGTGAATGTGAGTGTGAATGGTTGTCTATGTGTTATCCCTGCTAAAAACTAGTGACCTGTGTACCTCGCCACTCGTAAGCCAAACCCTACTGGCCTAAAAGTCTTTGTTCTCCTTGTGTACCAAGGGGAAAATGCATTCAGGAAAAAAAGATTAGGAGTTGTCTTGCAATTGGTTAAATATGTTCAGACAGGAAATTGCATATTCTTTGCTTGATACTGCACAACAATTAATATCGCAGATACTTTGTTCACAAAAGGTCTTCTAGCAATTGGAACTACATTGAAGAACCAAAGCCATGCTAGCTAAGAGGAGATAAGCAGCTACGAAAAGAGGGTCGGGGAGCATCTCTAATGATTGTCTGGAGGAGGCCTGAACCATCATTCACCAAATAGTTTGACGGCTTGCTCACGGCAAGCAAACTAGCTTATGATCGTAAAACACAAGACCATGAGGCCATAAGACAGACTGGACTGTCAGCCAATATCCTTGGGCAACCAAGTTGCTCTCCGATGCATCCTTCAGAGTTTGAATGCGTGTGAATGCTACATAGAAATGCTACATACACTTATGCTGGTGTATGTGTGTAAAAGTGCTTTGAGTGCTCAGATAGAGTAGAAAAGTGCTATACAAGAACCAGCCCATTTACCATTACACTATAACAGTACTGATGGCTTTGACTGTGTCTGGGAAAGCTCCAGAAGATATTTGTAGCAGAAGGCTCATGTCCAGGTTTCCGTGTGACCGAATGCTGAACAAAGAAATGAATGATAGGTGTCATCAGTCATTTCATTGATGTTGCCATCACAAATGCTCGGATCCAATACAAGTCTGACAGTAAAGTGCTCCATTGACAAGCTAAGAACACCCAATAGTACCAGGGCTTCAAAACTTAACCTGCCTGAAGAGCAGTTGGATTGTCCTTTACTAGATGACAGCAGTGAAGAGGAGTATTAGCCACAAGTCAAAACAAGGCTAGTAGCCATGAAAAGGGAGGGGAAAAAAAGAACGCTTGGAAACTGCTAGCATAATGGACAGGTTTTTGACGGGGCGCCCACACAAACGCAAAGCAGGAGATGAAGCATCGCTGAATATGTTTCCAAACCAACTTCATTCTAAGCCAAAGACTAGAAAATATGGTGAAGCATGTCTGCCCTTTGGCTTCACCTGCACAAGTGCCACGGTAGGTCTCCCCTGCAGAACTGGTTTTCCCTGCGTCGGGAGCAGCGCTGGGCTCTCCAAATCATGGGCAAACAGTATCGCACATTCTTGATTTTTAGTTCACAAACACTTGTTGTAATGACTAACTACTCCTGACATTTTGGAGATGTTAGCTCGTTATACAGTAAAGTTACAGCTGGATACAAATAACATCAGGCTCATCCTGCCACGATTTGTTCCCCCCGTCTAAATCACAGACAAACAGTATCCCACAGTTGTTTATGTTTTTGAACCTATTTTGCACAGAGAGGCATTTTTTTGAAAAATGCATTGATAGCAATGTTGAAAATTATTACACAGGAAAAAAACAACTACACGCAAAATAATCACACCGTGACGCCTCTGCCTTTCTAAATAGAGGGACAGTAACTGCGTGTGTATATGTAAGGTGTAAAACCTGAAGATAGTCATATTAACAGTATTTTGTCTCTATCTGCCATTCTGCAATTCATCTCATGTAAACAATAACATGGCGCACTGCGTGACGTGAAAAAGGGCACATACCTTTGACGAACTCTGTATTTCTCGTCCACACGTAAACGCAAAAAGGAGTTTTAAAAAAATCTCAGTTTTCGGTGATTCGAAACACCGTTTACGTGTGGACGAAATGTCCAAACGCATAGAAACAGCTGCGTTTTCAAAAATACCCGTGCAGGTGTGGACATAGTGTAAAAGAGTTAGTAGTGTATTTTATTACTACCTGTAATTTATTGAAGATTACTTGTATTTGCTTAATTGTTTGCTAAATGTTTGAGGTGTGAAATAAACCGCAGTGGAGTTTGAAAACCACTGGCCTATCCTGTGGAGGTCTTTTCGTCCATCCATTGGATATTTCCTCCCTAGACCATGACTGACTCATCACCAAATCACTCATACTCAACGATGTTACAGGCAACATAACATTCTCCACACATGCTCTATACCCCTTTCATATCTGTCACATGTATGCCTATGTCCCAGAATATCCTCCATGCTCTTGAGACTGTGCTGAAAGACACAGCAAACCTTCTGTCAGTGGTACATACTGCCAACCTGGAGGAGTTGGACAGGCAGTGCAACTTCTGTAGGGTCCTGGTATGATCTTATAGGTGGTGACAATGACCTTTAACCCTAAACCACCACTATCAACCAAGCTTGTTTGCTTAAAAGTTGATCTCTAACAACACTTGTCTTCTCATTGTTGCGGTTTGTACTTTGAGGGAGTCATCCAGGATTTCTACATGTTTATAGCTTACCTGACATTTACAGAAAAAAAGTGCTGATAGTAGCTGTCCAACATGCTGGACTAAAACTGAGGTTCTGGGCGCTGAAAGTCCAGCTGAGCGGTCTTAAAGCAGATAATGAATTCCCCAACATCTGTCCCCTGGATGCTAAGAGAGGCATTAGATAGCCTTCCTAAACACAGCTCCAGAAGGTTAGATGGAGAGTGTGCCCACTAAAAAGCACAGCTGCTTTGATTTACAGTGAAAAGGTAAACACTGCCCTCTAGCAGCAACACAAACACACAAAAAAGATAGGGGGGCATAAAAGACGTACAGCAAGAAAAGATACTGGGCATCAAGTGTGATACTGGGCAGACAATTAAGTCCAATCATACCCATTTGCAATTCTGTGCCTGCTCACTCTGCAGTCATGCAGATCCAGCCTGCGGCCAAAACATCTCATTTTGTCTGCTGACTCCATGAAATTATAAACTGCTAGGGATTATGCAAAGATTACCTTTCCTCTCTGCTTTGTGTTACTACTATTCATATTTCAGCACTATGACCAACTTTTAAGTTGCGCATGTAAAAAGACCTTCAGGCAGAGAGTTTATGCATCTGTGTGAGTGAACATGTATGCCTCCAGCAGGGGGCACTATGCAGATTGCAGTAAGCTGAGTCAGCAACTACTCTTTTTTTTTTTTCTAGGACACACTCATGTATAATGATACCTGTTTGGTCCAATAGGGAAGATCAGTTATTTAAACACAAAGCAGATCCTAACGTGGATGCTGTTTGAAGCTTACAGAGTCTCTACTGACAACTGAAGACAATTCTAAAAGGAATTTGTCTTCGACTGTTGGCGCATATCAATCATAATTTCCTTGGAGATTAATAAAATATTCTGTTTCTGATTCTGAATAATAAGGCAGAAAACATGAAAAATAGGAAAGTGAGAGCAAACATTGTCAAAGAACATATTAGAAAAAGATTATAGTAAAGCTACAAGAGAAAAGAATATAAAATCTGCAAAGAATATTTTAAATATGCTTTAAATTATGTAGTTCAACAGTTTGTAAAGTGATGACGAAAATAAGAACCATGAAATATGCATAAGATGTGCAAAGACAACACTTCACAAAAATATGTGTTATTGTGATGTACTAAAATGTATGAATACATTTCAGCAGTACAGGGTATTATGAGTATAGGAGTATAAGATGCTATAGATCGGCATAATATTTCATAGTGTTGCAGTTTTACAGTTTACAAAGTGATGTCTCACCATGTGTTACCATAGATGAGACTCAGTAGACTCAAAGAGGATCAAAATGCATGTATCCATTATAGACAGCTGCATAGAACTCTGAGTCCTATACATAAGCAGTCTGTTTCCTTCTTGTAATGTACACAACAGTCTGGCCATTAGAGTAGCCAGTAATTACTGGTCATATACCCCATGTAATAAATATATATATATCTACAAGTCTGCACGGTTTAAAATGTTACGACATTTTAACCTTCATTCCTCAGCCTTACTCTAACCCATGTATGCATGAAGTGTGGGAGAAAACCAGAGAACACACATAGGCATGGGGAGAACATACAAACTCCACACAGAAAGGCCTCAGTCAGCCAGAGGATTCAAATCCAACACACTGGCTTCTTCAAAAATTTGCCCTGCTGTTGATTCAAATGATTGCTTGGGATTATCTTTAGTTGCCACTATCTGAGCTCACCTTGTGTCATATGGTTTGGAGATGGAACTAATGCTGTTTCACTCTCTCTGAGTGATGGGTTTCATGGTGTTCATTTGTGCTGGGTTATGATGATGATGGATACGTTTCGCATCTGACCCTGGGTCCCTGTATTTAACTTCTGTTCATACCTAAACTTGTTAGTTGCATTTTGTTTTAACAACTTATTTGCCTCACTTCACTTCCTCTCCATCTCCTTTCTTTCTTTTCTTTACTGATAACACAGTTTGCTTCCCTGACGAGTCGCATTGTCAGTCACCTAGATAAAATATATTAGTTGTGTTGTAAAAGGTCAGCCTAAACAGTTTTCTCTCATTTGTAAGGAGCAAAAATATTATCAGAGAGCCAGTCACCCAGCCAATTTGTGTTGGGCAATTTATTTATGATACCACTTACTCAAATAAAAAACTGCAAACCACAAACCAACTTTTCATTGCAGGCTTCCAAGGTCACCTCCCAGCCCACGTTTTGTGCTTAGAGGTAGCTTCATAAAGATAAAACCTTTAGAGATCCAAGTTTTAAGGGTTACGTTGTAACAGGGAACCTGGAAGAAGAACCCGAATGCTGACGAAACAGGCAAACCACATGATGTGGCATGATGTGCATGACACATTTCTAATTTTCCTGACCATTTAGAGCACCTTACACAAGAAGCCAGACTAATTGGTAACAAATTAACCTAACATGCATTCCTTTGGACTGTGGGAGGAAACCAGAGGAAACTGGAGAAAACCCATGCGGACACAGGAAGAGCCTAAGAGGGCTAGGATCCACAACTGTTCTGCAAACCAGCAAAATGTCTCTTTAAAGGCAGTTACATGCCTCTAAGTTTATTTATGTAAATTCATGTATCCATCACATAATACATATTTGGATAATTATTAAAGAATGTAAAAGAAACATTAATTCAT
Organism: Mchenga conophoros; assembly: GCF_057382185.1. Taxonomy (NCBI): domain Eukaryota; kingdom Metazoa; phylum Chordata; class Actinopteri; order Cichliformes; family Cichlidae; genus Mchenga; species Mchenga conophoros. The sequence goes on from NC_140542.1 coordinate 16,338,692, forward strand.
GTGTGCAACAAATGTGTTGTAAACTTGAGAAATATGCATGTTAGTGGAAGTTTAGCATTAGTGCTTTCTATGATAAATTGCATTCATGACTGAATGAATGAGCTGAAATCATTATGCATTCTTTAAAAAAAAATACATGAAAGATGCTTTGAATTAATAATAAAGATAAAAGGAATACTTTATTCATCCCACTTTGGGAAATGCTTTGGTTTTGCTGTTAGTGGTTATTCAGTTCACACAGACTGCTTAATGTGAAGTTATAGATTGATTATTAATGACTGGTCCGTATTGTTGCTCATCCAGAAAGGCACACTGTCGGGACCCAGATGGGAAATCTGACATCTGGTGACCAGCAGCAGATCTATCAGTACTTTGATGCTTTCTATATGTATATCTCCTCAGTCTACATACAGATTCCACAAAGTAACACGTTACTATGTGCATTATTACTAATTTATTATTTTTAGTGAATGCTAAACAAAGCCAAACATTAACAGGAATAAAATATGGCACGTTGTACCAAAAGATTCCGATTTTTTTGGGGGGTTTTTTTTTGCGTTTTTTAGTACCGGCAATAGATTGACTGAATCCATAGAGGTCAAAACATAAGATACCATGCCACAGACACGAGAGCCTTGTCTGATCACAGTTAAATCTTCACAAGCTTACATTGTTACCACTGTTTATGTAGTTTAATTGGAACTGTCGAACAGCAGGAACAGCAGATGGATTCATTAATTGTTCAGCTTTTAATTTAATAATAAAATCACAGCTCTGGTCTCAAAACACTGCATTTCACTTTATGGAGTGTATCCCAAGGAAAAAACTAAGACAAATGAAGCTCAAACCTTGGCAGAAAGTGAATATTTAGACTTTATAAAGCAAAGGATTTCTGACTACTGTAGATGAAGGCTCACCCTTAATTCTCTCTAAGGACTGAATCTGCTCATCTACGATCTTAGAAAAAGGGTGAAGAGACATGAACACAAAGCAGTCAAACAAAGTGAGAAAGGAAAAAGTGAAAAAAAAAAAAACTAAAGGAAGGAATAAAACGTTTCACAGTATCAGGAAGAAGAGCTAATATGAGGAAGACAGAAGCGAGGAGAACGCTGAACAGAAGACAGGTGGAAGGTTAATGTAACACTGGTCTGTTCTGCCGCAGCCTTCCAGGCGGTGTGTGTGTATGTGTATGTGTGCGTGCGCGCGCGCGCGTGTGGTGGGGGGGTTATTGCCGTGGAGCCCGAAGCTTGACGCGGGACGTTTCTGGTCTCGAGCACCGCGGTTATACTCCAGCTGGCACGCGCACAATGGTAGACATGAATATGGAATGGTAACGAACGACAGCGCGAGATGGGCAGGCACTGATATCAGCTTTAACTTTCCCCGGTGGCGGCTCAGCTTCGACATGGTAGGACAAAACCTGTTCCGGTACAACAATGTAGCAGTGTGTCCCTTCCAACCCTTCCCACTGGTGTGCTGTTTCGTGTTTTCCGAAAAAGACGCAATGCGAGGAGTTGACTGAGTAACGCAGGCTACGCAGCTGAAAGTGGAGCAGAAAGCGGTGCGATAGTTCCGTCCTAATGTCAGCAAGCCTGCGTCTGTATTTCTCATTTTTTCTTTTAGTTTGTTTCAGCATTTGAACACGGTCCGATCCCTGGCGTTTTCCTGGAGAGATTCTGCCCGCTAAATCACATTCAAAATATGGCAAAATAAATTGTCCTGCGCATGACAACAAATATACACGCAGTCAAAACATAAGTGGGAACAAGGTTGAACTGTCAGGGCCCATCCTTAAATTCGGCACACATATGATACACGTTAAAGCCCACCCTTCAATAAAATCTTAACTTTGCCTGTCGGGTTGCCCTTTTATCCAGCTGACGTTTTCCATCAAACGCTGAGTGCAAGGCGGAAGCCAGCAGCAATTACGATTATGAAAGTGGAAATTTCGTTGCCGTAAAGCTCTTTCTGAGTATTTTATGCGCACCGAATTTGCCAAAAATGTATTTAGACACGAAATGATTTCATGTTACACACGGAATGTTAGTTAGGCCAGCGATAAAACAAAAACTATTTTAACTGTTGTAATTTTGAATGAAGTTTTGAACGTGGCGTATTAGCGTTACACAAGCTTCTTCCCACAGGCTATGGGTTCCGGGCCCTGACTTCGACCGATTAAGCGGAAAATATGCCCTGCTGTGTGCGTATCAGGTGTGGAGTAGGGGGTGAAAGTTGTTGAGCTAGGGGCTTTGTTGAAGCGCGTGCAGCAGCAGGCCCTCCGCCACCGCTCCACTCGTCACGCGGGACGGTGGAAGGCCAAGTTGAAGTTCAGCTCAAGCCTCCTCCTCCGCCTCCTCCTCTCGGCTGTGGATGTGTGGATGTTTCTGGGCATTTGTGTTAGTCAGCAGAAAATGGCCGCAGTTAGAGCCAGCGGGCTGAGTTAGAATGACAGGCCGACAGAGGGCCTCCTGCCCCGGCTTACAGCCCAGTCAGAGAGCTGCCTGAAAGAGGGAGAAAAAATACAGTTAGTGGAGGCAGTCCTCCTGAACCACATCAGTTGGAAACACTCAAAGAGTCATGTTCAACTTGCAAAGTGAGCAAACATCCGAGAACCCGCTCAAGAGTAGAAAAGAGTCAGATGCTGCCCCTCATCAGTCCCTCTAAATGCGGTACATGACCCAGAGGAATGTCTGCCTGAGGAAAAGCTTTAGCCTATTCAACCGACTGAGATGGCATGCCCCTGCTCACACAGTACACGACTCTTGTGTCTTGGGACTTTATGTGAAGGTATTCACATCTTGTAAATCCAGTGTTGAAAACGACTACTGTAAACTGTGTACCACACGAATAAAACCAGTCCTTATGAGCTAACTATATTTAAATATCAAAAGTAAGTATTCTGAATAGAAAAGGAAGTACATGCGTGTTATACAAATATATCATGAAAGTACAAATGTATGATTATAGGCTATAAGTGGAACTTATTGTTGGTTGAATGTGTATATAAAACATTTGTAAATACCCTGACTTATAATTATGACTATCAATACAATTCAATATAAAGTAGTAATTGCAGGAAATATGGGATACAGTTTAATTGTAGGCACAACAATGCTATCACATGCCATTCTCTTGCATGCCAGCTCTGCCACCATTATTGTGTCTCATTGTGGAAAAATGGACAATAACATTGTAATGTGCTTTGTTTAACCACTAAGGTTAAAAGGTGCTATGTGCAGACCAGTGCAACATTTAAAGCCGAATGGAACAGAAATAGGTTTATCTACCCTGAGAGTACTCAGTCTTGCTGCCACAGTTTGGAAAGTTTGGTCAACAGTCACCTTAGAGGGTCGAGTGAAGCCAAACAAACTTATTCTGAGTAATCACTTTTACTGTGATGAAATATTTCCAAGTGCCCACAGGACAGGATGACTCACATGGTTTGAGAAGCAGGAAAATACTGTGAAACACATGCTGTGCCTGTTGATGATATTGCTGAACACCTATTAAGGTGATGGGGTACGTTGCAGAAGGTTCTGGGTGCACGTGGTTGGATTACTAACACATTAATAGGACACTTATCGGTGTTGGTGTCTCTAATTGACCATTTGCCTGTATATCGCGGAACCATTGTGCCGATTTGTGGATGAGATATCCAATTATAATATAAACCTTGGTCAGGTTTTTAATGCTTCCCATTTCACTAGAATGCAGTCGGTCAGGACTTTGAACACCTTGAATCCATGATTTTTAAGACTGCAGGACGGAGGTGCAGCTGTTATTGAGATAAAGTGCTGTGCGCGTTATAGGGCAGCTGGGCAGTGAGAGCGCAGCTGCAGCTTTAAGCTCATAGTTTGGGATGGGCTGAATTCACAACGTCATTTCAGCGCTCTGTCTTTTATTCTTCGCCCCCTCATCTCCTTCCCTCTCTAAATGACACAACTCCCATGTTCCGTTAAACCTCTGGCCATATTTTCCGAACAACTTTCTTTTTTCCCCCCCGCGGGACATTTTTCCGGGGCCGAAACTTTTCTGGCGTGTGATCGTTTCTGGAGTTGACACAGCAGTCGTTCGCTCTCATATGTGGATTCTTTGGAAAAGCCCATTTTAACAGCCCAGGAAATGCAGCGTTTTCTCCCGCCCAGAGGGATCGCTGCTTAACTGAATCCCGACATGGAAGAACATACAGATATCTCCAAAAACAAATAAGTACGCTATGAGGATTTAAATGTTTATGTTAACGCACAGCCTGCTGTGATTCAGCTCCATCTCGTCAAAATGATGTTTTCGTCCCTCTCGCTGTCTCAGGTAAAACTACACCACAGTTGTTACACTTCAGCTGTTAAAGGAAAGCTTTCCCACTTTGAAAGGAAGCTTTAGTCTAGACAGCCTTTGTTGATTTGACAGTCCTGGTTATATGTGCCCTAACTCTGTTTGGTGACTGACATCTTCAATCAAACAGTGTCGCAATATAAATTCGTGCTTGATCAAAAGCAGGCACATATGCGAAGGCTGAAACAAATCCTGCAGACTGCAGCAAACCTGCTGATCAGGGGCTGGAATTAACATGAAGTTTGTAGCTGGAATGCATTGAAGTTACTGGTTAACAGACTTCAGTTTCTCTACAGTAACTTTTTGAGATTTGTCTGCCTACATGTACTTGTGTGTGCATCTGCAAGTGTGTATCTGTGTTCAAGTGTTTTCCCAGTATCTGTGGACAAGAGTAGTTTACATATCAGTGGTGTCATTTCTGGAAAAAACCCCTTTTTAACAACAAAGTTAAAAAATTGTATTTTAATTGCTGCTTCCTGATTCTTAGTGTTTTCCATATTTTTCACATTTGCATCTTCCAGATTATCAAAGATAACTTGAGTAAATACACAATGCATTTTTTAAACAAGGATTTCATTTATTAAACAAACAGAGTTATCCTAATCTATCTGGGTTTGTGTGAAAGACAAATTGTGTCCTAAATCTAATAACTGGTTGTGGCACCTTTTGAAGCAATGAGTGCGAAGGTTTTTCAGTATGAACGTCCTGTTTAAACTCCCAAAGCATCGTAATCAGGTTTGATTCTGGACTTTGACTAGACAACTTCAAAACCTTCATTTTTTTCATCTTTTTTGAGCTGTTCACAGGTGGGCTTGTTGATGTGTTTTGGATTATTCTCCTGCTGCAAAACCCAAACACAGTTGAGCTTCAGCGCACAAACCTACACCATGTCTGACCACGGTATGATGTTGTTTTTATGAAATGCCGTGTTAGTTTTATGGCAGATGTAATAGGAATCAAACTTTCCCTGAAGTTCAGCATTTGTCCCATCAGTCCACAGAATATTTACCCAAAGGTCTTGGAGATCAGCAGGATGTTTTTTGTGGTTTTTTTCCATGTTCAATCTTTAGAAATGGCTTTGCAACTCTTTCTAGACTATTAGATGTCAAGGACTTCGTTTCCTATCTGTTTGTTTAGATTGTGCCATGATGTGTTGGTATTTGAGCTCTTTTAGCCTACTACACTTTTTCAGAAAGGTTCTATTTAAGTGACTTATTGATTCAGCAGGTCTGGAAGAATCAGCCCTGAGTGTGGTTAGTGAAATTGAACTTAGCTTTCCAAAAAAAGAAAAAAAAATTAAAAGATTAATCACAGATAACCTCAGTTAAGGTCAGGTTTCGTGATAAGAAATGTAAGTAAGAAAGAGACTTGACAAAAATGGCATGGAAGAGTTTCAAGGGGAAATCCACTGCTGACCAAAAAGAGCACAAAGACTCATCTCACATTTGACAAAAACCTTGATGATCCCCAAGACCTTTGGAAAACTATTTGGCATAAAACTAACAGCCTTTCATAAAAAGAACCTCATATCAGCACAAGCCTGTTGGTATGGTGATGGTAGTATTATGGCCTTTGGTTGCTTTGCTGCTTGCTGCAGTTGATGAAACCGCAAATTCTGCTCTCTACCAGAAATCCATGAAGGAGAATGTCTGGCCAGTAGTTCAAGCCTTAAAACTCAGGCTAGTTCACTTCTGAATGCTGCCACAACCACTTACTAGGTTTAGGGGGCAATTACTTTTTTGTATAGCACAGGTTTGGATAACTTTTTTGTTTAATAAATGAAAATTTTTATTTACTCAGGTTATCTTTGTCTAATATTCAAATTTGTTTGATGATGTGAAATATGTGACTGTGACAAATATGCAAAAACAAAAGGAATCAGGAAGGATTGTGATACTTTTTTACATAGCATCTTTCTAGTTTTACTGACCAGTCAATGCACTCTACAAACGCAGGAGGTTTTTTTAACTCTTCAAAAATGCTATATTTCCATAAAGCTGCACTGTCTAATGCTGCCTGCTATGTGTGGAAATCAGACAGAGATTCAGTTTTATTTTATTTACATAGCACTAAAAACAGTGCTATGTACTAAAGGTACTTAGTATTGCCAGGTAAAGATCCTACAAAAGTAAAGAGAAAACACCAACAGTAACACAACCCCCTATGAACAAGCACTTAGTGAAAGTGGGAAGAAAAATCTCCCTTTTAAGAGTAAGAAACTACTGCCAGAACCCTGCTCAGGGAAGAGCAGCCAACTGCCATGGCCGGTTGGAAGGGGAAGAAGACAGGACAAAAGATACAGTGTGGAAGAGATCCAGAGATTAATAATAACTAATGATTAAATACAAAGTGGCTTAAAAACGAATAGTGCGTGTCAAAAGAAGAAGAAACACTCAGTGCATCATGGCAACACACCCAGTATCCCTAACTATATGCTTTAACAAAAAGGAAAGTTTTAAGCCTAATCTTACAAGTATAGAGGTTATCTGAGGGTCCTCGAAGCTGAAGGCTCTGCCTCCCATTCTACTTTTAAATACTCTAGGAACCACAAGTAAGCCTGCAGTCCGAGAGTGAAGTGCTCTCATGGGGTGATATGGTACTATGACGTCGTTAAGATGAGATACAATCTAATTATTCAAGACCTTGTATATGAGGAGAATGATTTCAAATTTAATTTCAGATTTAACAGTAAAACTATGGAACAATGCAACTATTGGAGAAATATGAAGAAATACACAACTTTTCCAGCCTTATAATAACGAATTCCAATAATCCAGCCTCGGTAAGCATGTTTTTCAGTTTTATAGATAGTTTCAAGAATTTCTGAGATGACAGGAAGGTAGGAGATTAGCCTAGAGTTTGCCAAGGCAGCTGGGTTAAGTGATGGATTAAGTTTTTATAATTTTTTTAACTCATAATATGAATTCATTTTTATTTCTTGCAAACAGCCAACATTAAGTTAAATTATTACAATACATCATAAGCTGTTCAGTAGGGCTTACAACAAAATCATTTAGAAAACTGCAAATTCGTCATTCTAGGTTGTAGACAGCATAGTAGTGATGTCATCAATCATGCTACACATAAAATGGAAATTGTTAATTAAGCTCAGAGTATCCAACCCTGAAGGTAAAACATCCAAGGAAACTAACCCCATTTTTGTTTAGTCAACTAACTGCATCCAACTAACACAGTACATTTACATAAGAACATCATACCAACAGTCAAAGATGGTGGTGGTAGTGTGTCGGTCTGGGGTTGCTTTGCTTCTTCACGACTTAAACGACTTGCTGTACTTGATGAAACCGTAAATTCTGCTCTCTACAAGGAAATCTTGAAGGAACAGCCATTAGTTCAGACACACACCAGCAAGTTCACTTCTAAGTTGCTCAAAAAGCAAAATGAAATGGAGTGAAAATAAAGTGGCCTAGTCAAAGTCCAGGCTTAAATCAGATTGAGATGGTATTAGCCTAAGCGGGCCTTTCGTACTGGAAAACCGTCTAATGTGCCTGAATTAAAACACTTGACCCACTCGTCTTTGCAGAAGAAGAGTGGGTCAAATTCTTCCATAGTGATGTGGAAGAGTTATTGCGAGTAATTGCAATGCTTATTTGCAGTTTTTGTTATCAAGGGTGACATAGCTAGTTATTAGGTTTAGTGGGTAATTATTATTATTTTGCATGGGGCCATGTAGGTTTACATAACTTTTGTTTTGTTTGTCAATTCAATAATAATTTTAAAACTGCCTTTCAAATTTAATATCCATCACATCAGAAACTCTGACTTCACCAACAAGGTCCAGAAACTTACACTGGATCTGGATGAAACCATAGTGTCCTTTGATGTGGTCTCACTCTTTACTTGCATACCTACAACTGAGGTAGTGGAAACTGTCAGGAAATGACTACAGCAAGACAGCTCCTTAGAAAACAGAACCAGCTTTACCCCCAAACAAATGTGCAAACTGTTAGATCTCGGCCTTACCACAGCATATTTTAAATACAACAAGGGTTTATACAGACAAAAACATGGATGTGTCATGGGCTTCCCACTGTCATCTATTGTAGTCAACCTTCACATGGAGGAAGTAGAAAGTAAAGCTCTTGGTTCTTTCAAAAGGACAGCACCAAGCCACTGCCCAAGAAGTTGAATCCTTCACTGCTCGCATCAACTCAGTGGATAAAAACATAAAGTTCACCAGGGAAGAGACAAAGGTCATAGTTTGCCATTTCTGGACTGTGCTGTGCGCAGAAGGGAAAGAAAAGAACACACATGTAAAGAAAGCTCTTAAAACATTTGGTTATCCTAAATGGACTTTCATCAAATCAGCAAAGATGAACTGGGAAGAAGGTCGCATACCAACTAGGGAGAATCAGAAGGACAAACAGAACAACATGGTCATCCCTTATGTAGCAGGTTTATCAGAGAAACTCAGGAGAATTTTCTACAAGCATGACCTCCTAAGCTACTTCATACAAAAACTGGTTCATCCTGAGGACAAAACTGCAGTACAGTGAGGAGAAACCAAACAGCCACTCCATACACGCATGGCAAAACATAGAAGAGCCACCTTGGCAGGACAAGACTGAGCTTTACACCTGCATCTAAAGGTTAAAGGTCACTTATTCGAGGATGCCAATGTTCACATTTTGGATAGAGGAGACAGTCGGTTTGAAAGAGGAGTGAAAGAAGCCATCTCTGTCCACTGTGAACGACCATCCTTGAACAGAGGGGGTGGCTAAGGACACAAACTGTCTGCCACCTACAATCCAGTTTTGAGATCCCTTCTCAGGCGCCACTCACATCTCACAAGTTCTCACAATGGTTTCACCTGAAACCTCTGCTAATAATAACCCACACCCTTTTTGACACCTTGACTCATGTGATCAATAGTTGGTCTAATGACCCTCTTAAGGGAAACTCCCACTAGGTTTTAAATACCTGTGACTCGGCACCATTTGGTTTTAGAACTGAAGAAGCTTCTTAGATGGGAGGTGAAACGTCTTCAAGAAACTTAAAGTCCAGTCGCCATTCTTTCCAAACTCCTTAGATTACCATGACCTGGATGATTGAGAACTTACATGGACATGGAATAATGTAACTTTTGTCAAATTAATGTGAGCTTGAATGTGTCCAAAATCCCATGGACCTAACAATAAATTAGAATTTAATAATAGCAATAACTTTGCAACTTTGTGTTGTCTTTGAGCAAACTGGATTAACTACAGCAAACCATTTGGCTCGCTAGAAGACCATGTGAACCAACTGTGGTAGGAATGTAGGAAAGCCTTGGTATCAAGGTATCACTGAGAACTTTCACAGACATGATACCTTGGTATCAAGTCACTTTGCTATACAAAAAAGGCAAAAAAAGGATCAAATGATTTATACAAACTACAGTCAAGGTGAAAAGTAGACTCAGTTATAAAAGTGCAAAAATATCTGCCTTATAGGCAAAGCAGGAGGCAGACAACAAAGACATTTTCTCTAAGTACTGAAGTAAATCAATTAAATCACAACACAGCTCTTTGTGAGCGCACAAAATCCTCAACATATTCCCTTTTTAAAAAAAATGTTTTGATTGGTGTCATGCTTTGAAATGAGCCGCACCAGATTAAATGACCTCTTTTTAGTTTCAAAGAGACATGCTGGTACTGTGCAAACTGTGCACATTAGGGTCAACTGCTTAGTGTTCTCCTCAGTCATGCTGGTTACTACGATTGGACTAAACTACTGTGAATTAGACAATTAAACTGAGCTTGCACTGCAGTAACTTATTGGCAGTGGTGGTGTTTAAGTCTTTTATGATCAAATTGTAGGAATTAATGTATCAGCAGAATTCAGCTGGGTGGACGCAGTGACCTTGCTGCCAGCCCTGGACCCCCAAGATCTGACCATATTGTTGATGCTGTATAGTTATAAAGGCCTAATACTCACTGAGTACTTGGTTGAGACGTTGCTGGCAAAGACACCAGTACGAAGTTTCTTGTAATTGGTCACCAGGTTTACAGACATCCTAGGAGGGATTTTAACTGACTCCACTTTATAGAATCTCTCTAAATCTTTCAGGTTTCTTGGCTGCTGCTTGGAAATTTGAAACTTCAGCTTCCTCCACAGATTTTCTATAGGACTGAGGTGTAGAGACAGGCTATGCCTGGCCGAGGTATGACTTTAGTGTGCTTCATCTTTAGCCTTTTGTGTGTTTTTGGTCATTGTCAAGACTGGTCCATGACCTTAACTGTTCTGGCTGAGGGAAGAAGGTTCTCGTCCGAAAATCTATAGTACATGGTCCTGTTCAAAGGTCTCCTCCCGCTGGTCTTCTCGTACTCTTAGCACAAAAATGGTTAGTGTTCCTCGGGTCATGCTTAGCATTTCTCTTCCTCTAAAAGTGGCGGGTCACGTTAAGGTCAGAAAGTTCGATTTTGGTTTTATCTGACTGCAGTGCTTTCTTCCATGCCTGATGATCATCCTCACCCATGAGGCCAGATCTTCCATGAAACTCCAAATTGAGTGATTTGATATCTTTTCAATTTTCAAAGAATTGCACCAGCAGCTGTCATCTTTTCACCACGTTTCTTGTAGCTCATTCCAGCCTTGTGCACATCAACAGTTTTCTTCCTGATGTCCTTTGACAGCCCTTGTCTTGCTCATAGTGGTGGATCGTTTGGAATGGAAGAAATTGATTCTGTGGACACGTGTGCTTTATTCACATAATGAGTTGAAACTAGGACTGTCTGTTATTGATACAAGGTCTTGAATAATCAGGCCTTATCTTATCTTAAAAACCTTATAGTACCGTATCACCCCTTTAGAGCACTTCTCTCATAGACTGAAGGCTTACTTGTTCCTAGAGTATTTAAAAGTAGAATGGGAGGCAGAGCCTTCAGCTTTCAGGCACCTCTTCTTTGGAACCAGCTCCCAGTTTGGATTTGGGAGACAGACACTATCTCTACTTTTAAGATCAGGCTTCAAACTTTCCTTTTTGCTAAATGATATAGTTCAGGTGACTCTTGAGTCCTCCCGTAGTTATGCTGCAATAGATGTAGGCTGCTGAGGGCTTCCATGAATAATTGAGTTTTTCTTCTTCAGTCACCTTTTTTTCACTCACTGTGTGTTCATACACCTCTCTGCATTTAATTATTAGTTATTAGTAATATCTGGCTCTCTTTCATCGCATGTTTTTGTCCTGTCTTCATCTGCTCACTGTCAGATCCCTGAGGCTGTTTCTGCTGAAGGTTTCTTCCTGTTTAAAGGGAGTTTTTCTTTCCCACAAGGAGCTTGTTGGGGGTTTTCTCTCTTTTTCTTGTATTATTGTAGGGTCGTTATCTTACAGTATAAAGCACTTTGAGGCAAGTGTTGTTGTTATTTGGCGCTATATAAGTAAAATTTAATTGACTGAATGTGGCACACAGACAATCTTTGTCTGGCTAGGTTGTAAGGGAAAAAAATGCTTTTTTCACTCAATGATCTGAAACTCAATTTATAATTTTTATTTAACCTCCTAGGACCTGGCGTCCACATATGTGGACATTTGGGTTATTTAGACCAAAATACTCAATTTAGCTCTACAAGGGCCTGGTATCCACTTACGAGGACATTATACTGCTACTGTTCTATTGAAATTTTAAATGAATATCCTCATATGTGGCTCTCATTTCTCTTAGAAACAAAAATCAGGTAAAAAAAAAAATCTGGTAATTCTTTGTTTTTACATTCATCGGGCCCCAGTCAGCCCAAATATCAAAGAGAAATTTGGAATGAATGGCCACTTTTACCATTGTGTGCCTTCCAAGAGTTACATGGTTACCCCTACAAGTCTGTATTAGTTTAGAGTGAATCGCTTTGAAATGTGTAGATATGGAAAACATTGTTTTTCTAAGTATTTAAATTGAAGTGGAGCTATTATGCTTTTTCCTAAATTGCCATAAATACACTGTTACAATGACACACGGTGTCCCATTATTTTTATTCATTTTTATTTTTGTTAATTATTTTTATTCTGATTACATTCAAAACAGTGGAGCTGTTTCACACAAGTCTCATGCATGCTCTTTTTTGACCCTGTTTTTCCACTGTATCAAGATTTGGAACAGCTACATTGTTCCTGAAAACATCTATTTTTTTACCTTTAAAAAAACATAATTACTGCTCTCTGATACATTGAAAAGAAAGCAGTAAGGCTATTAAAGAAGAATCAGACCTATAGGCTTGGTCATCTGGTACTGGTACTGACATGACTTGAAGAGTGCAGTCTTCTACTGTGAAGTGTGCTGCTTGTGCTCTGGGATATTGCTGTAGGCTGACTGTTGCAATGTACCCAAATGCTACATTCTGTTAATGTGAAAGAGGATCTCTAAACGTTTTAATAGCACGTTTTATATGTCTGGATCTGATACACTTAATTTCTCAGAAAACCATATTCCTTATTTTTTCATATAAAATTAGCTTATATATCATAGAGACTGTTAGTATGTGCGTCTTATCCAGATGTGTAAAATGTCAGTGTTCTGTCTTGCTGCTGATGCACAAGTCAAATCTAAACAATGTAGGCAAAATATTCAAGAAGCAGATTCATTGTTAAGGGTTTCGTTACCAGTATATCGTTAGTATCCAAAGCTACATGTCCTACTCTTTGTGTTTGAGTTTTAGTGGTTTAGTTACTGATTGCTGAGTCTGTACTGTGTGTCTCTATCATCCAGGATGAGTTCCATCCGTTCATTGAGGCTCTGCTACCCCAGGTTCGTGCCTTTGCCTACACGTGGTTTAACCTCCAGGCCAGGAAAAGGAAGTACTTCAAAAAACATGAGAAGAGGATGACTAAAGAAGAAGAGAGAGCTGTCAAAGATGAACTACTTGGGGAGAAGGCAGAGGTGGTATAAGTATATTGGATAACTGAAATAAGCACTACTTTTTTTTATTTTAAAAAGTTTTTTTTTAACTTTTTAAATTCTAATAATTTTAATTCCAAATCACACAACAGTTGCCCCAAGGTGCTTTATATTGTAAGGTAAAGACCCTGCAATAACACAAAGAAAACAGAAAACAAAAATCACAACAATCAGACGACCCCCTATGAGCAAGCACTTACTGGTGACAGTGGGGAGTTTGGGGAGTTTTTAGGACACCCTGATAATAATGAATTACAGTAGTCTGATTTTTATATTTAGCAATCAATGTTTTATATCATACCCATATTATATTGCATCTTCCCCAATTACACTAAGAATATGCTAGAACAAAGCTGACTTGTTCAGTTAGAGTTTCTGTTTCTTATTCTGTTCCTAGGTGAAACAGAAGTGGGCCAGTCGTCTTTTGGCTAAGCTAAGAAAGGATATTAGACCTGAATGCAGGGAAGACTTTGTCCTATCAATCACCGGGAAGAAAGCTGCATGTTGTGTCTTATCAAACCCTGACCAGAAAGGCAAAATGAGACGCATAGACTGTCTCCGACAAGCTGACAAGGTAAATTAAAAAGTTGCTTTGTATTTTCTTTTGGCTGGAGAGATAGAAATGCAGATAGTTTTTCTAACCCCAGACTAAAATTGCTGTCAAAGATGTGAAATATCAAGCAGTTTTTAATTAATTAAACTAACTCAGTCTAACTCAGACTAGCAGTGACATCAACTTTGCCGTCGAAGGTAAGTTTATTTACCTACTGTTTGTACTTGTAGCCGGCTTGTTTCTGCCTGAACTGCACAATCGCTGCTGTGAGTGGGTTTAACAGCTGATTTTCCTTGTCTTATGAATGCTATTTTCCATGACTTTTTCATTAAAAAGGTTTTTGTGACAATGCAAGGTTGTATCAGGTTTTTGTTTTTCATGATTTTACATCAAACATGAGGCTAGCAAGAAAAATATATGAACTAACAAAAGTGACCTTCAGCAGAACCAGACTTAGACAGGTTTGTTTTATGTGTCTCTGTAAAGCACTTTGAATCACCTTGCTGTTGAATTGTGCTATATAAATAAACTTGCCTTGCCTAATTAAAGGAGGTCAAACAACTCACAGCAGCTGAAAATTGATGGTTAAATATTATAACCTTTCTACTTTTTAAAGATTTCTGATTTTTAGTTAAGAAACTGTCTTATAAATATACCATCACCATACTGTCCGTGCCCCTGAACCCTCTGTTCCACCTCTCCCCGTACGTCCTTAAATTTAGTTACAGCTTTTTCTGTTTATTTTTATATTGTAATGAATTGTATCGCCCGTGTGTACACATTTATCTTTGTGATAGAATAGAATAGAATAGCATAGAATTCAACTTTATTGTCATTGCACATGCACAGGTACAGGGCAACGAAATGCAGTTTGCATCCATCCAGAAGTGTTTTAGTGATATAGATATATTACAATATATATTAGCAATAATATAGATATGTGAGTATATTACAGAAATGGGTCTATTATGGTATGTTATAATGTACACGGTATGAAGTATGTTGTGAATATTCTATAACTATAAGTATGTACAGGCTGTAGTGAGTACAAGCTATGAACAGGCTATGAACAGGATATAAATATGAAAAACTATACAGAATATGAAATAAATAACTTTACAGAAATCTGAGATATACAGCTATACAGAAATGGGAACTATGCAAGTTGTAAACAGTTGTAGGATTAAAAATTATCGAATGTACAGAATGATTATTTACACAGAGCTATACAGTAGTGCAGTTAAGATAAGTGAGATATAATTCCTACAGAGGCTATATAAAGTGCTAGTGGTTGTGAGTGGTGGTTCAGTCCATGTTATTATTGTGTGTTTGAGGGTACAGTTGTCCATTGTGATCATACAAAAGAGGGTTTTCAGGGAATACTGTTAAATGTACAGTTTTTATACCATATATCAGAACAAGATGTTTAGTGGGATTAAAGTGGTGGGTGGGTTCATTTCCATTTTCAAAGAAGCCAGTTGAGTCTAATGACAGATGAAGTCAGAGCAAGTCAATGTGTTAAAAAGTTAGATTGCCAGTTGTTGATCATCATTATTTTAATGGTTGGAAAAGCTAGTGAATTTTTTAGGCTCTGATCTTTAATTGTATTTGTGATCTTCCTGTTCAAACATTGCCTCAAAAAAAGGCCTGAAAGTGGGTTGATGGACCATTTTATATCTTGAAAAGTATTTGATATATGACGCTAAAATCAGAGACAGTCAAGCAAAATAGCGAATCAAAATCATAGCCTTTATGAAACTTGTAATACAATTTTAGTTAACCCTGAAGTTGGCTTAATAAAATTAGGAAATGCTAAATTTATAGCTAACTGTTTGCTTCATTGCCTGTGCCTGTATTGGTTCTCTCTGGGTATTATGGCTTCCTTACACAATCCAAAGACATGCTTGCAAGGTTAATTAGTGAATCTAAATTGGTTACAATTCTGAATCTGTTCGCCCTGTGATAAAATGGGGCTCTGTATGTACCCTGCCTGTCAGTCTCTGATAGTCCGTAACTCTGTGTCTTAAGCGGTCAAGGAAAAGGATGGATGCTTGGCCCATTCAGGGGACCAGTTTCACACTAAACATAGCAAAAGTGAGACTCATGTTTTTAGTCAGACATAAGTGGGGTTTTTTTGCTTTGTTTTTCCAAGGTGTGGAGATTAGACCTGGTGATGGTTATCCTTTTTAAAGGAATCCCACTGGAAAGCACAGATGGTGAACGGCTGGTGAAAGGAGGCCAGTGCTCCAATCCAGTCCTCTGTGTCCAGCCTCGACACATCTCTGTCTCTGTCAAGGAGCTCGACCTCTACCTTGCTTACTATGTGCAAGAGAGAGGTATGCACTACATACTACATACTTCAACATTGCTGTTCATGCTGACTTTCATGTATACATTTAGATATAGTAGACCTCTGGTAATATTAGATAAAATATGAGATTGCTACATGGTGACGATGCATCGTGCATCTTGTTGTAAAGAAGGAAAAAAAAACTTCTTTCTTTCAAGATTCTCTGTTCTACATTTCTATTATATCAAAATTTGTTCTTATGATTTCAGGATATCCTGGAAAGTTTAACTTTCCTCACTTTAAAATGCCGTTCTGTATTCTCTATGTGTTAGTTTGGTATTAGTGTCAGAACAGTGTTCATCTGTTAGCCACAGATGTCGAATAATTTGTGTTAAATGCAAACACACGTTAATCATTGTCAGAACCTGTACTGGTGTGAAATTTAACATTAGTCCCCAAATGGGAAAAAAACCCCTTAAATTAACATTTAACATTAAATAGATATGTTCTGCAAGTCTTAAGAGACTTTTTTATGTTGTACTATAATTTAGGACAAATGCTGCACTTTCTAATGTTAAGAAAATAATTATGATAATTGAGTTAGAATAAATTAAAGATTTAATGTATGAATAACAATGCAAAATGGTGACTTTCATTAATAAACAGGTTATAAAAGGTGGATGGTGATCACATGCCTGTTTGCCTGGTGTATTGGAATAAAACTGTTGTGTTGCTAAATAGAAAATGAACATGAGTGATCTTATTTAACACATTGAACAAATCAAGAAAATCTGCCATGAAAATGGTTTTCAGTCACAAAATATGCAGTTAGTATGTTAAAATATGCCCTCTGCTGGTTTTGGATGAGCATGTCAGTTAAGAACAAACAAACAAACAACAAAAAACAATATGCAATACATATCCATTCTGTGTTTTTACTGCATCTTTAAACTTTTTTGAGGATGGAGCTAACAATATTTAAATATGCTTGTTCTTATATTTTCCTATAAGAAAGAATATATTGGCTGACCTACTTTGCTTGTTGAAATTGCTGAAATCTTGTTCTGTTCTCTGCCTCATCCACAAACACTGTCTCACTCTCGCTCTCTCCTTTCAGAGGCCGAGCAGAGCAGCAGTCCCAGTCGCACTGGTGTGGGTTCTGATCAGGAGGACAGTCGAACTGCCACCATGGGTAATGTAAAGTATATTTCTTTATTTTTCTTTAATCTGTTTACATATCTCTATATGTCTCTATCAGGTAATATGATCAGATAAAATAAATATCTTGTACATAAACAGTCTAATTTGCTAGAGCATGGGTTGACTTCTTAGACACAAAGTAACAACAAAGACTGCAGTATTCTGAGCTGTGCCTTGTATTTACAAGTTTTAAATGCTGTTATTAATATTTATTACAAGCGGAAACATGGACCTGTATAAATTAAGAAAACTACCCAATCTATCAGTTATATTTTTGCTTTGGACTGCAAAGACCAAATAAGCTATTTAGGCAATTAAACATCAAGATCCAAAGTGTAATTATATAAATACTACCTTAGTTTATCTATTTTCTTAGTGTGTAACTGCTGCTGTTTTATTTTTGCAGATGGTCCAGAGTTCCAGGAGAGTTTTGTAACATCAGGAGTTTTTAGTGTTACTGAGCTTGTTCAGGTCTCGAGAAGTAAGCCTGCTTTACCATTATGTTTACCTTTACACAGCTACGCTACCTTTGGCAGTGTTCTTACAGAGGCTAGTATTGTCATTGTAACACCAACCCTTCTTTAGCTCTGTCTTGACAGATTTGGTTTAAATATTTGAATTTGAAAAATGTTGAAGGGCATATTATTCTTGGACTAGTTTGAGAATATAAGAACAAAATGCAAGTGCAATTTCAAGTTGTTTTTATGATGTCAATTGAGGCAGCAGTGCAGTTTATTAATCAGAAGGTTGGTGGTTTGAACCCTGACTGCTCCAGTCTGTATACCAAATGTCCTTGGGCAAGGTACTGAACCCCAGGTTGCTTTCTGATGCATTCCTCAGAGTGTGAATGTTCAATAGGAAGCACTTATATGTAGAAGGGTGAGTGAGATATGCTGTATGAAGTGCTTTGAGTGCTCAAGTAAAGTAGAAAAGCACAGCATTTCTAATTTGTTGGCCTTATTTTTTGGTAAGATATGGTAACAACAGGATATCCATATCCGATTTTCACCCTCATTTAGCTGTTTATAGCGCCTTTGTCTCCTGGGGGTGGAGAACATGTCATGGTGGAGTACATCAATCCTATCAGGATAGTTTGATCTCAGGATAAAAGTGGACCCACAGAACAACTCAAGTCATTTCCTCTAAATTGAATTTCTAAACATATGGAATCAAACCACACTGTCTCTTTTATTAACCATGTAAAATATTCAAACAGAAAACATTTACAGCCTTTTGTTTTGTTTTGTTTTTATTCGTGACCTTTAAAAGTAAACTGATCTGGTATGACTGGTGATCTGAACTAAGTGGGGGAGGCCATAGCAAAATCTTAAGTGTTGACTGTGAAAGTCAGTGAATTACATGTACATGATTAACAAAGCTTTCCTTGCTGCTTTGTGAGTAGATATAATGAAATCTAGATAGGAAATTAAAGACTAGTCAATTAGCACAGTATTGGGCTTTGCCACACACTTTGTGTACCTGATATTCTGTTTTAAGTGCGTAACTCATAATCTGTCTTTTTCCCATGTAGCTCCCGTTGTAACAGGAGTAGGGCCTGGTTTCTCTGTGGGGGAGCTCCAGGGTCATCTGGCCTATGATCTCAACCAGTCTGTTAACCAGCCAGTCAGTCTCAGACGATCACTGGCCAGCACCTCATCCAGCGGGTATTTTTACACACACACACACACACACACACACACACACACACACACACACACACACACACACACACACACACACACTAGTTTTCATGTCTTACTGAGCACATCTAATTGACATAATGCTTTCCCTAGCCGCTTGCCCTAACCATGAAAAATGAATGCCTAAACATAATTGTAACACTGATACTTAAACCACATTTTGAGCCTCAAAAATGTCTTCAAACCTGCGGGTTTGCATTTTGTCCCCATAAGGGACTGTACAATTTTCTGTCCTCACAAAGATGCCTAAACATGCACACACAAACAGGGTTGTAAATGGAGACTTCAATTTCTGGTGAATGTTCAAGCACATAAAAGGCAAAATGCAAGTGCACATTAAAATATAGGAGAACGAAAACAAATACATAGAAAGATAATAAAGGGACAACCAGGAGGCATGTACTCTGAGAGCATAAGATGGGTCTATGCCTAAAGCTGCTCAGTCAGATTTTTTGACATATAAAGGATGATGCCTATATACTGCACATATACTGTACTGTACTGTACATTTATGTATGCCTGCAGGTAAGGCTGGGCACTGAAAGCCGACTGAAAATTTTCAGAAATATTATCAAAAAGATTGGACCGACTTGCTGAAATATAAGTCTTTTCAACTTTAAAAACTTTTGAATAGAAGGTGGCTGATAAATATTTAGAGCAATTGCACTTCTGCAAGGTAGAGGTTTACACTTACACTGTAAAAGTGTAAGTGATGACAAGTGATGTGTGAGAGTTGTAGGTTTTTGAGGTTTACCTTTTTAATTCTTTGGAAAAAAGATGGAAGTAGGGAATCCATTTGTCCAATAATCCTGTCTATTTTAAAACGGATTCACTGGGAAGGATGAGCAGCCAAGAAATGGTACAGAGACTCATCCCCTGACTGCAGTTACTGTAGGCTCTGATGTCTGTTTGCAGTAAGATTCATGTAAACAGTGCTGTGAGGTATGGCAGGATACCCCTGAGAAAAATACCTCAGTGATCATCTTGTTTAGCCCACTGCTGCTTTAGTTTCCCTGTCCTTGTTTAACCTTTCTAACACTTCAGCCTTTGTTTTATTGGAGAGCAGTTTTCTGAATTGCTCATTTAAATCACATTTAATAGGATAAAGTAGCTTTAAGAATTTATTCAAGCAAAACTCTCTTTCTTTAAGGTCGTGTTTTGCTCTTTGCTCTCTTACTATTTTCTTACTTTTTTCACTGTAGGTACAGAAACACCTTTAGTCATTGACCCCAATACAAAAATAAACTTTCTATAGTACATTTGTGCCAAAAATAAGATAAAGCTCAGACAAGCCTGTATCTGTGCTGAAGGGTTAATGTTAGGCAGTAATAAATGAGCAACTACCACAGGAAAGACTGGCAGAATTTCTTCTTTGTCACAGTGAAGAATTAGTCAGCTTTTCATTCAGTCGGCCTGGTAAACACACGTCTGTGGCAAACTTTTGATTTCCCCGGCCATATCACACACACATATCTGCACAATTTGCAAGTTTGCTCACTTACAAAGAAGGATTGGAAGAAAATGCTGCAGTCAGATGAAACCAGATTTGACCTCTTTGACATCAGCTCCGCCCGCCATGTTTGGAGGCAGAAAAAGGTTGAATGTGACTCAAAGAACATCATCCGCACAATCAAACACAGAGTTGGAAACATCATAGTTTGGCCTGTTTTTCTGCTAAAGATGATTTCACAATAAAATCTTGGATGAGAACCTCCTTCTCTCAGCCAGGATGTTGATGAGATGAAGCACATTAAGGTGGTGAAAGCTAAAGCTTCCAGTTTCTAAGCAACAGCCAAGAAACCTAAAGGATTTAGAGAGAGTGTGTGAAGAGGAGTAGGCCGAAATCCCTCCTGAGATGTGTGTAAACCTGGTAACCAAATACAAGAAACTTCTTCCTGCATGTAGCAGTAAGAAGTAGCTCAGGAGGTATCTCCTGATAAGACAGTTGGTGCTTCGATCCCTGACTCACCCCAGTGGGCATGCCAAATGTCCTTGGACAAAGTTGCTCTTGCATCCATCGGAGCATGAATGTGTGTGAACGTTAGTTAGTAAGCACTTAAAAGCATAGAAGAAAGTGCTTGTACGATTGGGTGAATGTAGCATTTTGTATAAAGCGCTCTGAGTGCTCTGGAAGAGTAGACACGTGCTATATAAGAATCAGACAATTTACCATTCTTGCTGGTTTACTCATCCACTAAGTACTAAGTCATGTTGTTCTTGAGAATCAAATACTTTTTTCACAATGACGTGAAAATCCGTTCAGAACTTTTATTTAATGTGTTTTCCTGTTTGACGTTCTGTCGCTCTCCATCAGAACAAAACTGTCATAAAAACGAGAAACCGTTCATTTCTTTCTAAGTGGGCAGACTTGCAAATTCAGCAGGAGATGAAAGAATGTGTCCAGTTGAATGTTTTTATTCACTAGGCATCTTAAGTTTGCAACAAGTATTCATTGGAAAATCAATTGCACTTAGGAGGAACATTAAGTGTGCAGTGTGTTATTGTGCGGACTAAAATCAGTATATGGTTGGAAAAGTAAGAAACACCACTTATTCTTTACAGAATTTATCTGACATGATAACAGTACACAATAGTTTACAGAAATGTTTTTTTGATTCTTGCCCTTTTTTGGCTTTATTTAATAATATTAATAATATTTAATAGTGACAGTTGAGACTGACAGGAAAGCAGAGAGAGAGGGGGGGGGGGGAAGACATGCAGCAAAGGCCAGAAAGGCCCAGAAATGGTTAAATGAAAATGGGCTGCCAGGGTTGGATTGTAAATGATTTGGGTCTCTGAATGAAACGGGAAACAGTAATGCTGCTAAAAAGCAAGTTGACTTCAGCCCACACACAGGTCCTTATGGCCTCACAGTAATCTTACCTTATGCATTTTAACACTGGACTATGCTTGATCTCCTCACATGGTGCTCAGTGAAACCAGGATCCTAAATGTGTGAGCATCTCTCTATGTGTCTTCAGGAGTAAACGTCATAAGTCTGGCTCTATAGAGGAAGAGGCTGATAGTCCAGGTGGGGAGTATTACCATTCACCTTCCTCACCAGCCAGCAGCTCCAGGAACTGGACTGATGACATGGAAGGAGGTAAGACTACCATATCGACTTTCCTATTTACAGTCATGCTGCTGAACAGATTAGGGCCAGGTTTACTAATACATTGCACCATCACAAACGGGTTTTTGGCATTTAAAAAAATATTGTTGGTAATTATGAAGAGAGCACAGTGACATAATTGAATGCAAGAGGCGGGATTTTTATGCGACTGACTATGTTGTATATCTATTTCTGTGAGGAGAATATTTAAATCAAGTATGTAAACTAATGTACTAACATTTGTGTTAGTACATTTGTGCAATTTACTGCTAATTCATCAAAACTAACAACTAAATCTATTAACTAAAACTAACCTATTTGGGTATTGTGCTCAGATGCTAATTTGCCCTGTTTATTAAATCTGGCCCTAAAGCTTGTGATGCACTTATTTGGATTATTATATTTAAGATTAGCATGTAGGAAAATCCTGTTATTCACCAAAACGATACTAGCTAGTCAGTAGTATAATTAAATAATAATGAATTCATATATTTTATCAGTATTTTTATCAAGAGGCAGGGTCATGAACAGATTCTGGACAGTTGTTATGCATAAGAATAGGATTTGCTTAGGCAGCCTGTATCAGCTGCTGGCTCAGCAGATACCTTCTATACATTGCAATGAAGGGCGCGCTGCATCACTGACTACAAGAAGGACAACACAGTCAGTGTTCAGCCCACTGCATCTCTTGCAGACGAGCTTAACAACTTCTATGCTCGTTTTGACGCAGACAACAGATCTGTTGTCTGCGTCAGAATCCTCTACCCTCAGGAGGACAGTGAGGCTGCAACTTTAACTCTGAAAAAAGAAGCTGTGAGATGGACCTTTAAAAAGGTCAATCCTTACAAAGCTCCGGGACCGGACGGCATCCCAGGCCGGCTACTCAGAGTGTGTGCAGACGAGCTGGCAGAGGTGTTCACCAACATCTTCAACCTCTCCCTGAGGCAGTCAGTGGTCCCCACGTCCCTCAAAGCATCCACCATCATTCCCGTTCCCAAAAAATCAGTGGTCTCCTGTCTGAATGACTACCGTCCTGTTGCACTGACATCCGTCATCATGAAGTGCCTGGAGCGGCTGGTCAAAAGTCACATCTGCTCCTCCCTCCCTGACACACTGGACCCTCTTCAGTTTGCCTATCAGACAAACAGAGCCACAGAGGATGCCATCGCCCTGGCAACGCACACCACCCTCACTCACCTGGAGAAAGGGAATACATATGCAAGGATGCTCTTCATCGACTACAGCTCGGCATTTAACACCATCATCCCCTCAAAACTTGCCACGAAGCTCGTCGACCTTGGGCTGGGAACACCGATCTGCAGATGGATTCTAAGCTTCCTCACAAACAGGCCCCAGGTGGTGAAAGTTGGTAAGCACACCTCCTCATCACTCATCCTAAACACAGGTACGCCACAGGGTTGTGTGCTTAGCCCCCTCCTATATTTCCTGTTCACACACGACTGTGTTGCTAAACACGACTCCAACATCATCATCAAGTTTGCGGATGACACAACCATCATCGGCCTCATCACAGACAATGATGAGACGGCCTATAGAGAGGAGGTGATGGCACTGTACAAGTGGTGTCTGGAAAATAACCTGACTCTCAACATCAGCAAAACTAGAGAGATGATAGTGGACTACCGGAAACAACCAGTCAGAGAACACCAGCCCAGCCACATCAACGGTGTCAAGGTCGAAAGGGTCAGAAGCTTCAAGTTCCTTGGAGTCAACATCACAGAGGACTTCTCCTGGACCCTTCACACAGACACTGCTATCAGGAAAGCTCGCCAGCGGCTTTATTTCCTGAGGAGGCTGAGGAAGTTTGGCATGAACGCCAACATCACCTCAAATTTTTACAGGTGTGCAATTGAGAGCTTGCTGACGAGCTGCATCACAGTTTGGTACGGAAGCTGCTCTGCCAGCAGCCGTAAATCACTACAGAGGGTTGTGAAGGCAGCAGAGCACATCACTGGCACGAGGCTTCCTGCCATTCAGGACATTTATCTCCAGCGATGCCTCCGTAAAGCACACAGCATCATCAAGGACCACAGCCACCCAGCACATCAGCTGTTCTCCTTGTTACCATCTGGCAGACGTTACAGGAGTCTGTCTGCTCGGACTACAAGACTTAAAAACAGTTTTTACCACCAAGCCATACGACACCTCAACCACAACACTCAAACACATACAACACAGTGCACAGGACGCACTCAGAAGCTACTTGCAGCTTCACAAGTACTCTGTTTAATCTGCACTGGTCACTCCACTTTATTGTTATTGCTATTTATATTTAAAAAGTACAATACTGTAATGTTCTGCTGCTCATTCCTGTACAATATCCCATCTGCCCTCCCGTCATATTTCTTTTCAAGATTTTCTTATTTAATCACTAGTGTACATATATTTATATTTATAGATACATATATATTCAGTCATCTTTTCTCTTTTGCCACGTCTCTCTAATATTTTGCTCCTTACTATTTTTCTATTTTTTTAATTACTTTATTTTATTTTATTTATTTTATTATATTTTATTATATTTTCTTCTACTGTATCATGCTGCTGAGTGACTGCTGCTCGTCAAACACATTTCATTGCAATGTTGACCCTGTGCTAACTTGCATATGACGAATAAAACTGAAAACTGAAACTGAAAACTGTGCATTTTAATCTGCTTTAGCTTTTGCATCCCACCACATTTATGCTATGTGACTCAGTCAGTCCATATTCTGTGACCGTTGTCTACTCTGGGGGGCTCTGGGAGGGGCTCTTACTGTTATTCTCATTTCCAGCTTCCCACGTATGCACATGGAAGGGCACCAATGCCTGCACTCTTTGCCTTATACTTTCCAAATACCAAAGAAGAACGGCAGACCACATCTGACATTTAAGAATGACAGGTTCCTCACGCCACTCTAACAAAGTTCTAATCACCGGCGCCTAACCTGGAAATTCTGATTCTAATTTGATGGAGCTGAGTATCACTTACATACAATGTCTTACTTTTTTGGTTAGGTGCCACAAAACGTTTTAAAATGCAACATCAGCACAAAGGGAAACAGTTGGAAAACCTTTCCATTATAAGCCATACAAATACCTGTGGTCTAGTACACAACTGGTTTCTGCTGAGTCAGGATCGTGTGCTTCATGATTATATATTATATTATTTTAAGACCAATTTCTAGAGAAACTAACATAAGTACAAATGACAGAAAATTTTGGGTGCTTTTGTGTGTGTGCGTGCGTGTCTGTGTGTGTGTCTGTGTGTTGTGGGATTCATTTAGGGCTGTCTCCCCCGGTGAAGAAGGCAGAACTGGACAGTCCTTCTCCCCAGGAAGACTCACCAAGAATGGGTTCCTTTACTCAGCACCACCGGCCTGTTATAGCTGTTCACAGTGGTCAGTAGCACACACACACACACACACACACACACGCACACACACACACACACACACACACACGTGTGTGTGTGTGTTAATGTTAATGTTATATGTTAATTTGTTATTTACTTAAAGGATGCACAGAACAACATGTCATTTTTTTTCTCAGGTCTGTCCCGGAGTCCACATCCCTCCTCATCTCTTCATTTCCCATCTTCCTCCTACTTCCCCCATGGAGCGATCCGTTATCCTCCTCATCTTGCCCAAGACCCTCTAAAGGATCTGGTTTCATTAGCCTGTGACCCTGCCAATCAAACCCCTAGCTCAGTGAGTACATCTAGTCAACACAAGCCAACACACTATTCCCTTTCTCCATTGCACCTCAAGCTAGTATTACATGTATGCTGCAAAAATAAGTACAAATGTTTTTGAAGACAGATATTTCTTGTGCAACCAATTCAATCACCATATTAGCAGTTCCTCCAGACCTGCAGCACTTTGTAACTATAGACAGGGTTGCACATAAGTGGTCCGCAGATGCACATGTGCTGTCAAAATAAAAGACGTGCGCCAGATAAGAAGTTGCAACGCGCGTTTGCGTACATAAGATTTTCTGGAGGAGGACAGACGTTTGTTTAGAACTCTTAAAGATGTCGAAGAAGCAAGCTCCTTTAAGCAATTACTTTGGTGTTCCTCCACCTCCAAAGAAATGTCAGAAGGAGTCCGAACCGCAAAAGAAGCGTGTATTCTCGGAAAAGTGGTTGCAGGAGGTGAGCTGGCATTTGTTTGAAGCCAGAAAATCTTATGTACACAAATGCGCATTGCAACTTCTCATCTGGTGTGCATCTTTTATTTTGACAGCGCATGCGCACCTGCGGACCACTTATGCGCACCCCTGTCTATAGATGGAGAGTGACAATATCTCCACATGTATAAACATAAAAGTAAAAAAAGACACAAAGAGAAGAACTTTGATGCAGCAAGTACTTTTTTTTACATAAAAAAACCCCCTGAATGTGGAGCGGTGAAGGTAGAAGCAAGTCAGGATATGTGTGCGTGAATTAGAGGGAGACAGGAGGAAAGGTGAACATGCAAGGTGTAGAAATATAGAAGGTTAGAAATGAGGACATCAGAAGGACAGCCAGAGAGGCTGAGATAGTTTGGACATGTGCAGGAGAGCGAGTGCGGATATATCAGACAGAGGATGATGATGAAGATGGAGCTGAGAGGCAGGAGGAAAAGAGGAAGACCTCAGAAGATTCATGGATGTAATAAAGGAGCACATGTAGAGGGCTTGTGTGACCAAGGAGGATGCTGGGATAGGGTGAGATGGACGCAGATGATCTGTTGTAGCGACCCGTAAAGGCAGCAACCAAAAGAAAGAGGAAATCGCATCTAATTTTTTATTCCACACTGGATATCCACAGTGCAATGTATAAATTAGACCACTTCCTGTGAGTTCCAGTCTCCACCCTAAGGAGAAACCCCTCAGGGGCACATGACATCACCTCTGTCCATAACACTAGCATATTTCATATTACTGTGGGTTTAATGCTTCTTTAATGAACAAAATTCATATTTCCAAAATATTCCAGCTGAATGGAAGTAACCAGGTCAAAGTGCCCAGTCACTACATCTCGTCACAAATGTTGGCACCCCCTGGACCTGCACCCTCTCTGGCGAGTCCCCCATCCTCCCTTTCTAGGCCGACCCTTCCTACAGAGTCAAAAGCTACTACCACGTCCTCTGATGCAGGAGCAAACTCCCCCACATCACCCAGTAAGTGGTCATAAATAATCTACTATATATACAGATAATATATACATATATATACAGTTTGTACAAAACATTTCAGTGAATACCGGTGAAAATGAGGCTTAGAGCATCAGTGACAAGTAGAGCAACTAATGATCTGTTCCATAAAATCAAATAACTTCCAGTATATCTTCAGTATCAAGCTGGTCAAATAAAAGTTATTAGTAAACGCTGCAAATTTGATTTTCCAAAGTATAAGCAAATATTAATATGCTGCCCAGAATAAAACAGTTCAGTGGAAGCTGCTGTGTACACTTCCATGTTCAATGCACGATATTAGAATTTTCTCATATTTTGTCAAGTTTGTGATTTCTGACAGAAATCTGATGCCATACTGTTATTCAGATCAACTACATACATTAAAAGTGGAAAATGTTTTTCAAAAACGACACTGTTAGGAGATGGTCATTATCATTCAAACACAATATGAAAAGAATTAACTCTGCCTTTTGAGATACTGCTTTCTGCACTCACTTGGTTGAGCAGGTGACCCATTTGCACTTTCTTGTAAAAAGAGGTATGAGAATAGACTGGCAGGTCCAGACGCAGGAGGTGGACTGATGTTAATACCTGATAAAGACAGTGTTGTTACAATGTCGTTGTTAGTTAGCAGTTAATTGAATATTTTGTTTACATTGCTGTTACCTTTCTGCTCATTTCTGTGTAAACATTTAAATGTGTGTCAGTTGTATTTCATATACAGTGGACACTTAAAGCCCAGATCTAAGCTGGGCGACATTTGTGGAGTTTGGGGTTTTATTCCAACTTCCAACCTGCAATACAGACAGAATAAATATAATATATTTATAGAATATAGAGTAAAGAGGAGATGGGCAATACTCTGCCCAGTTCACATCAATTTCTCAGATAATTCTGAAGGGAAAGACGAACAATAAGCAAACTTAATTCAGCCAAATATTCTACAGTGAGCAGAGTTGTTGTTGTTAACCCTCAGCATACTCTGCCCCGGGGACCCCTCCAGCTAATCGATCATCCTTCGTGGGAGTCACCCCTCGAGACCCAGGTGGACTCTACCAAGCGCAGGTCAGTATGGTTTACTTCATTGTAAAAGTCGTTTCAGGAAGGATTAGATGACCCCAAACACCAGAAATTTAGAGATTTCACTGTTCAATATCTGGAAAATTCTGGTATTTTTAGTTCTGTGTCGTGTATTCCCAAATGGAAGTTTCAAAGGTTGAGTTGTAGCTGCTGCTGGCAAACGTCTCCCTAATACTGCACATAAATATTTTCAGTACCAGTGTTTAGTTCAACATGATCAAGAAAGTCCTGGATTATACTTGTGTGTGAGAGGAACTCTGACTTTGTACATTTCTAAGCTGAGTCGTTGTATTTGTGTTTTAATTGTGTGTCTGTCTCCTTTCCAGTCTTGGTATTTGGGCAACTGAGGGAACTTTGGAGGAAACGTGATTGTCATGACAGTAAACTTCTGGGGGGGAAAAATCATGTTGTGAAGACATTTCCAGAGGAAAAATGTATTAACCTCTGGTCATACATATATATAAATATACGTTGCAATATATTTATATATGTGTAAAGAGACGTCCTGGATGGAAGAAGGATGCTGGGCTCTCTCAGCCGTTTTATATCCCCAGAATGAACTATGCTTTATGACATTACATGTTTGTCACAAATGGCATATTTTCAAAGAAAAGTAACGACTTAATGCAGAGGTTTCATTGGTCCAAATGAACTACAGACCAGAACCAGGCATCAACACATCAGATTCTCAGAAGCCTGAAACTTAACTGTGTCCCCAGGATGAGTCCTGTTTCCCTGGGATGGATGTCAGCCTTGACCCCTGTACCCTGGATCTCGACACTAAGTCAACTACAAGGCCTATATAGACCTCATCCCTCCCTCAACACTTAAAATGCCCCACTCTCCGCTGCAGGTGCTGCTTATAATATATGCAAATAAGCCTCCTTTAATTTCTGAACCGACCAGAAGAGGTTGTTAATATTTAATGTTTATTTGCACTTTTTAAGTATGTCATTGATACGTCTGAAGAAAATTACAAGCTGAATAGCGCAGTTTCTTTCACTCTTCCCAACAAAACACAGAGGCTTCATCTTTTTTATTGACAATCATCCACCTGAAATTATTTAGTTGCTTTGCAAGGCTCATGTTTGTAAGACTGTTTGATTGTGCTCTTTGGTAGAAAACAACGAGTAATAGTGGAATATAAGAGCTATATTCATGCCTCCTCCTCCACAGCACACAATGCTACAGCTGAAAGCAAGTGTGGAGCAAGGCCCAGTTTTACTATGCCATGTTAGAGTGCATGAGTGGGCCATGACCTCAGTTCCAAACGTACAGTGTTTGACATTGACGTGACTTCCTCAGTAGAATTATCAAAAGGCAAACACATACCTGGATGATGTGGCAGCACAGCCAGCAGTACATTGGCTGCTGAATGTGGCTGAACTGTAGCCTGGTTGTGTAATGTAGTGTGC
The DNA here is from genome assembly GCF_057382185.1 of Mchenga conophoros. Classification (NCBI taxonomy): domain Eukaryota; kingdom Metazoa; phylum Chordata; class Actinopteri; order Cichliformes; family Cichlidae; genus Mchenga; species Mchenga conophoros. The sequence continues at coordinate 16,368,439 of NC_140542.1, forward strand.
GTGTGTGTCTGTAGATGATTGTGTATGAGAATGTGATGGTTCCTGCATTTCCACACTCATTCCTGCTTTGAAGAGATGTCCTGTAGTTTCTGTTTGTCTCAAAATGACAGGATCTGTGTTTGTGTGTGGGTGGGTTAGAAAGAGATAAAGCAGGTGCTGCACTATGATTACAGTAAAATACGTTTCTTTCAAAAGTTATGATGTGGTATGTTGCCAAGCTGGAGGTTTAGCAGACTGTTTTTTGTTTTTGATGAAGGTGTTGATGCTGATGAGCATGTTATGCATATATGACTTGAACTGTGGACAAAATCTGGGTGTGTCGTCTAGCTGTAGAATAAGTGGTGGTCCCTGACAAGTTCTGCTCTGTGTAGTTCAACCCCAACCCAATCTGAACAACGTGTGATGGAACAGCAGCAGTAGGGTTTGATTTGGGACTGGGCTGGGCGACACAGGTGAACAGAAGAACGGTGCTAGAGTTGTTTTCCAGTTTGAAGTGCCAACATCAACAAATTAAGCATTTTAAGGTAGGTCGAGCCCTTGGTTTTCTGTGTAAATGTTGATATAGAGTTTGCATTATTGCTTCCGAGGCAAAGCAGTGTTCTGTTATCGCTGACGTTTCACAGCTTCAGTTATCAAATACATTTCTATAGTGGTCTACTGAAAGGCTTACAAGCTACATTTTAACATTGACTGAAATCTTCAGAAACATTTAAAAAGGTGAAAAAACATAACGATGAAAGAAGGAATAAAATGAGGATCAGATTCTTGAATGCACCTTAAACATCATCAGTTCTGGCAAATAAAATTCATTGTAAACTCTAAAAGAAACTGTAGTAGACATGTGCACCATGGCCCTTTGGTAAATCTTACACAATGTCATTTGTGTAAGATAATGTTACATGTTGACAATGTCAAGATTTTTAAGAAGTAATACATTATAGTCTGTGCCATAATTTATTTCTAAGAACTGGTGAGTCTAAAGCAGTTTCCTAAACACTTGTTATTTTTCCGTGGATGTAACGATGTAAAAATGTGTTTTTGATAGTGCAATCTGATTGGATACCACACGAGAAGAGTTTCCGAGTAACCTGTATTATTCACAGGAAATTTTCTGCTGGATTGTTTCTGCAGTCCGTCAGTTTTTTCCACTTGCTTTCTGTGCACAGAGAGTAAGAGAAAACTCCAGACATTGTTCCTTGGTGTAGTTGTTGTAGGCTGTTTTCATGACCCACATTTGTCTCCATCTCCTTGGAAACAAATATTCTTATTGGAAGAAAGTTTTTTTTTAAAGTGTCCCCACTGCTGTGGTCTGACCAATGACAGTTTTCTTCAAGTCCTATGCTTCAGCACCTTCAATGCGAAATAATAAAATGGATATTGGTTCAGAGAGCCATATATTTTCAGCTTTAACTAGGAAACCCAATGCTCCCTAGGATGTAGGTCTGAACACTTTCTGTTCTCAGAAAAGAAAACAGAATCTTGCAGAGCTTTGTTTCCACGTTCTATGGAAAACTTACCCGAGGACATTTTATCATTCAGCAGGACAATGATTCAATTCTATAATATTCACATAGCACCAGTTTACGACAACAGTTTTGTCTTTATATGGTAAGGTAAACATTAGGATATAATACAGTGAAAAAAAGGGGAGGAGAAGTGCATGTGCCCCAGCACCATTTAGCCATTTGAATTTGTCATGTGGCTCAACAGCACTAAAACTGGCTCAGTAGATAAAATAAATGTTTGCAGTGTGTTCTAATAATAGTCCGTAAAGGAAGCATATATAATGTAGGTACTGGTCCCAGTACAGAATCTAATGGAACTTCATGACTGACTTTTTTGCGTGAGGAAGCTTTGTTTACGTGATTAATTCTGAACCCCTAAGCTTGTGGCGCTGTGTATTTAAAAGGGTTTATGCTCAGACCTGCTCAAGTTAAAGCAGAGGCTTTAAAGAGAATGTGCTGAAGTTCAACAGCTGAAGAAGATAGAAAATTGCTTCACTGGGCTTCCAGTGAACTGTTAGCAAAGCAGGTGGTATAGTCACTGGAAATATTGGACCCAGGATTTCCAGTGATATTTACAGTTTTGATCATGCAAGATATTACTTTGCACTGGAAGCAAACATCTGTGGGATCATGCAAACGCCTTGCACCAAAATGCACCAAGCAGCAGAAAAAGACAGCAGTTCACAGATATGGACAGGCTTCACGCGTGTGTTTGTACAGCAATTCGGACAAAAAACAGAAATTCCATTTTAACATTTTCCTTCTGTTTCTCCTGCCTCCTGTTGTCTTTACATTTATAAATGCTTGTGTGAGTTACTATGGGAATGGGCATGAATGATCAATTTCTAAGGAATCTTACTTGGACGTGTCCCCATATAATTTGAATCTTATATCTTGAAATTTGATTTGATCTTGTCTGTTTTCTGTCAGGCCACACCTAAAATGTACTTTACCTTGCATTAGAACAGAGATGTCGGTGCATTTCCTTTTTCTTTCCCACGGTTTGGGGGCTATAGCTAAGTTAATTTAGTGCCTACAAGGGATCAATGACATGGACAGAAAGTGTTGATATGAACTGGATTTTAGTTTAAGGTTCAGTTAAAGTTGTCTTAAAGCTGATGTATATTGCATGGTGCTGTCCTGGTCGCTGTGCTGACCTAACCAATGCATGGCTCAACTTGATAATACCTCTCCATCTCTGTCTTGCTCTTCCTCATCCTTCTTTTCCTCCCTCTGTTCTGCAGACTACATCAGAGGGAAGTGGATGGAAGGCTATATGTTTCTTTGAATTTAATAATAGCTCTGTTGTTAAACTTTTGCACGATATTTCGTAAAACACATTATGTGCCTTGCCTTTAGTTAAAGAACAGTAATATTTTATGGAAACATGATCATATGTTTCACGGTACAAAAAAGCTGCATGTGTGATTACTCGACATTAACCAGTGTAGCAAGTGCACATTTTTTGGTTGTGGTGGTGCGCCACCTGAGATAGTAACTTACGGCTAAGCTCTATGAAAGCTTCCACTAGCTGTTTATCATCTACTCTGTTATCCTAAAGATAGAGCAATTTTTACAGTGTGAAAGGAAGTGTGTGAAACTTTGCGGAAATATGCTCTTTTTACTGTCGTATGAAGAAAACAACTTTGTTCCCTAAATAATATACATTTGGTTGCAATTAAGGTAGCTCAGCTGTTATATCATGACCTACTGAAAGTGTGAACTTGGTCTGTATGGCCCCAGTGACGCAGGCCTGGAGATCAGTTGACTACCATCTGGCAACTACACATGAGAAAAACGTGTCCTCGGCTACTCCGAGTGGTAGTGAAAAGTGCCACACAAACCGGAAATGGACAACCTGTGCCGTCCAACTAAAAGTTTTGCCTTTTACAGCTGGTTGGCTGAAGCAGTGAGGCTTGACTTTTACTTTGAAGGCTAATGTCCTGTCTTTTCACTTTGCATAGCAAGTTTTGCTCTTGCGGGTGTAGTGTTTAGAGACAACTTGGCATCTTCCATGCAAACTACTGTGGCAGTCTGCTAGCATCTAAAGCAATCACAAGGAAGTTTTTGATGCAGCACCATCTGTGTGAGCAATTTCACCCAGCAACATCTGGTTGGGAAATATTCATTTTTCACTGGAAGGTTCCCAGAAGTTGACAGGTCTCTAGGCTGGTGTGACTGAGGCCTAAGTGTGAGAACTGTAGACTGTGATCCAGCCTCCAAGTATATACACCTGCTGTCATATATATCATTTAGGTCCCATGCTTGATTTATTGCAACAAAAACACGTGAACACATGGAAAAGACTGCAGTTCCCAGTATTTTCCCAGTTCCTTTAGACTCTGTGGATTTTTCTGGTGTTATCTGAGATACTCAGGTGTTGCCTGCACTCATATAGCTGATTGGATTCAGTGGCTGTGCTGTTTAAGGCTGGCGTGTAGGCTGAGGTGTCTGTGGGCTAATGTAAGTGAACATTATTGGTGTTGCTATGTGTAAAGTCACATGCACACATTGTTTGATATTTGCTTAGATATGTGTTATATGAAAATGTGGACACCGTTGTGTTGTAGTAAAATGTTTTTTCTGGGCGTGGTTAAATATGGATGGAAGCTTTGATTTGAAAATACACTTTGCAGAGGCTAAAACATGGGTTGAGAAAGTCAAGTCTGGTGGTAAGTCCTGCCTAAATGTTCGCAATACAAACAAAAGCCATTTTCAGAGGCACTGCTCAGCTCTATCTACTTAACGTTTTATTGTCCCATGTTAGATGCATATAGACACATTTAAAGGTTCTTATTGCAGGGAAAAATCTTGTTGGGCTTTAGCTAGTATGGCCACGTATGGTTGCCATGTAATGGAAGCATGTTAAACATGTACAGGTTTAGATTTCAGGGCTTTGCAGCTTTATGACTGGTGATGAGAACACCGTCCAATTGCCTATATGACGATCCTGTTACTCAGCATGTGATAAAAGGCCATAAATAACTTTGAGTTAACATTATTTTTACTCATCTTCGCTTTAGGTTATTTTTAGGTTTTCCTTGGGTTATTATTACTTTGCTTTAGAATTATAGTTTTAAACACATCAGTGTGTATAAAAATATATACAAAATGCACTTATTAGTTATCAAGATGTATAGAATGTTTAAATCATTTGTGGCTGTCTTATACAGTAAGTGGAAACCATGAAATGGGGAAAATTGTGTCTCTTAGAGAAAAATGTGGACAACAAAGCTGTTTGGTTTGGACGTCAACTGAAGTGAAATGACACAATGCACAACCGCTAAGACTTCACAATCTCCTAAATGTGTCATTGTGATAAAGAAATGTTGACAGTGATGTCACATGTAGCAATGTTTTTGTAATACATAAATTATGTCCTGAAATATTGAAACTTTTTTATAGGATCGAGCTGTTTGAAATTACTCATTGGGCTTGACTAATGAAATGCTTCTTCTTACTGTAGCACCACACTTATAAGAATATGGCCTTATTTTTGCAAGCGTCAATGAAGGTTGAGTCAACAGTTAAAAATATTTAGGTCAAGTACTTGTGTGCAGAAATGGTATACATAGAAAAACAAGGAATCATTTATCCAAATATTTTGGTGAAAATTAAACGAAATAGGGCTTAAAAAAGCATTCAGTCTTGGACTATACTGGTCCATCGCTGCTTCAAAAATAAAGGTCTTCACCACTGACACGTCATCCATAATAGGGCAAACACTGACAGAGAGAGAATGGCAGCACCGTGACGCTCTAGCAAGTTAGAAAAGAGCAATATCTGGTCATTTTATTGCACATCAGTTGCACAAACACTTTTACCCGCTGAGGATGGTGATGGTATGGGAGCTTATAGGGCGTGCCCTCAGGTATTAGTTTCTTCACACACAGACCTAAGACTTGTAGCAATACAGCAAGAACCCACCAATCCTGGTCAGGTGTACAACTTTAGCAAATCAGAGGATCCTCAGAGACCTCCTGATGGGAGTTCCATCAGAAATTATGAGCCAAAGTGGAAAGTGTAATGGTTGCTGCAAGATCATAGATCGAAGCTGAGTGGTAGAAGCTTTAATTCAGGGCTTTATATGGACTTTGATAGTGGCTGTGATTATAAACCTTAAATAACATGTATTTTGGCTTGAATGATATCTAGTAACCTGACTATGGTGATATATCCAAAACTGTATGAAGACAGACTGTGTTGCTTGTACGGTTACCAAATCTTTATGTACTTTACTTAATGTTAAAACGATGAAGCAGAGTATTAACCTATGATGGGTCTGATTGCGGTTAAGTTGTGATGAGGCCCACTATTTGCAAACATGTTTTTTCCTCACGCGTATAGGAAATATAGAACTTGCTTTTAGATTTAGTTGCTTTAAAAGTTTCAAATACATTTTTAACAAACATTACAGCCAAAAATGCCCATGCAAAATGTGCAAGTGGTTTACAAAAAACTGTACAAGCTTTGGAGTTGTTCCTTCTCCTCCAGCTGACGACCACGATAGAAACTCACGCAAACCTTCACCTGCGGAAAGAATGTACGCACAGTTTACTGGCACGTGACTTAAAATCCACATTTTGGATGCAATGCTGTCAGGAAACAGTGTGAACTGTTGATGTGCGTCTTCATTTCTGTTTCCCACCAAATGAAAACCTGACAACAGGATGCCTAAGTAACACACTCACTCTGCTGAGTGGAAGACACATGCCCAGTACTGTTAAGGTGATAGCGTTTCAAGCTTGTGCAGCATGTTTACACAATGTTTTAAATAGAGGTCTATCATAATCAAATCATCATATCATAAAATACTGAAATCAAGATCAAATTTATCAAGAATTACAGCTATTAATTAATCATAATTGGCATGTGATGTGTCTTGATATTATGATCTTTCTTTTTTTTTTGCTATAAAATTCAACTTTAAAGAAAGCGACACACCAGTTCAGGCTCTCATGCAGACACTGTCCTCTTACCGAAAGTGTACAGACATGCAAACTCATCAAGTTCCTCGCTCTATTCAAATAAACCAGCAGGGCAGCAGCAACTGAAAAGTTCTACCAAAAACAATGTCAATAAGCAGTGCCTATCACTTTACTGTTGGAGGTATTTTGTAAGCTGTAGGTGTTGTTTTCAGACCCTACATGGTTTGGTGACAAACAGCGTTGCCCTCACCGGTGCAGGTCCTGAAGTAACAAGCCATACAACAAACCAAAGAGTTGAAGGAAATCTAGAGATAACACTGAGTGTGCATTTTGGGGGACACTAAAGTTCAGAGGTTTTGCAGTTTATGGTACTTCATGTTATGCTGTACTACGTTCGGGGCCTACAGCTGTGTTCTATTTTCAGCTTTTATAGGTCACGCGTGAAAAACATTATAAATGCAGCACAAATGTGATGCCACATTACAAACGGAGCATCTGTATCAGTTGATTTATCCACTGTGCTGTCAGTGCATGGAGGTCTGTATTATCATTATTATGCAGTTATAATAATGTGTCAGTTGTAGTAATCAGCTCTGTGATTTGCTTTCACCCACTGTCTACTATTTCCCCCTGCAAGCTAGTTCGCTTCACCGTCTTTTGTAAGACCCCACCCCCGCGAACACGCACACAAACACACAGTGCAGTAAATACATGCATATTTATTTTGTGCCACAGATACAGACTGGCGTTAACTGAGCGTGGGGTTGACTTGGTTCCCTCTAGATTTTTTTGAAACTCTGTGGTTTAAAGACAAACAAGTGCTGTTTAGGCGGCCACTGTTATTATAGTTCAAATTCTGATAATCAATGTATGTGTCCATATATTTCATGTTACACTGCATCACACCATAGTCCAAACTGCTCGATGATTGTGATTAGCAGGTCATGTTCAGTATTGTGAACAGCTGTTTCTGAGCAAACAGTCGTACTGCAGGTGGTACTTCCTGTTTTTTAGTTTCACGGCTGCAGATGATCAGATGTTGAACTGTTTGCTGTATGAGGAACAAAGGGACTGCAGAGGGCTCTTTTCTATGAACTATCAATGATATTCAATGCTCTACCCTACTGCTGCTGTTTCCTGGAACAACTCCATTGATTTGGTGACTCCAATATGTGTTTCTTTTTTTTGCTGTTACTTGAAATGCATGTTTGCTTTTTAATTTTTTTAATGGCCTTTGAAAACCTTTCCTGTAATTCAGACTTACAACAGGAAACCACACTTGATTACTAAAAATGGGATTGTAGAGCTGCAGGTTTTCCCCTGACAGTGATGCCATATTGATTTGTTTGTGTAACTGAAAGTACATTGCTACTGCACAGTTTACTCCATGTGCTCAAGATAGTATGTAATGAATGAAAGTTTTTTTTCTCAGAGAATATTTGAATGCATATTTGAACATTTTTTTCCATCATAACTTTTCCAGATATTATATTAAAAAACTGCTTGCTTGCTTCCAGACATATATCCCTTACATCAGAGAAGGCATAGGCATTAAAACATGTCATCAGTTATTGCATGACTGCAATTCACATAGACTGTCGTCCTTTTCACATTAACTCTATAGTTGGAATTGAGTTAGCCATGTGATAACAACAACAAAATCTTTTTATCACTTAAAATGGGCATGCATGATGCACACTGAGGTACGCTGGTACCTAAAAATAACAACGCTGCAGTGAAGCAGAGAGCGGTCCCCTGTTACAGCGATATGGGAACGCCTCTGTGTTCATTATTGTGTACTTTGGTCACAGTTTTAACATCTGGATAGAGCTGAGTCCATTCCATTCCATATTGGAAAGCTGAAGTTCTGACATTAATCCTGACCTCGAGATTTACTGTGGAAAGGGCTGCTGCTTCAAGCAGAAAGTAGTTTCTTGGCAGCTTTACCGAGCCTTTTAAGTACTTTTTACTATGTGGATTTTTTGTTTTTTTGTTTGTTTTTCAGCTGAAATTATTGTCAGTCATATATTTTTGCATGGCATAAACTAAAGTCTCGCACTTACCGGTCTGATCCCCTTTGAATGTATAATGTTTGCGTGAAAGCCGTCTGAACCAGTGTTTATGACCTTATGTTATTCATCTGTTGTGGGGGATATTCAACCTTTAGAACCACATTTAGACATTGCTATTGACAGATTCTAATGAAGTCATTTCTGGAAATGAGTATGTTTCCCTATGCAAAAATATACCATTAATAAACATGCTATTCTAAAACTCAGCCAGCAGGCTCTGTGTTTGTTCATTCATTCATATCTGCTGTTATTATAATGAGAATGATTTATTAGTGGACCTCCAACAGACCTCCAAATGTGAAGATCTCTTTTGAAGAGAAATTTGAAATGATCATCCCATTTCCAAAAAAGTGGTGACACTGTGTAAAGTGTAAATAAAACCATGCTATAAATTGCAGTTCTCGTAAACACACTCTGCATTTACAATAGACTCTCAGATTTAGCCATTCTTATATTTTGCTTGTTCTTATGTTATTGTATTTTTGCACACCTCTGTTGCTTGTGAAGCTTGCACACAAGAATTTCACTCACATGTACTGTACCAGGGTACCTCCACATGTGATGTGACAATAAAAGTGATTTGAGTTGATTTAGAGCATAAAACACACATCAAAGGAAGTAAAAAGGTTATTTTGGATGTCTGAGAACTGAGGAGAACCATTGGTGGTAAATGGACTGGTTCTTTTCTACTCTACAGGGAGTGCAGAATTATTAGGAAAATGAGTATTTTGTCCACATCACCTCTTCATGCATGTTGTCTTACTCCAAGCTGTATAGGCTCGAAAGCCTACTACCAATTAAGCATATTAGGTGATGTGCATCTCTGTAATGAGAAGGGGTGTGGTCTAATGACATCAACACCCTATATCAGGTGTGCATAATTATTAGGCAACGTCCTTTCCTTTGGCAAAATGGGTCAAAAGAAGGACTTGACAGACTCAGAAAAGTCAAAAATAGTGAGATATCTTGCAGAGGGATGCAGCAGTCTCAAAATTGCAAAGCTTCTGAAGCGTGATCATCGAACAATCAAGCGTTTCATTCAAAATAGCCAACAGGGTCGCAAGAAGCGTGTGGAACAACCAAGGCGCCAAATAACTGCCCATGAACTGAGAAAAGTCAAGCGTGCAGCTGCCAAGATGCCACTTGCCACCAGTTTGGCCATATTTCAGAGCTGCAACATCACTGGAGTGCCCAAAAGCACAAGGTGTGCAATACTCAGAGACATGGCCAAGGTAAGAAAGGCTGAAAGACGACCACCACTGAACAAGACACACAAGCTGAAACGTCAAGACTGGGCCAAGAAATATCTCAAGACTGGTTTTTCTAAGGTTTTATGGACTGATGAAATGAGAGTGAGTCTTGATGGGCCAGATGGATGGGCCCGTGGCTGGATTGGTAAAGGGCAGAGAGCTCCAGTCCGACTCAGACGCCAGCAAGGTGGCGGTGGAGTACTGGTTTGGGCTGGTATCATCAAAGATGAGCTTGTGGGGCCTTTTCGGGTTGAGGATGGAGTCAAGCTCAACTCCCAGTCCTACTGCCAGTTTCTGGAAGACACCTTCTTCAAGCAGTGGTACAGGAAGAAGTCTGCATTCTTCAAGAAAAACATGATTTTCATGCAGGACAATGCTCCATCACACGCGTCCAAGTACTCCACAGCGTGGCTGGAAAGAAAGGGTATAAAAGAAGAAAAACTAATGACATGGCCACCTTGTTCACCTGATCTGAACCCCATTGAGAACCTGTGGTCCATCATCAAATGTGAGATTTACAAGGAGGGAAAACAGTACACCTCTCTGAACAGTGTCTGGGAGGCTGTGGTTGCTGCTGCACGCAGTGTTGATGGTGAACAGATCAAAACACTGACAGAATCCATGGATGGCAGGCTTTTGAGTGTCCTTGCAAAGAAAGGTGGCTATATTGGTCGCTGATTGGTTTTTGTTTTGTTTTTGAATGTCAGAAATGTATATTTGTGAATGTGGAGATGTTATATTGGTTTCACTGGTAAAATAATTGAAATGGGTATATATTTGTTTTTTGTTAAGTTGCCTAATAATTATGCACAGTAATAGTCACCTGCACACACAGATATCCCCCTAAAATAGCTAAAACTAAAAACAAACTAAAAACTACTTCCAAAAACATTCAGCTTTGATATTAATGAGTTTTTTGGGTTCATTGAGAACATGGTTGTTGTTCAATAATAAAATTATTCCTCAAAAATAAAACTTGCCTAATAATTCTGCACTCCCTGTATATGCACAAAAGAGCGTTTTAAGCCTAATCTTAAAAGCAGATCGTGTCTGTCTCCTGAACGCAAACTGGGAGATGGTTCCATAGAAGAGGGCACTGAAAACTGAAGGCTCTCCCTCCCATTCTGCTTTTAAACACTCTTGGAATGACAAGTAAGTCTGAGAGCTGTATTGGAGTCCTTACCATACTATAAGGTCTTTAAGACAAAACGGGGCCTGATTATTCAAGATTCTTCAAGATTACTCAAGGTAGGACTTACCTACCTGAAAGCAATTTCTATCATTATAACTAAACTAAATGAAATGTATCACACTATCACCGTGTGGGTCGCTGTGTTCTGTTTCCACTGTGGCCAGCAGGTGGCGGTGTCGGTACCAGGCTTCATGTCTGCCGTCCACCATTAAAGCGTAGAACAAAAAAAGGACCATATGTTCCGTTTGTACGGTTGGCGCCTGAAAAGCGCCAAATTGAAAGATACCAAACACTACTGATCCAGCTGACTGATGAAAACCAGCATCACTCAGAAATACTCTGATATACGAACCTTTAACGTTGATCGATGTTCTGACTCGTCACAGCGGCACCGCAGGGAAAGACGGTTTTTGTCATGGAGGAGCTCTTCAACAAAGTGTTGCAGGTTAATGTCAGATGCAGGGACTGCGAGGAAAGGTAAGCCTGTGCACACGGACACGGACGCACTATTTAAACAGCTTGGTTTGAAGTTACACCTGACGAGAAGAATAATTACGGTTATTCTGTCGGCACACACGAAACCTCCCCATCCTGACTGCGGCAAACAGCTGTCGGTCCAATCCAACCGGGGAAAACAAACAAACGTGTTGCACAGACTAATGCAAAGCACGTTAATATTAATCAAATGAATGATAACGCAAAGCGTACTGCAAATCCAAGAGTTTCTCAAGGCAAAGAAATGGGATATTCTTGAATGGTAAAGTTAGTCGGCTGTTCTCAACCCAGCAGCATGTTTTTCAGTTACAGAAGACAACGCTGAGAGATTCAGAGACAAACAGCTGGAGGCCTGGCAGAGCATCTCAAGGCAACATGTAGTGGTGTCCGTGGGTTTGACTTTAGCTTGTCTAATTATGTTTGAGCCTCTGAAAACGGCAGTCTATGTATGCAAACTGCTGTGTGTCCTAAGCAGTTTCTGCAGGTAAACCCCTGAATTAAAACTAAATGTCTTCACTTTAGGTGCATCTGGATTGTTTGATTTAAAATCCACCCTGGTGGGTTACAGAGACAAAATCACAAAAATGTGTCTTTGTCAGAATACTTGTAATGTAAATATACACAATAATGGAAACAGAGTAGAACTTTTTTTTGTGCATTTTGGGTTTTGGTAACCATTCAAAATTCTTTTACTGTACAAGTGTGCAATTATGCTTCACATACACAAACAGTTGTGAGAGAACACATCTGTATATTGAACCAGATGGTGCTCTGACAGCAATGTTCACTGCAGCAGTACCAGCGAAGTTCTGATGGTAAATTAGACACAGGAAAAGATTACTGGCATAGATGAAAATGAAGGGCGGACACTTAGTGCTAACAGCACAGTGTTTTAATATTTTGGCATACTGAAAGGTAAAGGCAGGTGACATGCTAATGTTGTTAGCAGCCTTCATAAGTTACTTCACATAAGGGTAAGTGAGCCTTTGTGAATGCTGCATGGAAAGCATTGCAGAATCAGAAGCAAGTGTTAGTGTATTTTGCAAACATTTATGGGAAAATGAAACATTTTCATATTCCTGTGTTTATTCTGTTCGTGGATTTTTGAAATGAGGTGAACACTGAAATACAAGTTCACATAGGACTTATTGAGTCACCAAACATCATGTTTAATTGCTTCATTTTACAGAAAAGCAAATATTCGTGTCACAATTGAACTTCAGCTGACAACAAGTCCAGTGCACAAAAGAGTGAGTGGGACGTTTTATCGTTTTAAAATAAAGAGAGAACTATACTATATACTACACTACACTTACATTATATCATTTAACATTTCCTGTTCTTTACATATTACATTAGGATCTTCTAGTACGGATAACAGATGATATAGATCCATATTTTCTCTTCAACCTTGCAATATCAGAAGAGGATTTCCAAAGGTAAGTGTAAAAAGATTTGTATGAAGTAGTGTGTTGTGTTAGAGTTAAGGGACAAAGCATCTTCAATATTAACTAATGTCATTTGTGTTTGAATTGTTGTGTAGCTTGAAAGTCCAACAGGGTCTACTGATCGATTTTGCATCATTTCCTCAGAAGTTTATTGACCTGCTTAACCTGTGCATTTCCGAACAAACGTCAGACAGTCCAAGGTATGAAGAAAACCAACACATGACATCACACTGTTTGAATAAGCTAAGCAAATATATGCCATAAATATATTTTTGTTGTTGTTGTTGTTTTTTTTTTGGGGGGGGGGGGGGGGGGTTGTTTTGTTTTATTTTACTTATCTATATATAATTTTTTTTCTGTAATAATATCTGAATGATCTACATGGGAGAGTATGTATAACTAGATCTATGTGTTTCCCCAACACTGTTCATACACGATGTACATACACTACTATTATACACTCAATTTAAAAAAAAAATTAATTTCCTCCTCTGTTTTATTTGAACTATCTCTTCCTATTGGTTAAAATGTTGTTGGAAAAGCAATAAATAAATATTTGAGAAAAAAATTAATGTATTTTATCAGCCAGTGTCATCCCTTCTCAAGTGACGCTGTGATAAAAGTAGACACGATTCTAAGATAAGATAAGATAGAACTTTATTAATCCCTCGGGTGGGTTCCTCTGGGAAATTCGGTTTCCAAAAAGCACAGCACCGACAGAAGTTACAGTTACAGAATGTTATTTATATATATATATATATATATATATATATATATACACACACACACACACACACACACACACACACACACACACACACACACACACACACACACACTTATATAAATACAGAGACAGATATAAACTAGAAAGTGCATTTTCTGAAGAAACTGCAGTGTGAATGCTTGAATCTGAATGTATGCACTGAAATGAATTAATTGCTGAATTTTGAGTTAAAAATATTGAATGAGATTAAAAAAAAACAAAAAAAAAAAAACGAATTTAACCTGAAAACAAAGGTGCTGAACTGCTAAAATCTGAAGGTTACACAGAAGGAGTTGGAAAAAAACTGAAAATGTTTTAAATGTAAATTAGAAAACCCTAAGAAATGAGAAAAGAACATTTAGAGTCAGAAAACATCTGAAAGAATATTAAAAGGTCATATTCTTTGAATCACTGAATGACTCAAATGTGATCCCTCCACTTTGATCCACACAGTTTAAAAAGTTTAAATGCCTGAGCTTTGAAAGATACGGTGTTGGAAAGAGAACAATAATGGCGACAATTTGAGGGTAAAATGATGGCTGTAACACTGTGGACACAGCAGCAGTTGAAAGAGAAGTGTTTAAGATGAATCTTGGTACAGTGGCAGGCAGAGCTCGTTAAGCAGGCAGGTGTGAGCCTGGTTGCTATAGTGACCGCACCCAATGGCTCCATACACACGTACACAGACATGCGCCTCACTTTTGCTGCTTAAAATGAACAGAAAAGTCAGGCCGAAACAAATCGTTCCCAAATGAAAAGTAAAAGTCGTACTGACAAAATTCTTTCACCGTGAGCGACAGCCATGTCTAGTCTACCAAATTCTCAGTTTTCATGCCTGTGGAGTTTATTATATGGACGTGGTGACAGTGTAAAGACACCATGCTCTTCTGATTTTCAAACGAACCTTCTGAGCCATTTTAACATTAGAGTCTATGGAAGAGTTGGAGGGAGGAGGCTGTGCATTGGTGACATTTATGAAAGAACCGTAACACCTAGGACAATAGTAAACACATTGGATGAAAGAGGACAGCCATGGCTACGTTTTGAGGGTAAAATCATACCTGTAGAGCAAACGCTGCGGACACAGCAGCAGTTTTAAAAAAGATTTTAAGATTAATTTTTTTGCTCCTCTCACTCTAGCAGTTGAGCTGTCTCACTCTAGCCCCAACATTCCGTCCCATACACACCAATTATAAATTTTGAAACGGGTGAAAAAACATCATGAAACTTAAACTGGAACTGAAGAAAAAGTATAATAGATATTGAAAAGATAAATACAAGTTGAATAGTTGAATGTCTTGTCTTCGTTTTAAAGTTTGAATGGTGGCTCTATGTGAACGTATGTTGAAGTAGTAAGAGTTTAAAAATGAGTAAGTTGAATGAGAATTTGAAGGGTCTCCCCATTGAAATACATGGGAAATTTTTGTTGAATAAAGTTGAATAAAATTAAAAATATAAATGTTAAAAATGAGAAAAATACAAGCAATCATGTCCAAAAGAATAGGAATCTAATGGTGTTTGAATGGTTTTTCTAAGTTGAACGGTTTTGAAGGAGTAGGCTTTCAAAAAACGTACGGAATAGATAATAATAAAATGGAATAATAAAGATTAGAAGAACAATACTGTGAATGCTTTTCAAGCATTCACACTAATAAAATATATGAAGGGGATAAATAGGAATAAAAATACAAGTGAATTGCACATTTCAAGTATTGAGTCTATTGCACTGTTGACTATTTACAAAAAGTATTGTACAGTGAGGTGAAGAGGCACTACAGCTTAGTTGTTCCCCTCTCCTTTGTCCTCCTGTTTCCCCTCCCTCTCCCCTCCAGAGAGGAGTTAAACAGTTTGATGGCGTGTGGGACAAAGGAGTTTTTAAGTCTGTTAGTTCTTGTCTTGGGGAGAAGCAACCTGTCACTGAACAGACTCTTCTGGTTGTTTATGGCCGTGTGCAGAGGATGCCCAGCATTGTCCATAATGTCCATCAGTTTCTTTAATGTCCTTTTCTCTGCCACTGTCACCAGAGTGTCCAGCTTCATGCCGACCACAGAGCTAGCCCTCCTGATCAGTTTCTCCAGCCTGGATGAGTCCTTCTTTGCTGTGCTGCTCCCCCAGCACACCACAGCATAGAAAAGTACTCCAGCAACCACCGACTGGTAAAACATCCTCAGGAGCTTCCTGCAGATGTTAAAAGACCTCAGCCTCCTGAGGAAGTACAGTCGGCTTTGGGCTTTTTTATACAGGTGCTCTGTGTTGCATGACCAGTCCAGTTTATTGTCCACCCACAGCCCGAGGTACTTGTACTTGTTGACCACCTCCACCTCCTCCCCCTCTATCTGAACCGGCAGTGGACCTGCTCTAGACCTCCCGAAGTCCACAACCAGTTCCTTAGTCTTTGAGGTGTTGAGTTGCAGGTGGTTTGTGTGACTCCATGCGACAAAGTTCCTCACCAGACTTCTGTACTCCTCTTCCTGATCATCCCAGATACACCCCATGATGGCCGTGTCATCTGCAAACTTCTGAATATGGCATAATTCAGAGTTGTAGCAGAAGTCAGAGGTGTACAGGGTGAAGAGAAGAGGGGACAGCACAGTTCCCTGTGGTGCTCCTGTGCTGCTGACCACTGTGTCAGACGTGATGTCCTTCAGCCTGACGTACTGTGGTCTGTCGGTGAGGTAGTCGGAGATCCAAGCCACCAGGCAGGGGTCCACCTCCATCCTGTTCAGTTTTTCCTGAAGCATACAGGGCCGGATGGTATTAAAGGCACTGGAAAAGTCAAGAAACAGGATCCTGACCGTGCCTTTTCCCCCATCCAGGTGTGAGTGGGCTCTGTGTAGGAGGTACAGGATGGCATCCTCCACTCCGACACCTGCCTTGTATGCAAACTGTAGTGGGTCCTGGGCATGTTGTACCTGTGGTCGGAGGAGGTTGAGGAAGAGCCGCTCTAGAGTCTTCATAAGATGTGACGTCAGTGCCACCGGTCGGAAGTCATTCAGCTCATTGGGCCGGTTCTTTTTGGGGACCGGGACGATGCAGGATGTCTTCCAGAGGGCGGGCACTCTCCCCAGTCGCAGACTGAGGTTGAAGACTCGTTGTAGCGGCTCCCCAAGTTCAGCAGCACACGCCTTTAGCATCCTAGGACACACCTTGTCTGGGCCTGCTGCCTTTCTGGGGCGAAGCTTCCTCAGTTGTCTCCTGACCTGATCCACTGTGACACTGGGAGATGTTTGGGAGGAGGGGAGGGGGGGAGATGTCTTGCTGCTGAGAGAGGGATTGGAGGAGGGGGGTGTCATGGTGTCAGGAAGGGGGGGAAGCGAGGGAGGTAGTAGAGTGGGGAGAGGACTCTGTAGTAAAGGTGAGGGTGAGCCTTGGAATTTGAAATTGGTGAACGATAAAGTTGCTTGCTGCACGTCCCTATGCTCATCATTAAGTATCACTGGAATATTTAAAAACATTACAAATATGTCCTACTGACTTAGTAATTTGAAAGATATAAATTAAACCCTTTTGCACAGACTAACTGTTGTCCTTTCCACAGATTTCTTCTTCATTTGTCATGTCAGTCTCCAGTGCTAGAAGGTCCCGCCAACTTCAGTGTCATAGAGACAAATGCATTTAAGCACCTTAACCACTTGTCTTTACGACTTTCTCAAGCTTCTGACAAAGAGGTTAAAGATTACCTGGCAGTTTGTCTCTCCTCTCTGAAGGTTGGTTCCATTTAGCTTCTTCATACTTTATGCCACTCATCAAAAAAACAACCCTTTAAATAAATACCAAATTTTAATGTTAGTTCATGTAAGTAAAACGTTGTCATGTACATGTTAAGTGTAGTTGTTAATCCCAAAGATGGGAGCTTGTATTGCTTGGGTGGGCTTCATGTTTTCAAGCTTACTTGTATTTTAGCTTTAGTTTAGTTTGATCAGCTGAAGGCAACGTATATATATTATATAAAAACATTTGTTTGAATATAATTGTCTAGTCAAATAATTATTTTGTTTTTCAGAGCAAAACTGAGTTTTAACAGGTTTTGTCATGTTTGTGTCATTTTTTGTTGTTTCAGGCAGAGAAGCATGCCCTAGAAATGAAGCTTAAGACGACTGAAGATGATCTGACCAGGCAGCTGAATTATGCTCAACAGGTGTGCATTATTTTTATTTTTTAAGATATGATACAGCTTACTTACGTACTCAGTTTAGTAGTTCTTGCGTTACAGCAATTAATGTTAAGCGAAACTTTTGTGATTTTTCTTTAATAGAAATTTCAGTTTATTTATTAATAAACTGCCCATTTATTGATTTTTTTTCATGTAATTTCTTTTTATTAAACAAAAGTTGAACAATTATTTTGTATGCGGTCAAATATAGCAAGGAAAACTGGAATCTGCAAAGTTGTAATTATCAGATCAACATTTAAAAAGAGTTCCACAAAGCGTTGTCCACGGTGTGTTCTATGTAACTATAACATGCAGCTGAACAAGTGATCATATGTGGATCATAGACGCTGTCTGAGAAGACCAAAGAGTTGGACAAACTACGCTCAGAGTGGACGACTCAGACCAGCTCGCTGTCCAGCCTTCATTCTCAGGAGCTGCAGCTGGAGAGAGACAAGGCTCTGGAGGCAAGACTTCTCTTTTAATCAGCACAAATTCATCAGCTATGTTTTTAATATGGGTATTAATGTCAAAACAAGCTGTGCACAGCGCCGTGTCTAAGGAAGCTCGGCAGGATAGAAGTTATTTTACCTGACTTGGAGCAAAGAGCAGCTAAAAAAACATATTTGGAGAAAGAGCATCTCTCCACAGATTTGTGATCTGTTTAAAAAAAACATAGTCACACAAGTAAAATGTTATTTCCTAAAAAGTTACAAGGTTTTGTTTAGATTCCAGGTTTTCAATTTTGAGTTGTAGAGTACTATGGTGTGTACATTACTCAGTACTTTGTTGTACTTCTTTATGCCAACGTATCAAACGTAGAAAATGGAAAACAAATCTATTAAACTTTATTAGTTTAAATCATTATAATTCATGAAATTACTTAAAAATAATTGTTCAAAGCAAGTCTACGGAAGAGGATTAGGGCCACTGGAAAAAAAATCTGAGAAAAAAGTCAGAATTCTGACTTTAATCTCAGAATTCTGACTTTAATCTCAGAATTCTGAGAAAAAAAAGTCAGAATTCTGACTTTTTCATCAATTTTTTTTTCAGAATTCTGACTTTAATCTCAGAATTCAGGAAAAGAAAAAAAAAAAAAAGAGAGACGTGCCCACTTTTTTTCCCCCAGTGGCCCTATTCCTCTTCCGTACAAGTCAGCTCATATTTTAGATGGCAAGTGCTTAAAAAGCATGCGATGTAAATATTTGTGTGGTTATTGTAGGGCTCGAGGTTGACCTAGTCAGGGTCAAATTACTGTGACATTAACATGGAACTTCAGATTAGCTCCCTTAGCTTATGCTACATTTTTGTTAGTTGTGTTTTGCATTTACTACCTTCTTGTATGTAAAGTGGGAGAAATGAACCTTTAAAAGTGATACAAACACGTACTATGTGATCCACGAGTTTAAACTAAGATTTACAAGTGTGTGCAGTGATATGTTTGCATTGTTAATTTTGACAGCAAATTTTAAACTAGTTTTAATCGGTCTTTTGAATAAAGTGTCAATTAGTAGTAGTAGATTTAATCTGATGTTGATTCAGCGACTAAAATATAAAGTGTAGAAGTCGCTTTTTCATCGCTCTACACAGTTTTTTAAAAGCATCTTATATTCATTGACATCTTATGTTGTAAATTTGCCCTCTACAGTCTCTTATTCTTGTTCTTTATTTTATATACTTAGCTTTTTGTCTCAAGCTCTTTCTGCCTGCCACTTCCACGCTGCTGGAACACATGAATTTCCCCAATGAGGGACAATAAAGGATATTTCTGTTCTATTCTGCATGACAGTGTGAAATTTGTCTCAAAACCTCATGTGGGCATGCAGTGTGGTATCGGTGCGTTTCAGGCAATTCGTTCACATGCATTAAATTTTTTAATAGTGAGCGAGAGGGCTGTTACATGTATTTTCAGATTCGTAAGCACTGAAGGATTTATTCAGGTTTATGTGTGCACATTTATGTTGTTTTCCGTGTGATCAGATTTCTTTGTATCTGTTTGTGGATCGGAGCACACATTTGTGAGCCCTCAAAAGTAGAACACAAATCACTGCACACAGTTGTAAATCTTAGTCTATGCTTGTGGGTCGTACCATACAAATTACTAACACTATCCTCTGCATAGTTAACAACCCTGTCACACAATATTAACCACGTGTGGCTTTGTTCTTAGCTCAGTCTCGTGGAAGCAGTCATTTATTTGGAACCTTTGAAACTATAGGGATCAAAAGCAAAGCTAAAGATTGCCCTGCAGAAATGGTTGGAGATTGTTTGTCTGTCTTCCAGTTACAGAGCAGGTTTCAGCAGCAGACAGAGCAGCTTCGTCAGGAGCTGGAGACTGCTCATAAAAAGAGCAGCCATCAGCTTAATAGTCGACTGACAGAGTTGGAGGCCTCGTGCAGAGAACTGACTGAGAAGAAATACAAGAACGAGTCTGCCATCCGAGACCTGAAGATTAAACTAGTTGGTGCAGACGAGGTAAGTGAATGTTTAGGATGAGGAATTATTGCGTCCAGGTGACTTGCTCTTAATGTTTGAAACTTTATTATAATTTGTGTATTGGCAGCAGATATAAATTTCATCCGTCCATCTTCTGTAGATCATCCTATCATGGGGGCAGCGGAAGCCGTGCTGAAAGCTCCCCACAGCAAGAGAATGCTGTTGATTATTTTCTTTCTCTTTCATATAGGAATGCCAGCATTTAAAGCAGCAGGTCCTGTCTCTCAGGAGGGAAAACAGCACCCTGGACGCAGAGGTCCATGAAAAGGACCGTTTGGTGAGCCAGATGCAGATGAGAGTGGCTGTTCTGGAACAGGAGGTCAAAGATAAGGATCAGCTGATGAACCGCACCAAAGAAGTATTGGAAGCCACTCAGCAGCAGAAGGTAAGGAAGCCCTCGGGGACAGGGGGGCATTAAGGATTCAGAATGAGAGAAATGATATGACGTTATGAATAGGAAGTCACCAGGAGTCACCGTGTACAGACGAATGGTTAGACTCAGGATGTCAGTGTTGTGCAATTCAATTTCAATTCAGTTTAATTCATGAATCCTTCTGTCTTGATGCGCGCTCAACCATCCAGGTGTGTAAATCCCAAAAGGTTGATTCTGTTCGTCTGGACGTTGTGTTTTCAGTGGGAGAAATGTTTCATCGCTCATCCACTACCAACTCTGCTGCTAACTAACTGTTATGCAGAAAATAAACATCTGTGTCAGACTGGTCCAACTTTTATGTTGGAAGTCATAACTGGTGACAAGACTTGGTATACGGTCTCAAAGCCCCGAGAATGCCTCGGGGTTGTTTTGTTTTTTTACTATGAGAGTATAAGTGAGGTATTTGGTTGTGATGTCCGGAGGCATCTGAGGAAGAACATGTGACGCAGAGAACCTGAAATGAAGTGAACATGCAACAACTGCAACATACTAACAAACACAGCATGTTTGAAAGGTAGATGTGTTTTTGGAATCGCCTACAAAAACTTTGTTCATCAAAATAAAATTCAAGTTGACAAGCTGCTGTTTTTAGACTTACACACATGGCATTGCACGAGGGGTTGCCAGGGGTTTATCTAAAAATGAAGAGGTGCAGCAGAAGACTACCCTGATGGAGGCCAAATTTAAATCAGGATTGTTCATCAAGCCTTCAAGGTTTTTGTTTTTTGTTTGTTTGTTTAATAAAATTTTGCCCTTCTGATATTTTTAACCAGCTTGCTTTTTGTTATAGGAATCAGTGGAAGAAAATGCAGAAAGTAAGGAACTTCAGATTCGAAAACTTGAAGCTACGGTGAAATCACTTTCTGAGGAGCTGATAAAGGTTTGTCAGTTTGTGTGTTTGTGTTCAAAACTCACAGTTTTTATCCTTCAAGCTCGAGTCCTTGGGCCTTGGAGCACAGAATCTTTGCTATATCTTCTAGACAGAGATCTTTGATGTTGTTTAGGGATCTGCTGGAACCACTGGCACAGTTTGGGGTCACTGCCTCAAGTGCCTCCTCGGTTAGCACGGGGACCACTGCTGCCTTGACCTTCCACATATTGGGGTCTTGGCAGTGCATAGGTTCGTCAGTCTAGTCTTACATTCTCGAGTGACTTCTCTGTCTACCAGTCGCTGGTGTTTTTGCTCCTTGGTATTTGGTACTGGGACCGATCCATTCTTGGGGATCCTTGGGATCAAGATATTCCAGTCTTCGGGTAGCCATTCTGGGCGTCTCAGTCATTAGCCATTGTTTTGTATTTTATATTTCAAGCACTCAAGACTTTTATATAAAAGGTTTTGGAGAAGATTTCAGACATGCATCTGAATGGAGGTTTTAAGGTTGTTGTTTTTTTTTTATTTCACATATGTAAATCTAAATAATGAAATATATTTTAAACAGAAAACGAAGTAGAAAAAAATCTAATTGCTACTAATATCTCTGATATATACGTGCTCAAAAAGGAGTAGGATGAAGTTTACACTTTCTTTTTAGTCCTTCCCCGCTCACATTCACTCCTGTGGGGAATTTAAAATCACAGATTGACCTGTGCATGTCTTTGGACTGTGGGAGGAAGCCGGAGTACCCGGAGAAAACCCATGCAGACATGAGGCAAACATGCAAACTCCACACAGTAAGGCAGTGGCCAGATGGTGGATTTAAACCCAGGAATGTGAGGCAGCAGTGCTAACCACTGCGCCACCGTGCTAGCCCTGCATCAGATTGGCACCTGTCCAGGGTGTACCCTACCTTTTACCCTATGGTAGCTGGGATAGAGAATGGATGATGGATAATTTTATATAATAATGCTGTTTAATAAATGATAACTCAGTCTTCCTTGATATAACATATAATCAGAAAATATAAATAACTATTTATGAGTCACAGTACAAAGTCAGAGAACCTCCCTTTGACTTTGACCTTTGGCTGTAATTGAGAGTATTTCTGTGTTTTCCATGTAATTTTATGTGCCATATTAAATGTAATTAAAAATTAATTTTACATTTTTTGACAGATGAATGCAGTTAATCTTTAAAACACTGGTTTTCATTTTAGAAAGCACAATCAGCAGTTCAACTTAAAAGACCTGTTTTTTCTTTTTAAAATCTTTATTGTTGCTCATTAACAAGAAAAAAGTATTTTTTTATCCAGTTAATCGATAGAATACTCGATTACTAAAATAAATGGTAGTTCCAGCCCTTGGCAGTGCTTTCGCAGCCTGTAGGGAGCAATGAATAGCCCATCTACCTGCAGTGAGCCAGTTGGAGGCGATGGTTGTAGCTGTGGGCGACTCTTGTTTGTGCTGTTGATGGTCTTCCAGCCAGCTGCATAGAAGAGCAAAGTTATAACAGATGAACAGATGCGCTGAAAAGAATGAAGACGTGTCCCCTGTAGCTGTTACGTGTGCTTTTCATTATCTCTTTTCTGGTCTTTGATGTTTTTCATGCTTCTTCCGTTCCCTGTAAGCTCCAGAACAAGAGACGTGCACCACTCCCTTTTCTGGTTCACTTCTCACCCAACAGCATTCAGCCTACTTAGTTTGGGGGGGACTACACAGGACCATGTTTTCAAAGCTTGAGAACTTTTCTCCCCATGCAAATGGGCACAACCACTGTAGTATAAAATGAGCAATATGCAGGAATGCCCTACACAGTGAACCACATCCTGTTTTATAGGGTGTTGCTTATACTGATATTGGTTGCTTTGGAAAGAAAGTGAACGGACTGCATCTCTGTTATAGGGAAAAAATAGAAGTTGTGAGTTTTGAAAATGATCAACTCCTCTTTTTGATCTATCCTTTTTTTCTTTTATACATACAGGCTAACGGTATCATTAAGAAGCTGCAAGGAGAAGTTCGAACCTTAGTAGGAAAAATAAAAGTCAAAAACACTGTGACAGTGTCGCAGGAAAAGATTCTCCAGGAAACTTCAGAGAAACTTCAGAGTGTTGAAAAGGATCTACAAAGCGCTCAGCAGCAGCTCAACACTAAGGAAGAACAGGTATGTCACAGACTGAAGCCTTTTCTTTTGGTAAAGCAGTAAAGGAGATCTCATCAGTCAAACCAGTAAATCAGTACAAGTACTTTAAAAAAATACAAAAAGAAAAAGTACAGTACTGTGTGAACTGTGTCCTTTTAAATGCAAGTGAGCATAAAATAAAATAACAACCTGAACTATCGATACTAGGCGAGATGGATCCGTCCTTTCATGTCATTCTGTCTCTGCCATCCAAATGTCAGAGCAGAAATTGAGACTTATTAGACCAGGCGTTGTTATTCCAATATTCTGCTGTCCAGATTTGGTGAGCCTGTGTGAAATGTAGCCTCAGGTTCCTGACAAGAATAACAACCAGTGCAAAATATTCTTTTTATTTTTCAGATTTTAAAATTAAATGAGCAGTTGGAGGCCACGGTACAGAAGCTAAATGAAACCAAAGAAGTGCTGAAAACTAATGAGAATGGTAAGGAAGCTAGTCCTGTTCAATGGACCCTCTGAAAACTGACTTTCATGTCTTCAAAATCGTTAAGGTTTACAAATCCAGCAAAGCTTCTCAATCCATCAGTGTTTATGGAGTCCACTTCCATATGGCGACGTACACTACAACTACATTTTATTTATATAGCGCTCGTTAACAACAACAGTTGTGATTTGGCAATATTAGAAACACCAACAATCACACAACCATTAGCAAGAAATTGATGACAGTGGGAAGGACCAGGCTCAGCCATCTGCAGAGAGATGGGGGGGGGGAAGGGGAAACTATAGATGAGTGAAGAAGAAACACTATGTCTTTGCTTAGCCAGATTAATTAAATAGCATCTTATTTCTTAGTGTAAACTTCGTGAGCTTTATCCAAAGCACAATCTGTTGATTCACCCGCTAATTGTATTCACAGTGATTTGCCTGCCTAGCCTAGCTTAGCTTGTAGCCAACTCGCTAGCAGCATGGCCTCTATACCTGTCCCTCCTGCAGTTTCCTGCTCAGTGTGTCAGATATTTAGTTACTCCTCTGCCTCCTTTTGTAATAACAATACTTGTAGTAAATGTAGCCTTTTTGCAGCTTAGGCTGACCTCACTTCAGACCCTTGAAAAGACATAGTTGTCTTCCAGGGGCCAGAGCAGGTGACATTCAAGGAAATTTTTAAACTGCTGGTTAAAGTTAAATGTACATTTTGTAAAATTATAATTCACGTCAACAGTAATGACACCTGGTTGCATCAATCGAAGGTAACTAAATGAATATTGAATTGGGGACTAACTTTACCAAAACAATCTTGGGCTTAGTCATTTTCTCTGGTACCCTCCTTAATCGGACCAGGAGTGACATTTTTAGGCACTTATTTCCCTTTGATTGCTGGCTGTCTGAGTAGTAAAAAATCAGTGGGCTCTAAAGATGATTGGGAAACTTTCAAGTCACCTTTATTTAAATGGCACATTTAAAAGACATCAAGTGTCGGCCAAAGGGCTGAACAGAGGGATGATATGATAAAAAAGAATTAAAAATGTACACAAGCACACATACGTGAACATAAAATACATGTATACGTATACTCATGCAAACATCATCCAATGAGAAGACCAGAATAGCTAAAACAGAATAAAAGTGGTGTCAGAGAGATCTGAAAGCCTTGGAAAATAGTATTCAGATTCTATTTGATGACTTCCAAGGACAAAGAGGATTCAGGGGAAATCTGGTCTTTTTAGACAGCATCCACCCCATTGTGGATGGAGGAGCTCTCATTTCTAGAAATCTGGACAAATTTATTAAAACCCCCAGAACATGATGGGTTGGGACAAAGCAACAGAGATTCATTTGTCTTACACGCCTCTCTGCAGCTTCTCTCCAAAACCCATCCCCTTAGATGCTGCGTCTGCCTCCTTCTGAGTCCCTGTTTATACATGAATCAACAAATTGATTTACATTTTGTCATTATGGAATATTGTCTGTAGAATTTTGAGGTGAAAAATGAATTAATTCCATTATTGAATAAGTCATAACATAAAAAACATTCTTTCCAGATGCACTGTGAGTATCTGCTCCTTGCCTTGGCTGCCTTGATAAATGTGTGAATGACAAATAATTTGTATTGTGAATAGCAATCTCATTCACATTATGAAAGTTGCTATTTAAGTGTAGCACATTTACTAGTGTGTTTATTTTCATTTTACCACAGTTATAAATTGGCTTAACAAGCAGCTAAATGAAAAGCAGCTGTCCAGAAAAGCACGGGGTCTGGAATCACTGGAGAATCCTGCAGTCTCAACCACAACAGCAGGACTTGGGGTAGGTGACAACATACTGATGGTGTTTATTCTTCATCCTTCCTCTTAGATATTACTACAAGCTTCATTCCTATTGTGCCATTCAGCTCAATATAAATATGTTTTGTGTCATTGAGTGAGAGATTATGGCAGTAAGAGACGGCAAAGCAAGAAAATTTCAATTTGGTCAGTTTCTTTCTTGAAGCAATGCTTGTTGGCAATAAATGTTATATTGTTGGAAAGCCTGTGTAATTGCTGTTACACTAAATGGTGTGTGAGAAAAATGCATTTGCAGGTTGAACAGCAGCACTGGGCATGTGGGTTGCGCCACATTTATTAGATTGGGTGATTGAAGTCTGAGACATATCGGCATTTAGCAATTTATTCATTCAACAAAAAGGGGCCTCAGTAGCATGTGGAAGGACCGTACACAGCCACAACAGCCTGGCACCACCTGCACCACCTCCTTATGCCGGTCACCTGCTCAGTCACACACCTATATGGGATGGCATCCCATTCTTTTTTGTACGCTACTTAATTACGCACAGAAGACAGTAATTTATTAACTATTCATTATATTAGATTCGAACTTCTCCATTAAATGACCTGAAACGAATTGTCATTTAACAATATACACATCAACATGAGCCTATGAACCTAATAATCCACCCTGGAAGTAATAAATGCAGAAAAGATTTGGTGGGTTTTTCGTGGGTTTGACCAACAAATGCATTATTCACAAGAAGCATTGTTACAATAAAGAAATAATCAATTCAAAACAATCACGTCTAGTTTAACATAAGCTTAGAGAATGACGGGATGCCTGAGAAAGAGAAGTAGCGTACTGGGACAAATGTTTAAGAAAGCAGGTGAAGAGCTGTAGTAACTACAGAGAGAGAAAGCTGCGCCAAGGGAAAGAGTTGTTGAAGCTAAGTTAATAAGAGGGGCGATGATCAGTGAGCAGCAGTTTGCTTTCAGAGTGCTGATGGAGAAGTAGAGAGGTCTGAAGGGGCTTCACTGTGTCTTTGTGCAACAGTCTTATGTTTGCACATTATAGCAGATCAACAGCACTAACACCACCTGAAGATATCTCTGTATTTTTTCTGGCACTTCAGTTTTATCCTCAGACAGCCAAACCTGTTGTATCTCCCATGGCGGCTGCTGGGATCAATCTTACTGATGAGCATCTCGGGAAGTCATCAAACAGACAGATGTGAGTTTGTTGACTTAGTATGACTGAGTATACATTACACTCAAAGACAAATGAGCCAAAGTAAAACTGTGCAATTTATAAAATGTATTATCTTTGAGTAATGGAAGTATTTAGACACATTTATTGATATATGTTATTTTTTTATTGGTATTCATTTATTGTAATTAATCTCATATCAAATGTGAATATAAAGAAAAAAATGTTAGTATAACTGAATTTAGTGCACTTCTCAGACATGGGTTGGGTCTAGCTCAGGAGGCAGAGCAGGTCATGTACTAATTGGAAGCACTACACCGGTGAAAATCCAGGAAGTGGACATTGAGATAGTGGACTCTTATAGGTACCTGGGTGTTCACCTGAATAATAAGCACTGTTTTATGCAGGTATAGGCACAAAATCTCACTAACTTTCCTGTAAAAGTTTGCTACAGATACTATCTGGTCCATTTCTGTCTGATATTGTACTTTTGTGTACAAATGAAATACACTTCCCTATCATTATAGCTGTCTCTCTTGCTTTAGCAGGGAAGGAAGAAGTTTAAGGTCTCTATCCAGGCTGATAAATGTGTTTCTTTATAGCAGTATGCAATTTACAGCAGTTATATATTTAAAATGATTTTGATTCCACGACAATACCAGTGGTAGAACAACAAACTCTTTTTGTTTGTTTGCTTTAAATGTTCATTGTGAATATGTCTCTTTGGTCAGGAATGCAAAGTGATTTTGTGTTCCTCAGGCTTGTGTTTTCTCTTTGTCCTTAGTGGAGACTCTGCTGGTCTGGATTCGAAGTACTTTGAGAAGAGAGATGATTGCATCTCGATCTATGGTCTTTCATCTAATCCACGTCAAAGAGGTAAAAGTGCTCATCTTTTAAAGATCAGCATCTACCACATATTAATTTCAGTGCGTCAAGTTTTTCATTTCATGGCTTAGTAGTGTAACTCTTTTTTTTTTGGGATGCAGCAGTAAATCTGTGGGGCAACAACGCTAATTTAGGTGCCTTTAAAAAAAAAAAATACGAAGAAAAAATTGTTTTTTTGATTGAGATGCTGAATGCGTGTGATAATAAGTAACAGTAATTTGATTCTGTTTGCTTGCTTTGTGTTCAGAGTTTCCTCAGAGTACAAAGCCATCTATAGCTTCAGCTTACTTCTCTGCATAAAACAGAAGTTTCAGGATCTGCAGAAAGATTACAATGGAAATGGACTTAAAACCATCAAGTCACGTCTTCGGCTCTTGTACAAAACTGCTACTGTTGCATTAAATAAATTTGTTTTAATGAGTGATTCTTATGGTTAATTCTAGTGATCACTGAGAATGTATTATTGTATGTGAAATAAAATTGTTCTGTTTTTCTTATGTTTTTGCCCCAAACTGTGTTTTACTGTATACAGTGTACTCTTGAATAAACAACTTTTCCAGTCTCACTTCATTTCTGGATATCTTAAAATTGATCCAATATCGCATTTAGTATAATGTCCAAAATAAAAATATGTGCTTTCTGCTGGGTTTTTTTGTGTTTAGTAATATTCTATCCTCAAATCAGCTTACCTTCAATTTACAAAATGTGAACCATACACCAACCATTGTACATATAGATTCGCATTTGATACCTTTGCCCATAGCTGAGTGCATCATTGCTGCTGCCAGCATCATAATGGAATTAAATAGATGCCAAATCAAACCAAACTTCAGAACTGCTGTTCTGAGTCTGCTGATTCTCAGAAATAACAATCATTGTGCTTACTCCAGCTTCAAGTAGTCAACACCTCGATGGTTTATTTTGTATGCACTATATTTTGGCACATTGCATGCAGAACAACCATGTTCTTTATTTGGCAATGTTCAGCTAATTCTGGATTAGTTGTGTGGGCGGTGAGGAAGAGGCCAGGGGCAAATAGGGTGGAGAGCTGGGTCAGGAGGGGGGCCACAACCATGGTCGTGAGCATGTGGAGGGGGGCCACAGACAGGCTCCTTCTCACCAGGCCCAAGGGCAGTGGTGTTCTGTTGAGAACAAAGACAACAAATGCAAGAGTTGTTTTTTTGTTGTCGTTTCTTAATAAGTTGCCATAAAAAAGGAAATTTATTGCAAAGCTGCTGTTGGTCTCACCTCTGCAGGATAGAAATCACACTCAGTGGACAGGAGTCCATTTTGACTGGAGTAAGATGAACGGCAGAAAGCATGACGCTTTAAAAAAGGAAGGATATATACAATGAGAGAACTAACAGGAATAAGCCATAAAAAAGGTATTTGTCATTTAGGGATTAGAAATGCTGGTTATCTGTATTGTTTGTATTTGATTTAATACTTCTTACAACTGTGCAGTAAATCGCTTGTTACTCTTTAACATTGTGATATAATTTTAATGGGATGTGGTACTCATGATCTCACTGAATACACACAGCTAAACACTTGACTAATTTTAGTACACAGCATATCAAAATGTGGCTCAGGATTTTCTGAAGTGTATGAGTTGTACTTACAGCTCTGTTAGGACAAAGTGGAATGCATGTCTCAATTATGATTCTAGAGCCCATTGGGCAATGAGTCTCCACAAGTGCAAACTCAGGATAGTAGTTCATTCCTAATCCCATTATGTACTACAAGAAAAGAAAGTGTAAAGTTAAACAATGACTGATCTTATGAGTTCACAAAGAGGGGGAGGAAGAAAAGGATCCTCTGTACCCCAGTTGATATCCGCCCCACTTCCTTCAAGATGTAGTAATGCTGGTTACTGGTGTTCTTGTTGAATTCTGCTGTCGCTTCACGAACAGACTTGAGACCTTCAGAGTTGTTGAGAGGCAGCAGCACAGGACAGTCAGGGCAGATGCGTACCATCTCCAAGTTAGTTTTTTCTGCAAACACACAAAGAATTGTACTGAGTGTACGTTCAGAGGATTCCAAAAGTCACTCGCTGAGGCTCTTTAGCGTTTTCTGTCAAATATTCTCCCTTGCAGTCTTTCACAAGATAATGAACTTCTCCCCATGTTTACTTCCTAAAGACTCCTCTTCACTAGGATGCTTGTTTGAAATTATTTTTCAATCGTGAGTTTCTTCATTGTATTTTTTTAGCGTTACACACAAAGTATTTTGTCACCCTTGTCCCAACTTTTTTGAGACATGTTAAATGATTTAAATTCTAAATAAGCATTTTTTTTTTAAACTAAACTTAATGCCACAGTTTTAATATTTGCTATTAGTGTACTGCTTTTACAAATGCTGTTTTTTATCTGCAGTCAAACTTAAATGACAAATTATGAAAAATGAGGAAGTTTGGCCAAAGTCTGTCTTTGGCCACATCGAGTGTGTTTTTGAACAGGCAGACCAACAGCCTTGGAGTAACAAGTAATCAAAAATGATCGTATTTGATCATATCTACAGTAGCATCTTCTCAGTGAAATGGTGAACAGCTATGATGCAGAGAGAGCCCACCTTGTCGTGTGTCACATTCATATTTGGTTATGTCGGCATCACCATCTTTTATAGTCATCAACACAGTGCAGTTGGCCTTCACTGCCTTCAGAGAAACACAGAGAATGCAGTTTTATTTCATAACATCACTGAAGTAACTTTGCATAATTTGGCCAGATTAGCACGTCCACCTTCTGACCAGAGGTGAATGTTGCATGAAGTCAGTGCAGGCAGGTGGATTAAGCAAACAGCTGCTTTGCATTTACCCGCTCTCCCATGCCACGTATTTCACAGTCCTCAAAGGGTTTCGGGTTGATAGTGTGGCATTTTGTTTCCCGAAGATCCAGCTGCAACTTTACGTTACATCCACCATCAACCTGGAAAGAGCAGAGAGTAAGACTGTCATTCATATTTACTGATGCAGTTTCCTACATCACCACAGGAACACCATGACAGACTTTAAGGATTTTTTGTCATGAAAAGCTAATGTTTGGAAAACTACAATAAACATTAATAATATTTTTTTTTTTTAAAAGAAAAACATTTCAAAAGAATTGTGGACTTGGATTTGTCACTCACTATGCTTTTATAGAACTGCTACTGTTTTTTCTACTCTCTTCTATTGTTTAAGTTTTGTCCCGCTTGTTGTTTATTATCTCTTTGCTCCTCTTGCCAAAGTGGAAATACTCAAATGTGAACTGCAAATGCGCACATTTACTGCTACTATCATACCTGTTCCACACTGTTCCCTTGAACTTCATGCAGTCTGAACTTGTAGCCATGGTCGTTATGCTCATTGATGTGATGCACTGCCTTATCTGCTGCCGCCGGACCGTTACCTTCACTGCATGTTAGTGGCTCCAAACCTGGGGCAGCGCTGCAAAGCAGGACTGCTGCCGAAAGAAGTGTCAGGACTCGTAACGTCCTCATGGTACCGCAGAGAAGACTGGAGCAGGCCACTATTACGGGGCTGTTATATAGAGTGGATTGGTTAACATATGTCAGTGGGTTAGGAAATAAATGATAAATAAATAGAAGCGACCACAAGACAAACATGAACTTTAATCAGAGGAGCTCAGCATATTTTGAAATGTTTACCGAACCAGTCAGTTTCATCACACTTCGTACACAGTCGATATTTAAACTGAAGGATGTTATTGTAGGATTTTTAGCAGCTGCAGATCTTACATTTTGTTTTTTGCTCATCATTACAATCAAAATGTTTGAAAAGAGTTCAGATTTGGCCCAACTTTGTTCATTTGATTTGTGTTTGGAATAAACCAGGGTAGCTGTTTAAACATTACTTCTATCCTAAGTTTGGCACAAGGACATGGATCTTTATCCTTTTAAGGGGTTTCCACACCCTTAAAAGTACTTAATAAAACTTTTTTGTTTCTTTTCTTTTTGTTATTTATTTTGGTTGTAAGAGGTTAAGCATATTTTTATCATTTCATTCAAATGCCAGAACACCGAGAGAGTTTTTTGTTATTTTACACCCAATGACCCAAGAGAACTCTTTAGATCAAAATAGCTTCAGACAAACTTTTACCCAGCAATGCTACAGCATTTTTTCAAGTATAGGTGGATTACATCAAGCTGGAGGTGGTAAAAAAACATCCATGGCCAGATTTATTGCTTAATTTACTAAGAATAATAAAAAACAACAACAACAAAAAAACTATTGTAATGAAGATTCAAGAAAGTGAAAAGTATAGAAGCACTTTGCATTCTCATCAGAAAAGCACCATTTAAGTGCCAGTCAGCATACTAATTACTGCAAACGTATTTGTGTGACTTTCACATTTAGAATGCAGAATTTGGTTATTTCAAAAAACCATACAAAGAAATTTGCTAAAGTTTGCGAAAGTAAATGCAATTTACTGCTATTTACATCAACAGGCAAAGTGTTGATGTGTTGATTTACCACAGGACTAAAAGATTAACACTTTTCCACTTAACATGGCTGATAATTCTTATCAGCACAAGCATAATCATCAAAAGCGTACCAAATCTTTGAGTCGGGCCAGTTATTTAGTATTAATGGAATTTTGAAACCCATTGTGACCCATTGTGAACAAAGAAACTCAGGGACACAAGAGACAATATCAAAGACAGTAGCAACCTGTTAATCACATACAGGCTACTATGTTGCACAATCCGTTTTGAATCTAAAGGGACTATAACTTATCTTTTTTTTAAAAAAATTCTGAGTTTTAGAGTTTACAATGTTAGTTACAGGTATTGATTAACACAATTTGCAAAAAAAATAAACAAAAGAGAAACACTGAACAATCGGGAGTGACCAGTTGCCAGATTATTGATTTTAAAATTTGAGAATTAAATTCGGCTTATGTATATTAGTGTATTGGACCCATTTATCCAAGCATGACAAAAACCAACTTACTCTGTTATTCACATACGCTGTTAACTCCTCCATCCTATAAACTCAAGTGTTATTTCCCACCACAATTATAAAGTTGGTACATCTTGTAATAGCCATTTCTTTGTTATACATTTTTTACTTGCAACTAGCAAGGCACTTAGTAAACATTTTTCTTTTTTAGACCATTCCTGTGGCGTACATCCAAAAAAAATAGTTTTCATTCCACCCCTTCCTGAGCCTGGTTCTGCCGGAGGATTCTTCCTGTTAAAAGGGAGTTTTTCCTTCCCACTTTGAGTGATAGAGTAGAAAAGCCCTATATAAGAGCCAGTCCATTAATTTAACTTTGAAACATTCAGTGTCTGACACTGTCACAGTAATCGTAAGGGTCCTGCAGATGTCACTTGGTAATCTCACTACATTTTAACTGCACAAGACTCTGGATATTGTAGCTCCTGTGAAAAAGAAAGCCTGAAATCAGAAGTATTTGACTCCCTGGTATAACTCTCAAATGGGCACCTAAAAGCAGATAACTGGAGCGAATGGATTCTCACTCATTTAGAAGATCTTTATTTAGACTGGATAAAAAGTTTGTTGCTCTATAAAAAAAAGCCTCCATAAAGCTAGAACATCTTACTATTCATCATTGATTGAAGAAGATAAGAACAACCCCAGGTTTCTCTTCAGCACTGTAACCAAGCTGATAAAAAGTCAGAGCACTGTTGAGCTAACTATTCCTTTAATGCTGACTAGAAATTAATTCATGAACTTTTAACCATTTTAACCATTAGAGAAACAATTATTCATAACTTTCATTAAGTACAGCTACTGATATTTGTTTAGACAGTCTGTGAAGGTTCTCAGTCATGTAGGTCATTGTAGTCTATGGAGCTTGGAAAGGAAAGCATCTGGAGAGCACCATGAGCTGGATAACTGAGGACATACACAGACTTTCCTAACTGGATGATTACAAACGCATCAACAGAAGAAGAAGAAGGTGGTTTTAAATGGTAACAGGGAGGTACTGCTGGGATTTGAACCCAGGATCTCCTGTTTACTAGACAGGCGCTTTGACCAGCTAAGCCACAGCACCTCTGGATGTGTTTCTTTCCAAGCTCCTTAGATTTATTTGGACTATTTTTCCTCTAGCTGAACTAATTGAACTTTCTGAGTTAACTTCCTTCACCCATTGTGAAGGAAGAATCTCAGGGACACAAGAGACAATATCAAAGACAGTAGCAACCTGTTAATCACATACAGGCTACAATGTTGCACAATCCTTTTTGAATCTAAAGGGGACTATAACCATCATAACTATATGGTGCTGTCTGACTGGAAATGACTGACAACATAAAATAATCAGGAAAGTGTTTGCTGAGGTCAGAGATTATATGAGTCAGAAACTGGATTATATAGTGGTTGAACCACTAACTTGCCAAGTAGTAGATGCCCTGCTCTTTCTCCTGAGCTACAACCACACACAATACTGTTAAAATATAATTTATGGTATACATTTGCATGTTTATTTTGTTTATAAAATTTCTTAGGCCACTCTAGAGGTAGAGCAGGTCACCTACTAATCTTCTGTGGAACCAGCTTCCAGTTTGGATTCAGGAGACAGACACTATCTCTACTTTTAAGATTAGGCTTAAAACTTTCCTTTTTGCTAAAACATATAGTTAGGGCTGGATCAGGTGACCATGAATCCTCCCTTAGTTATGCTGCAATAGGTGTAGGCTGCTGGGGGATTCCCATGATGCATTGAGTATTTCTTCTTCAGTCACCTTTCTCACTCACTATGTGTTAATAGACCTCTCTGCATTGAATCATATCTGTTATTAACCTCTGTCTCTCTTCCACAGCATGTCTTCTATCCTGTCTTCCTTCTCTCACCCCAACCAGTCGCAGCAGATGGCCCCGCTCCTCCCTGAGCCTGGTTCTGCCGGAGGTTTCTTCCTGTTAAAAGGGAGTTTTTCCTTCCCACTGTTGCCAAAGTGCTTGCTCATAGAGGAGCAGTTACTTAGAAAGAGCATAGAAAACAGTTCTTGGGTGAATGAGGCGAGTTGTGTAAAGCACTTTGAGTGATAGAGTAGAAAAGCCCTATATAAGAGCCAGTCCATTAATTTAACTTTGAAACAGACTTCCCAGAATTTCCTAACTGGATAATTACAAACGCATCAACAGAAGAAGAAGATAACAGCGAGGTACTGCTGGGATTTGAACCCAGGATCTCCTGTTTACTAGACAGGCGCTTTGACCAGCTAAGCCACAGCACCTCTGGATGCGTTTCTTTCCAAGCTCCTTAGATTCATTTGGACTATTTTTCCCCTAACTAAACTGAGTTAACTTCAGTAACTACTTCCTCCAAACCATCAACTTGTCTTAAAGACCCCAATCTTACAAGGCTTTTCAAGGAAGTTTAATGTTTTAATTTTAAAAATGATTAGCCTCTGTCAGTTATTAAGCTGTATGTACCACAGGCCTTCAAGCTGGCAGTAGTTAAACCATTACTTTAAAAGCCATCACTGGACCCAGCGGTCTTAGTTAATTATAGGCCAACCTCCAACCTTCCTTTATAAGGTTGTAGCTGTAAAATGCTTCTGTAAATGATCATCTGCAGAGGAATGGCTTATTTGAGGAGTTTCAGTCAGGTTTCAGAGCTCATCACAGAAACAGCTTTACAAATGATCTTCTTATGGCCTCTGACAGTGGACTCATGTCTGTGCCTGTCCTGCTGGACCTCAGACCTCATACTGTTGACCATAATATTTAATTATAGCTATTAGAGCATGCTGTAGGTGTTAAAGGTCTATCCAATAGATACCTATTTGTTCATGTAAGTGGACAAATCTAATTCTTTATGCACTAAGGTTACAAATATGTAAAAGTGCTTTCTGCTGTTTGTGCAGCATTAGAAATATCCTGTTTCAGAGTGCAGCTGAAAAACTAGTTCATGGATTTATTACTTTCAGACTACTGTAATTTGTTATTATCAGGATGTCCTACTGAACTCCCTGAAATGCCTTCAGTTGATCCAAAATGCTGCAGCAGGAGTACTGACAGGGACTAAAAAAGAGAGAGCATATTTCTCCTATACTGGCTTCCCTTCATCGACTCCATGTTAAATCCAGAATTGAATTTAAAATCCTCGTCAAGTACAAGGTCTTGAATAATCGGGCCCCATCTTATCTTAATGACCTAATAGTACCATATCACCCCATTAGAGCACTTCGCTCTCAGACTGCAGGCTGACTAAAGTACTTAAAAGTAAAATGAGACAGAGCCTTCAGTTTTCAACCCCTCTTCTGTGGAACAAGCTCCCAGTTTGAATTGGGGAGACAGGCACGCTCTCTACTTTTAAGATTAGGCTTAAAATTTTTCTTTTTGATGACTCAGCTCGTTAGGGCTGTAACAGGTGACCCTGGATCCAATAGGCCATGGCTGCTTGGGGCTTCTCATGAAGCTCTGACTGTTTCCTTCTTCACTCACCTTTTTTTATGCAGTCAGAGGTAACGAAGTACAAACACTTTGTATACTCTGCAGGTAGAATTTTGGCACAACACAGAAGGACTGCAGCTGTCCATCAGTTCGGGTTGCGTATTTCAGCATCTAGCTTGCTCTACAGAAGACCAGCGAGCGTAAAGGCAGTAATTTTTTTAAGCAGCAGGTAATTTTAAATGCAACTTTTCTATGAGCTCAACAAAACAAAACTGTGCAGTTTGTCACACAGTGTGTTGCTAGCTAAAGGACTAGCTGCTGTATTTCACAGGAAGAGAAAAGAAAGAGCTAACTCCACTCAGAGATGGAGAAAGATTAAAAAAAAGAGGGCAGGAAAGGAAGAGAGCTTAGATTTAAAGGTAAGGACTGCTCAGTGGTGATAAACTGGACATTTTCAAGCTTACATCTAAGTCCTCGTGTTTAAATCAGATATTGGGTCTGTATATTTGACATAATGTTTTTCCATGTTGTCAAACATACTACAAAACAAACTGAGGTAGGCTAACTGTGTTATTATTTAAAGGTAAGAGGCAAAGTAACCCTCTATAATGTAGGCAATTTAAAAAAAATCCTTCTTTTTCTCTGTTCATGTTCTGCTTACCTGATTCAAGCTGAGTACCTTGATTAGAATCAAAACTTAGACTGAAATAAAGTTGGTATTTCTATCTACTAATATTATTTTATTGTCACATTAATATTGCACAAGGTTCAGTCAGCTTTGCATAAAAATAGATGGTAGAAATGTTCTTCAAGGAGCTACGTTTTCACTTTTACTTGCATAAAGAAGTTCAATCTGTACTTTAACTTTTACTGGAGTATTTTTCAACACTAGCATCTGTTCTTCGGGTGGCTGTAGCTCAGGTGGCAGAGCAGATCAGCCACTAACCAGAAGGTCAGTGGTTTGATCCCAGGCTGCTCCTTGTCTGCATGCCAAATATCCTCGGGCAAGATACTAACCTCATGTTGCTCTCTGATGCATCCATTGGAATGTGTATGACTGTTAGATACTCAGCACTTAAAATTAGAAGAAGTGCTTGTGTGAATGAATTAGTTGTATAAAGTGCTTTGAGTGCTCAGACAGAGTAGAAAAGCACTATATAAGAACCAGTCCATTTACTTCTGCTCAAGTACAGAATTACGGGACCTCCTCAGAGTGCAGAACATAAACTATGTTTAATGTTGTTAAATAAATATTTACTAAATATTTTAAAAGAACAAATCCCGTTTTTCTTGCTTTTTTTCTATTCTTCCTTAGTCTTGTCAAAGTGATTTGTTTATAGTAGTGAAAGCTAAAGTTAAACAGTCTCTTTAACTATGGTCTGCATACAGAATGAATGACTGGGCTCATGGAAACTTATTAACACTAACAAAGAACA
This sequence comes from Mchenga conophoros, assembly GCF_057382185.1. Classification (NCBI taxonomy): domain Eukaryota; kingdom Metazoa; phylum Chordata; class Actinopteri; order Cichliformes; family Cichlidae; genus Mchenga; species Mchenga conophoros. The sequence continues at coordinate 16,406,350 of NC_140542.1, forward strand.
GTTACATTTAAAATCTATTTTGGAAATGTTACTATAACACAAACGGCAGTGTGTGAATGTCATGCTTTCTGACAAAGTCAACAAAATCACGAGGCTGAGATTTTTGGCCATCATTTTGTAACCTCGAAAGGTTCAAGGTTAGTAATAACCCCCCCCCCTTTGGGTCCACTCTAACAAACACACCGGCGCACCCGCCGTGACAGCCATCTTACTATTCATGACCATCGCTTTTCATTATTCAGTAACTTGCAACATACTGTAAAGATACAGCTTGTAGTATTCATTAAGAAAATCTTTGGCAGCAGATGAGTGGTGTGATTTAAATATCATACAGAAAACGTATGACATTTTTTTAAGTTGTATTTTTCTTTTCTTTCTTTCTTTCTCTGATAGACTTGTTCCTTTGCTTTACAATGCCAGCTTTTGACCATTGCCAGGTTTTCAGGTTGAATGTCTGCTTTTGTTTGCCTACTCTAAAGTACAGTCTGTTAATGAACCATAATGTCACATGTTTTAACATTGACCTTTTAAAGCCAGTTGACCGCCCACACTACAAAACGGGTTCATTCACCAGCAGAAGTTAAATAAAAAAAGGCTTTTTTCCACTTTTTTCTTTGTTCCTGTCCAGCAATGTAAGAATCAGAATTGTTGTCTGAAGGCCAAAAAATACCCCACACATTTACGTTCCCAAATGGACCATTTGCTGTAATAGTCTAGTTGATCGTCATATTTTACTAGAATTTTTGAGTCTATCACAGCAGACAAGTCACTCACAAACTCAATGACAATCACTTCCAGGGAAGAACAGAGATGGGTGTAGGAGGTCTATTCATAAAGAGAACACAGATTAGACTGAAGGCAAACACAGATGGGTGAATCAGTTAGTTAGAGCCGGGGCTACACTGACGCGAGTGGCACAACAATCCAGCGACGAGTAGCGTCGATCTATTGTCTTAAGTATTTGTATAGCGCTTTACTAGTCCCTAAGGACCCCAAAGCGCTTTACACACTCAGTCATCCACCCATTCACACACTGGTGATGGCAAGCTACATTGTAGCCACAGCCACCCTGGGGTGCACTGACAGAGGCGAGGCTGCCGGTCACTGGCGCCACCGGGCCCTCTGACCACCACCAGCAGGCAACGGGTAAAGTGTCTTGCCCAAGGACACAACGATTGAGACTGTGGGAGCCGGGGCTCGAACCAGCAATCTTTCGATTGCAAGGCAAACTTCCAATTCTTGAGCCACGATCGCCCCACAGTAGTGTCAGGAATGCTGAGATAATGAGCAGCAGGTGAGAGGATGTCTCGCAGGTGTTGGCCAAAAGCTGGAACCCATCATGAGTTCCGCACAGGCGGAATACATATATGTGTATATATTATTCTGAAATTTCAAGATTAAAGTTAAAAATCTATTTTGAGAAATTGTGGCGATTACAGTTGTTGTTTCAAGACAAATTGCCATGGTTGCTATACCCTCTGAGTTAGTGAAATTGTACTTTAAAAGAGGAAGGAAATGACTTTTCTTTTAGCACATGAGTGTAAGCACACTGAAAAGATCTGTTGAGACGGATAAACAGACAAACTTTGAAGAGTGGATTTGTAAAATAATGAAGTGGCTGGCAGTGGACTGCAAAGGATATAGATGCTTACACCCATTTACATGACATTTTGACTTTTTTTTTCTTAAAATAGTAATATGACTTTTTTCTCATGACTTTTGTGATTGGTTATTAAATGTTTGCTGTTTTTTTGTTTACTATTTGTATAATTAAATAATATTTATTTCATTAAATTGTGGATTCCAGTGTTTAAGTAATAGTCCATAGTCAATAGTCTGTATTGGTCTTCACAGTCCACAGTAATTATAATGAGAGATAAGATGTTTTCTTTTATACATGTGCGTGTAATAAATAGCAGTCATACTATCAAAAACATTAATTCAGTAAATGCAAACAACCCTGGTTCTTAAAATAGGAATCCTGCCACAAAGCACTGCCTAGAAGTAGCAGGTAAGACACCTGTCTAAATCTCGGATTTAGTCATGATCACGTGACCTGGGTTTTGAAACCCACTTCAAAGCAGTGTTTTGAAATATCTGTGCTTCAGAAACTCGGCACGGAATTGAAAAGTCAGTATCGAGCGTCCATCCCTACTGACCTGCTTCACAGCCAATTACAGGCTCAAAATGTCAATGATTCATACAGAGATTTCCCTAACTTGAGGAAACTTACCGTTATCTTGGTGTTTGTTTGTGCTTTTGTTTTTATTTTTCCCCCTCTCTTCTTTTTCTTTGCTACGGAAGAGGATTAGGGCCACCGGAAAAAAAGTGGGCATTTTTTTCTTCTTTTCCAGAATTCTGAGAAAAAAGTCAGAATTCTGACTTTAATGTCAGAATTCTGGAAAAGAAAAAAAAGATGTGCCCACTTTTCTTCCCCCAGTAGCCCCAATCCTCTTCCGTACTTTGTGCCTAGAGGATATATTCTTCTAACATTGTTTTGTTCTTCAGCCTGCTCGTTGGACATTACCAGCAGAGCTCAGAGCGGAGGGGCAGGACAAATCGCTACACAAACATTCCTCTGTTTGCATAATACTCCTTTTTTGTACACTGATACCTTTAACATATGAATTATCACTCACACGTGCAAAAATAAACCCTCTGTCCTCAGGGACCCTAAGCAGGCACTTCGTATTTGTAATGCCTTGGGCTGACTCTGCATTGCAACGTAGTTACAGCATAAAGCACTTTGAAACAACCTTTTTGACACAATTGTGTGTCTTTTCAAAAAGATACTTGTGATCCAGTGCAGCTGGTTGTCACTGAACACAATTTCATTGTATATTTCTACAATGGCAGTTATCTAACTAATTTATTAACCCCCCCCCCCCCCCCCCCGCAAGATGTTAAAAGAGCTAAAAGATGCTGCTAAATGGGAATTTTGTCTTGTGTAAGCTTGATGCCAGTGACCAAATGCACTAAATGTTAAGCACTTGCTAAACAGACTTGCTCAGTGCTCAGCCAGGTAAAACACACCAAAAATAAATATTTTGATGAGCATACAGCTTTCCAAAAGGGCCATTTTAAAAACATAAAAAAGTAACCAGGGGTCCTTGCAGGTTAAAGAATCGGACACTGCTGTATTACCGTGATACATGTTAATATGATACAGTGGGCTTGGGGTAACTGGACTGGTACTTACATGGCATGTTTGTACTCTGCTTGAGCACTTGAACCACTGGCGAAATCAAAAAATGGTTCCTAAAACCAACTCTGTGCTTTTTCAGTGATATTAGGGTCATTGCGATAAATCTAGGTAGAGTGCCACATCCAAATCTCGCTGCTGCTGCAGCACTGCGCCTGGGGTTACTGTAATCACCCCAATACGCCTGAAAAGCGCGGAGTCACTGCTTTCTTGAACCTTTGGAATTCTTCCAGTTCAGTAAACGGTTCAGGTGTTACGGGAGTTACAGATGAAAAAAGTGAGCTCAGCGAAGATGTGAGCCCCAGAAACCTGAAGTCGGAGACACATTCCACTTGTTCTCCATATAAAGAGAGGGGAGGGGACCTGTCTGTGCCCATAGGAGTCTTTTGTTTTAAGGATGTTTGGCTTCAGGTTTTTTCTGAGCACCGGTGGGACAACGTCTACCTCCGCTCTGTACGCTGTCTTATCTTTATGGGTGAATGAATTAGTTGTGTAAAGCGCTTTGAGTGCTCAGATAGAGTAGAAAAGCGCTATATAAGAACCAGTCCATTTACTACAGTGTTGAACACTGAACTGTAGTCTGTGAGGCAGTGTAACACAAGTTAGGAAGGTGATAAGTAGACAGCATCAGCAGACTGGTCTGTTTCTTCTTGGTGTATTTTATTTTTCTGATATTCTGCCATCGTAAACCACTGGTTCCTAAAATCTTACTGGTTTTACACAGAATTTTACACACTTCTGAACCTCATTAGTCTCTACCATTAAGAAATCAGTAATTGGATTTTTCGAGTTTTCTTTGTATTATTGTGGGATCTTTACCTTACAATATAAAGCACCTTGTGGTTGTTGTGATCTGGTGCTAAATAAATACAATTTTATTGAATAAAATTAAATTGGAATTGAATCGCACTTTTCATAACTGTCCACATTTCTGTGGACTTACACAAGGGCCATGTATCATAAACCAAGACTGTGCGGATTGCTATAGTAACCAGGTGATTTACATTGTGCAGCTGGGTTTTCTACATTGCAAAGGTCTGTCTGTTCTTACTGGGATACATTGCCATGGTAGGTTTTTCTACAAACATATCACTCTTCCTGAGAGATCCCTTGGTTCTCAGTGTGCAGGTAGGAGGGTCTAAAATGTTTCAGTAGTGTTTAAATCTGTCTATCCTTGATTATTCTGAGATGCAACTTTATTCCTTGACTGGACTGTTCCCTGTAAACTGCAAAAAATGTTCCCATTCTTCTAATAAGCATCAATATGTGATTCAGGACAGGACGCCAATCTGTTGATTATTTGTGGACTTTGTGGAATTTCCTGTGATCTGAAGGTGACAGTTTGGGCTTTTTTCCTCGCAAAGTGGTGACACATCTGAATAACTTCTACTTATGTACAAATGTTTGAAATGATGACCTTGGAATGTGTAGTTGTTCAAAAATGGGTCTAACTTGTGTAAATATAAATTCTCCTCAAATCTTCACTGAATTCCTCAGACTTCCCCATTGTTTTAAATACTGGTTCTTTAAAAAAAAAACATTTTTATGATGGCAAAAAGAACTAGTTGTTGTTGTTCGTCATGATCACTAACGAAAATAGGCTTTGGCTTTGTTAAGTAAAAGACACATTAGAACTTCCAACACCGCTTACTACAAAATGTAAATGATTTCGGTTTTTAAAAGATGTGTGTTGTACAATCGTTCCACCACGCGCAACAAACCGCTCAAAGAATTCAAAGCCCCAAATGACCATGAAATCCATGTCACGGTGAGTGTATGTAATTTAACCCTAACTGTGAGTCAATTCAGATAACGAAAGCATGCCCCGAGTATGTGGTTAGTTTCAAAGTATACCACGAAAATAATGTGTAGCTGTGTTCTAATCATTGTAAAGAGCTAGACTACATGTTTAGAATAAAAACAGATCAAAGGAACAGGAGAAAAGAGACAAAAGATTCTCTCAGTTTATAAAGGCAACAATAATTCACACGTGATCATTTAAAAGCAAAAACATTCAGTCAGGTAGCTTCATTTCTTGTTTTTTCGAGCCTTGTCTCTTTCTGCTTTGGAAACTTTATTTCTCAATCACAGCAGCTCGTTCATTCAGAAGCAGTCAAATACGTATCGTATAGCTGATGTTTTTTGCTCAGCTAAGAACTCTGCCTCCGTGTGGACTGGAAAACTCAGCAGCAACTCAGATTCATTCCCAACCGCACATGCTAGTATCAATAAAGACGGATAAATCCAAAAGAGTTGGGGTAAACTGAGCTCAGTTCATACTACAGAGAGGAGAGATTCATTTTTTGTGTCTGTTAGGACACTAAGCAACACAGATGAGTAAAATGATGATGAGAGAGAATGAGAATAAAACTCAGACTGACCTTTTTCTACACAGTTATATAATTACAAAATGCACTGTATTTCTACCCTGGGATTAAATTAAAACTTCCAGACACTGACAGCAGTTAGGCTATATAACACAGATTTCCCACATATTCATGAACCGGAGGGGGCCATGATTTCTCTCTTTCCTGTACTCAGCCTCCCAGTGAGCTCTGAGGTCTTGACAGGGCAGATGTTAGCACACCAGTAATGCTAAAATGTGTGAAAGTTAAGCATGTGCAGGACAGTGAAGCTGTCTTGGTGGTCAGTCAGAGGTTCCTATACTCCGAGTCACTCACCTACTCGCTTTTTTGGCAAACAACATCACAGTATGTCTGTGTTTTAGAGGTCAGACAGAGTTTGAGCTCTGCTTTGTACTGGAATTGACTCCGTTAACATTTGTCAGTGTAGTTTTGCAGAAGGAAAATCCTTTCACACAGAAAAGTACTTCTGTGCCTTTTTTGGTACATCCCAATAATGGCCTCCTGTTAGTCCATAAACAAGAAAGGCTGAGCTGTAAACCACTGGGTCACACACATATTTTGCTCTGTCTTCCAGGATTGCTTTCTTCCTTTAGCAGTGAATCTCATAAGCAATGGGAGAGTCTATGAAGAGGCCTGTGTGGTTGAGAAACATTCCTTCTGCCTCTAATGTGATCACGGGCTCTGCCTCCCCTCCTTCCCCTGCCATTCTCCTCATGGTCCGTATGTCACCATCCTGCTGCTGCTGCTTGTCAGGGGCCAGAGTGGGGCTCATGGTCTGGCCAGGGCCCGAGGAGAGGGTGTGGCTGGAGGTATCGGATGGTGCTGAACAGCCCAGGTTAGTGGTGGACACAGCTGTTGGCGGAGCAGGAGGAAGCACAGGCTTGGCCCTGTTGAGGACATACATTTCATGGCCACGCTCATCACGATACTCCTCCAGCTGGGCGAAGGTAGTGGGGCCATCAGAGTAGTCGTTCACATACAAGATGCTCTCCTCCTGTGAATTCAAATTCACCTTCATTAATATGACAATGTAAACGACAAAAAAAAAAACACCTTACAATATAAAGCGCCTAGAGGTGACTTTAATTGAATTGAATTAAATTGAATTCAAACAGGCGTTACATGTAGGGACCGCAGCCTATCCCGTGCTCAGGTGACCACAGAGAGACAGACCATCATTCACACCAACAGGTAATTTAGAGCATTTGGACTGTGGAAGGAGTCTTCACATAGAGAGCCCACACTGGCAAAAGAAGGTGGTGCAAATCCAAGACCCTCAGTGATAAACACTGCAGCGCTGCCCCCATTTAATTGATTTCATTTTCTTTCCTTTTATTGGATTCTTACTGAATTCCCAGTGCCCTGCAAAAGTCTTGAGTCACCCCTCTTTTTATATATTTTACAAGAAAACTCAACACCAAGCTCTTCATCAGACTATCAGTGACTGATAGAGTTGCATTGTATTTTCCTATCCAGGTATTCTGGCACTGTGTTTCTGATTATCATCTGGCAGAAAAATAAAGTTGTTGCCAATCAGACTCTTTCTGATGATATTGCTTGGTCAATCAAAATTCTACAATACTTCTCTGTGCTAAAGATTTCATCAATTTTGACAAAATATCCAACACTAGTGGCTGAAATGCAGTCCCAAACCTTGACAGAGCCTCCACTGTGTTTTACAAATGGCTGTACACATCAAACTCCTGACCTCCTCGATATATATATTGATATTTGAATCAACAATTTGGATTCATCACTCCATCAGATTTGTTGCCAATGATTCTTAGTTCAGGTCTTGTGTAACACACCTCAGTCTTTCCTTCCTTAAAAATGGCTTCTTGACAACGACTAAGATTGTTTCTGATAAGGCTTTACAACAGAGGGTCTAGATACATTACTTAGGTCCTGTGTCAGGTCTTTGCTGGATTTTTCCCCTTTATCTTGAAGACATAAACTTTTAGATATTGTTCATCTTCATCTTACAGATAGTTTCTTCAGTTTTTTAAGGATAGACTGCAAACCACGCTGGGATATGCAAGATTTAGGCTAATAGCTCTTTAGAAGTTGCTAGCACAAAAATACTAATTTATACTTGTCAAATTGAGTTATGTGTGGCATTACTTGGTAGATTCAACTAAAGAGTGACAAAAATACATGTGTGTTTTTGCCACAGGCTGCTGGTAAGGGGTCTAAATATACATGTTAGGTTCCCTGTATGTTTGAGTGATTCACAGGTCAGTGGTAAGTAGTTTTGACTAATAACATTATCTGAAAATGATCACATACAAGAACTAGACTGAAAATTATCTGCCAGTGGCCGAAGAAAAACTTTAAACTACTTTCAGATGGTGAATGGCCTGTATTTATATAGTGCTTTACTAGTCCCTAAGGACCCCAAAGCGCTTTACATATCCAGTCATCCACCCATTCACACACACATTCACACACTGGTGATGGCAAGCTACATTGTAGCCACAGCCACCCTGGGGTGCACTGACAGAGGCGAGGCTGCCGGACACTGGCGCCACCGGGCCCTCTGACGACCACCAGTAGACAACGGGTGAAGTGTCTTGCCCAAGGACACAACGACCGAGACTGTCCAAGCAGGGGCTCGAACCGGCAACCTTCCGATTACAAGGCGAACGCCCAACTCTTGAGCCACGATCTCCACGATGGATTGGAGAACTATTGCTCAAGACCTCTTTAAAAAATTACAAGTCTTACTCCTCCATCCATCTATTTTCTTCCACTAGTCCTGGGCCAGGTCATTGGTGGAGTAGCTTAAACAAGGATGCCCAGACCTCCCTCTCTCAGCCAACTTCTCATGCTTATCTGGGAGAACACTGAGACAATCCCAGGCCACCCAAAAGATCTAATCTCTCTAGCATGTCCTGGGTTTGCTCCAGGGCTGCCTTCTGGTAGGACATGCCTAAAACACCTCATGCAGGAGGTGCCCAGGAGGCATGTCCGAATCACCTCATCTGGCTCCTTTCAATGTGAGTAGTAGCTGTAAACTGAGCCAGTCTTAGATAACTGAACTCCTCACTAAATCTCTAAGTGAGATAGCCACCCAGTGGGGAAAGCTCATTTCTGCCACTAGCCTCTATGATCTCATTCTTTCGGTCACTACCCAGAACTCATGATAACAGGAGAGAGTAGGGACATAAATCAAGAGCTTTTCTTTAATGCTCAGCTGTCTTTACCACAATGGACCAGTCCAGCATCTGCATCACTGCAACTGTAGCCCCAACCCATCTGTTAATCTCTCACTTTCTTCTCGCCTCATTCACTAACAAGATCCCAAGATACTTAAACTTGGTTGGTGGCACTCTCACCTGGTGTTTGCTCTTTCTGTGGTACACTATCACTTCTTGTGTTTTGTGTAGCTAGCCCATTTAATTTAAACTCTTGGAAAACATATTTTTTCATAGTGTAATATGAAGATGATTTTTGTAGTGCAGATGATTCATAATATCCATCTGCTTTATCCAAAGCAAACTCTGTTAAACCACCTGCTAATTATATTTACAGTATTTAGTCATTGTGTCTGTAGGGATTTGCTAGCTTAGCTTAGCTCATAGCTAACTTGCTATAAGCACAGCATCTTCACCCGTCCATCTTGCACCTTCTTGCTCCATGTGCAAGAGGTTTAGTTACTCCTCGGCCTCCCTTATTAATAATGGTTCTTGTAATAAATGTAGCCTGTTTTCAGCTCTGTAGGCCAGGATTCCTGAATTGGAGTTGGGATCATGAAGCAGACTTGCTGTCTACATCTCTCTGCAGCCTGTCTCCTTCTGTCATCCCCTAAACTCCATCCCCTTAGAGACTGCAGTTGCTCCCAGACCACCAAAAACAAACCAAATTTTTTTTTAGCAAAAATGATTTAAAAACATTAAAAAAAAAAAAAATCACAAAGAAAGAACAATATAGCACCAAAGAGTAAAACTGTGGATTCTTAAACTTTAGTCCCTGTTAGTAAAAGATTTAATAATTGATCAACACTGAAAATGGCATCTCACTAATTTAGAAGATTTTCATTTAGCCTGGAAAAAAAAGATTGTTGCTCTATTTAAAATAAAGCTCTCCATAAAGCTAGAAAGTCTTACTATTCATCCTTGTAGCCAGGCTGACAGAGAGTCTGTCGAGCCAAGCATTTCACCAGTCGTTACTTCACATTTCTTGACAAATAAAAATTTGACTATTTAGAGAAAAAATATTCATAACCATCTGACTGATGTATCATTATGTACTTCTTCCAATTCTATTGATAATTTAGCCTCTCTATCTATTAGCCTCTGAATAGATTTTTCTGAGTTAACTCCAGTAATTACTTCCTCCAAATCATAAACATGTCCATTAGGCCCCTACATCTTACAAGAGTGCTCAAAGAAGTCCTTTGAGAAGTCTATTAATGCTTCAATTTAAACTATGATCTATATATCCCTATTACTGGGCTATGTACCGAGCCATGTATCAGAAGCCTTTAAACTGGCAGTGATTAAGCCATTACTTAAAAAGCAATCACTTGCTGTTTTAGCTAATTATTTCAGGGGCACCACCAATGGCTGGCCAAATTTTGCAGTACCCCCAGTGGACCCCCTGGCATATGTTGGTAATAATTTTAATAAACATGAGTACAAGAGAAGACACTCTACAGTGAGTTGAAACATTAATGTGTTATTTATTCCTGCATATACAATTTTTGTCATTCATATTGTATTCGTATTTCGTATTCTATGCAGATGACACCCAACTTTATCCATGAAGCCAGATGCATCAATTAACTAAACTACAGGACTGTCTTAAAGACATAAAGACCTGGATGACCTCCAATTTCCTGCTTCTAAATTCAGATGAAACTGGGGTTATTGAACTTGTAAAATTGTATTGTAAAATCTTAGAAATATGGTGTCTAACGTATGCTTAACCTGGACAGAGATGGCAGAAGCATAGGCTTTCTCTACTTAATGCAACTATCTATACTTCTACTTAAAAGCTACTTTTACTTTCGTACTTGAAGTACATTTTAAAGCCTGTACTTTTTCAGTTTTATTTGAGTAAGGAAGTTTCTTCAGTACTTCAACTTTTCTCTAAATCTAACCTTTCTCCTTCTCCTTTCCTGTCTGTCGTCCAACATCAAGTGAAGTTATCTGGCACCGTTTTCTCTCCTTTAGCTAGCAGACACAGTGCAACAAACTGCACACAGTTTGTGTGCTTGCTGATGTTTGTTGAGCTGATAGAAACATTGAACTTCAAATTACCCGTTTCTTAAAAATAGCACTCTTTTCATGCTTCCTCCTCTTGTGTAGAGATAGCTAGATTCTAAAGTACCGCAACCACAACTTACGGAAACCTGCACCTCTTCCGGCCCATTTTAACTCGGATTATAAATGCTATAGATGATACAGTTGAACCTAAAATAATGAGTTTGTTTTGAAAATGTAAGGAGTAAAAAGTACAGATATTTGTTTAAACATGAAGGGAGTAAAAGTAAAAAGTTATCAGAATACAGAGTAGTTGTACTTTCCTCAAGTAATGTGTGGAGGAGGTGTGATCCCTGGCTCAGCTGTGAGCCAGTCTTTATATAGTGATACCTGAAAATTCTAAGTACAGTAACAAAGTACTTGTACTTCATTACTTCCCATCTTTTAATCTAAATGGGATTACACTGGCCTCCAGTAACTGTGTGAGGAATCTTGGAGTCATTTTTGACCAGGATATTACACAAATATGTAGGACTGATTTCTTCCATTTGTGCAATGTCTTTAAAATTAGAAACATCCTTTGTTGAGTGATGCTGAACTTGTTGATGCATTTATTACTTCTAGACTGGATTATTGTAATTCGTTATTATCAGGATGTCCTAAAAACTCCCCAAAAAGCCTTCAGTTAAATGCTGCACTGAGAGCACTGGGACTATATTTCTCTCATATTGGCTTTTCTTCATTGTCTCCATGTAAAATCCAGAATCAAAGTTAAAATCCTTTTCCATACAAGGTCTTGAACACATAAGGTCAAGCCCTACACTTGACTCTTAGACTCCTCGGTTAATTGTGGGATATTTAAAAGTAGGATAGTAATTGGTGACAAAGGGCAGCCCTGGTGGAGTCCAGCATGCACCATGAACAAGTCGGACTTGCAATGTAAACCAAGCTACTGTAATAGCAATAGGACAGACACACCATGGTCCCAAAGCATACCCCAGAGGATACTCCGAGGGATGTGGAAAAGTTTCCTCCACAGTCCACAGAACACATGTAGACTGTTGAGCAAACCTAAATACATAAAACCGCATCTACATCATCAGGTTGTGTGTATCTCTATTGTTATATGACTGCTGCAGATTTGTTTGATCACACATAACAAATTTTAAAGTTATAACAAGAACAGTTATTTTTAACCAGATACACTGATCGTAACATAAGCTCATAAAACATATCTTGACACATGTGGTCATAAGGTACCATTTGTGCCAAAAATTTGTTAACATGAACGCTGTTTACATGGACAATACATTTGTCTGTATTTGCGACATCGCACTTTACTTCAGTTGTAACAAAACTCTTTCGACAAACAGATGGTCCATGTAAAATGCTCACCTGACAAAACATTTGTGTGTGTCAGTGCAGTTTTACTTCTGTCATCTTGTTGTGCTTCCTCTGATTTTGTTGTGTTACACTGACACAGACAAATAATTGAAAATTCATTCATAAATTCCTATCTACTATGAGGATAAATGCCTTTATTCTACTTTTAAATATGCCAATCACATTTGTAGTATTGAACATATATGCACCTTTTCAGCCCCATCAGCCTCTTTGTCCCGTTGGTGATGTCGACTGTAGATCATGGCGACTAGCAGCAGAGCAGTCAAAGTCAGCAGTGAGATGCCCACAGCAATGGCAGTCTGAGTGGCAGCTCCCAGAGCACTGAAGGCCATGCTGCCCAGAGCATACAGGGGTTCCCGGCTTACATCTGAGCCCAAAGCAGGACCGTGGCTCCTCAGTCGAGGCCAGGCAGGTGAGTACGGTAGAGACACCTGGGACCATGAAGCCCAGATGGAGGAAGAAGATGAGGAGGATGTTGATGAGTTGATGGCAAGTTGAAAGGTGACTCTAGCCACACCTCCTGCGTTCCATGCTTCACATTCATAGAAGCCTGCATGAGCCACAGTTACATTACTGAGAAACAACATGCCACTGCCAGTGTCGGGGTCAAAGAGTTCGCCATTAGTCTTCTGGAGACTGACTCTGCCTTCCTGCGAGGGCTCCTCTGCTCCTCCCATTCCACCTCCACCTGCATCCAACTCCTGAACCAGGCCTCTGGGAGAAAGGACTACTTTACCCTGGGAAGCTTTCCTCCAGGTCACCTGCAAAAGGTATTGACATTTCTTTCTTCAGTGGTCTTACAAAGGATAAACCATCACAGTACAAAAAGAAAAACAGATACTACTGTTACAGTACTGTCAACCTGAACTGGAGTATGTAACTGATGATTCATTCAAGATGTTTTAAATAAATGAAAAAAGGAGGAAAATTGAAGTAACCACTTTAGCTGACCACACTGATTGCATGCAGTGTATTTGGAACAGTCAAAGAAGACCAGTACAAACAAATTCACTCATTTGATAGGCAGGACTTATGGCAAATGGTGGGGAAAACAAAATAATTTAAAAGAATATTAAAACTTTAATTACCACTTTATTTCACTTTAATTATCATTACCTGTGGCCGAGGATAACCAGTGGCATGGCACGACACCCTGAGGCTCTCTCCCAGATGCACTGCAAGCCTCTTGGGCTCCAGCTGCACCAAGGGAGGGATACAGACCAAGCTGTTGAGAGGAACCTCCACCAAGCTCAGATGGGACAGGCGTGGTGGCTCGATGCAAACTAGTCGACGTTCTGCAGAGCTAAGCAGACGCTGACCCTCTTCATCAATCCAGGTCCTCAGCCAGTGCAACGCACAGTCACAGCGCCATGGATTATCTGCAACATAGCACAAGACAGAAGCCACTTAATGTTCTGCCCTAAAGAGTCATGATGATTACCATATTACTAGGCTCTACATGAGTAGCTATCTGTAACTCAGTGAACAGATGTTATTATGCGTGAAACTGTATAAAAAACCCCAACAAAAAACCCAAAACACAACATGGGTTCCAATGTCATCAGTAAAGGAGCCTCACCTGTGATACGCAGGACCTGCAGGCTCACTAGAGGTCGCAGTGTTGCAGGGCCAATTGTGTGGAGGTTATTCCTACTCAGGTCCAGCAGAGCCAGAGAAGTCAAACCAACTAAAGCCTGGTCGGCTAACGTCTCTATACTATTATGCTGTAAGTGGAGCTCCTGCAGACGCTGAGACATCAAGAGAATGATGTACATTATCTATGAAGCTTCATATAGGGCTCAGCAAAGCTGCTGTGTTGAACAGGAAAGTGAGACTGTACCGGTAGGCCACGGAAGGTGTAGTCCAGCAGCCGTGTGATGTCGTTTCGTGCCAGGTACAGAATGCGTAGATGTTCGAGTCCCTGAAACATGTCAGCTGTCACCAAATGGATGCGGTTTCCATTCAGTGCTAGCTCCAATAACTGACCGAGGCTCTGGAAAGAGCCAGGCTCCACGGCTGAGATGGTGTTGTTCTAGAGGAAGAGGGACATGAAAAGAAAACTAGAAAAATGTCTGCTTCTGGTTAATCTCCTGGAACTACCACTACTATGATGTCATTTGGTTTTATGAAAATTTATGTTTTATTGTAAAATGTACCTATTTTGATTGTAAGCCCAACAAGGGACTATTGTTGAAAATTAGCAATAGCTATAAACTTATGTGCATTACATCAGTTTCATGTTTTGTACTTGAACTATGTTAAACTGCACTGTCCCTTTTAAATAAATAAATTTAAATTCCAAATACTTCTGATGATGCCTTTGAAACACATTTTCTGTCTTCTCTGTTGTGATCCTTTTATTTTGGAGCAGTCTAACATTTGACAGTGTTTTTGGCACAAGGAGGAGAGTGACTCAATTCACAATTTCACTGTTTCAAAAAATACGTACAATAGATTCATAAGAGGTAACGCCAGTGATTTTCTTAATGTCTGTTTGCTGGAGTAAGGAAAGTGTTACTATACATGTTCTCAGCTTTGGTTGGAGATGATGACCACAGAGTTGAAAATTAAACATTTCTGGCGGTGTGGAGTCAGAAAGAGGTAAGTTCATTAGATGTCTACAACTACTTATCTCTGCTGCAGGCTAGCAGCTCATGGTGACAGTAGTGCCCTCTAATATAATATACCTCAAACTCTGAAGTGGTTGCAGGTGCACTGCTGGGTTTTAAAAACAATGAAAACTGTAATGTAATTTGAGTATAAATAGAAGGCCATGTATTTGATAGACATCTGCCTTTGGAGCCAATTTTGGCCTATATGGGTTTTTGCCATGACTGGCAATGTATTTTGAAAAGTCTAGTTTTTATTTTTATTTCAGTTAACCAAAATTTCAACCCACTTTAATTTAGTTTTAGTTAGCAATAACAACCTTTTGCTGCAGCCTTACAAGACATCGACCCTGCTGTATTCTTAAACCTGCTCAGTGAAATCCTTCCTCTGTTGCATTAAAACATTTTGGAGGGTAATACTTCGCTATAATTTGATACTACTGAGTGAAGTAAACACAGCGTATACCATTGCTAGAATGTATACAAATCCATACTTAGTATAAACTGTGATGTAGTCAACAGATTAAAACTGAAGGCTAAAGAGTCTTAGTGTAAGTGTTTAAGAGTGTATGTGCATTTATTACCTGCAGGTACAAATAGTGCAGGTGCTTCAGCATGGTGAGGTCCTGTCGACGGATCTGACCAATCACATTGTCCTGGAGAAAGATGGTCTGGATGGAGAGATGAGCAGGGACAAAAGAGGAGTTTTAGTCACTATTGTCTTAAAACATTTGATACATTGTGATTAATGCTCTGATCAATCTATCTCTATTAATAGGCTCAAATCTTCATTTTATCTCAAAATTTCTTCAAAGAGTAGCTGTAAAGCAGCTAATTGGGCATGTGCAGAGATATTGTTTATTTGAAGAGCTCCATCTATTTAACAGTCTGCAGTTTGTTCATGTTTTCCACAGGGTTCTGTGCTAGGACCAATTTTATTTGGATTGGATCAACTGGTCCCTAAATGCAACTGACACCCCTTTCTCAACGAGAAGTCTGGGCTTGGGTGAGCCTGAGTGCTGAAGATATCTACCTATTCGGAACCATGGTAACAGGGTTCTGGCGGATCGGAGCTGGCTTGGCCCTGACTTATCGAAGAATTAAGGAAGCGGAACCGGCTGTTCAAACCCCCACAAGGCTGCCCGCTGGGATTGGAACGATGGGAGAGGCGTGAGTTTCTCAAAATGGGCCCATTGAGTCAGCATGGATAAGATCTTGGAAAGGCTACGGCTGCTGTGAATACTCAGAATAAGATCTCTGACTGCAGACTGGATACATCTCGGAAGGACTAGCTCGGAATAACATCTCTGGGCACAAATTGGATGACATCTCGAGGAGGCACACTGCCGTGAGTTCTCAGAAATCGGCTCCTTGAGCACAAGAAATGACAACATCACAGAACGCAAGTATGGCGAAGCTCGCGGCTCTCCAATGGGAGATTGAGAGACCAGTGTTGGACTGTAGAACTGCTTTGAAATTCATATGAGCTGATCGCACTAAAGTAAAAAGCACCATCACTTCATGCGGATACCCCTTTGGCGCCAGTGGCAAGGCTGGAGCCGTACAACAACATCCTGATAACGACTGTGTTTAGTCTGTTCCTTCCCATTCCATGCAAGGCCACCTGGGTTGGCTGGAAGACTGTTTACTTAGCCTGGCGGGGCGAAGGACACTGTCTCAGCTGAATTCTGGACACACACACACACACACAGATCCCCCCTCCCTTTCCAAACGCCTTCGATGTTTGTCCCCTCCCGGGGAAGATGGCAGTCGACTGGACCAGCGCAGACATGCTGCAGGACCGGATGCGCTGCCTACACCGGCTCTCTCTTACCCTTTACCTGTCCCTGTTGCTTGTCTTGTGTTTCTATGGTGTATTGATAGTCATGTGCTTTTTGTGCTGAGGTGTTTTTTCTGTTATCAAACTGTTCTCCCACTAGGAGCTCAGTCTGAGTGGAGGTTTTTTTCTCCTCCTCTTACCTCATGTTATGTATTTTCATTGTTTTTTTTCCTATCAGCCTACCTTTCTGACATGTCTGCCCAATGTGATGTTTGTGTAAAGTTCGTCAGAAGGTTCCTTTGTAAGTGCGCATGCGCCATTAGCGTGCTGCCTGCTGTAACCCTAATTTCCTTCGGGATTAATAAAGTATTCTGATTCCGATTTACATTATACACGCCTCAGGCAGTATTATTAGAGAGCACAGTATACATTTTCATCTAGCATTTTCATTGCTAGATGAAAATGTATAAATGCAGATGACACACAGCTTTATCTATCCATGAAACGGAGTGACACCCACCAAGTAAACTGCAGGAATGTCTTAAAGACATAAAGGCCTGCATGACATCTAATTTTCTGCTTCTCAATTCAGCTAAAACGGAGGATATTGTACTTATTCCTAACAATCTTAGAAACACTGTGTGTATCCATATTCTCACGCTGGATAGCATTACTTTGTCCTCCAGTAACACTGTGCGGAATCTTGGCGACTTTTAATGCTCACATTAAACAAATATATAGGACTACTTTCTTGCATTTGAATTAAATTGAATCTTCTTAGGGCATCGATCCTACCTGTATGGTTAAAGGGATGTATTTGGGGATGTCCCTCAGTCCTGTGGAGCCACACTCCACAGTGAGGCTGTAGCAGCGACAGCCCACAGGGCAGGAAGGAGAGGCTCGTAGAGGAGTGGAGTGTAGAGACAGGAGGAGCGTGGAGAGAAGAAGCACCAAAAACACAGCCATCACGTCAAGAGATAAAACTGAGAAAGGTGAGAACACAGAATGAGTCATGATCAGCATTCTTCTGACTTGTTTTGAGGCCGAACAAAAATATGTAAAATGGTCAGTGAGGAGGAATTCCCTCCTACACAAATTAGCCTGAAAATAATACTGTAACAACAAACAATTTTTCAAATCAGCTTGAGCCATACAATCCAATGGATACATCCTAGGATTCTGTCAAAGGTCTCATTGGCATATTGTTTTTGTGACATTTCAGACTCCGAACAATTCCTATTTATTAAAACTGAACAAGAACAAAGCCAAAATGCAAAAGCAGCATGTAGTATCCCATTTGATTTAGTGGTTTGTGGAACCACATTTTGTGGCAACTTGAAGTCTCTCACAGTATTGTGGATCAATTTTGGCTCACTGTTCTTTATAATGTTGCTCAGAAAGTTCCTGCCACTGCATTACAATCATGTTGATGTTTCTTTTCAGCACTGTAGCCAGGCTGACAGGCTAACTCAGCTGTCTTAACTAATTATAGGCCAATCACAAACCTTCTTTTTATCTAAAAAAAATTCTTGAAAGAGTAGTTGTAGAACAGCTAACTGATCATCTGTAGAGGAATTGTTTATTTTAAGATTTTCAGTCAGGTTTCAGAGCTCATCACAGTACAGCGACTGGCCTCTGACAGTGGACTCCTCTCTGTGCTTGTCCTGCTAGACCTCAGTGCAGTGTTTGA
The DNA here is from genome assembly GCF_057382185.1 of Mchenga conophoros. Lineage (NCBI taxonomy): Eukaryota > Metazoa > Chordata > Actinopteri > Cichliformes > Cichlidae > Mchenga > Mchenga conophoros. The sequence continues at coordinate 16,424,605 of NC_140542.1, forward strand.
TACCATTGACCATAATACTTTATAACAGCGATTAGAGCATGCTGTAGATATTAAATGGAGTGGAGTACCTTTAAGTCATTATGGAGAATCCAGTTTATTCATGCAGATGTAGAGTCCTCTTAACACACTAAGGTTAATTATGGAGTTCCACAGGGTTCAGTGCTAGGACAAATTTTGTTTACATTATGCATACTTCCCTTAGTGAGTATCATTAGAAGACATAGCATACATTTTCACTGCTACACAGATGGCACCCAACTTTATCTACCCATGAAGCCAGATAACACACACCAATTAGTTAAATTACAGAGATGTCTTAAAGACATAAAGACCTGGATTACCGCTCAATGCTTCTAAATTCAGATAAAAGGGAGGTTTTTGTACTTGGCCCTGAAAGTTTTAGAAATATGGTATCTAATCAGATGCTTACTCTGGATGGCATTACCTTGGCATCCAGCAACACTGTGAGGAATCTTGGAGTCATTTTTGACCAGGATATATCCTTCAATGTGCATATCAAACAAATGACTTCTTCCATTTGTGCAATATCTCAGCCTTCAGTTGATCCAAAATGCTGCAGGAAGAGTACTGACAGAGAGCGAGAGCATATTTCTGCTATACTGGCTTGTCTTCATTGGCTCCCTGTTAAATCCAGAATTGAATTCGAAATCCTGCTCCTCACATACAAGGTCCTACCTTAGTTATGCTGCAAAAGAAATAGACTGCTGGAGATTCCCATGATACACTGAGTGTTTCTTCTTCAGTCACCTTTTTACTCAATATGTAGTTGTACACAACTCTATATTTAATCATTGATTCTTATTAACTAACAACTGTGGCTCCCTTCCACAGCATGTCTACTCCTGTCTTCCTCGGGGCAGATGGCTGTCCCTCCCTGAGCCTGGTTCTTCTGCAGGTTTCTTCCTGTTAAAAGAGTTAAAAAAGTTTTTCCTGCTTTCTCATAGGCGATCATGACTGTTGGGGTTTTCTCTGTTTTCTTTGTATTACTGTAGGGCGTTTATGTTACATATAAAGTGCCTTCAGGCAACTGTTGCTGTGATTTGGTGCTATATAAAATAAATAAAACTGAATTGATTCTTCTAAAATCTGACAGTCAGGATTCAGAATTGCTTACAATAAGAAACAGCACTAGAGATAGTTCAGAATGATCTGACCTCTCTGACAATGAACTGATGTTCTCGTTTGTCCTGCTAGACTTCACTGCAGAATTAGATACTATTGACCACAATATTTTACTACATAGAGTAGAACAAGCGACAGGTATTAAAGGCACTGTGCTGCAGGGATTTGAATATCTTTTGTATCTAATAAACTCCAGTTTATTCATGTAAATAGGAAAGTGTTCTTGACAAGCTAAGGTTAATTATGAACTTCCTCTGGGTGTTGTGCTGAGACCAGTTGTATTTACATTATTTATAAACGATTCTCCTAGGCAGGAACATTAGGAAGCATTACCTTGACATCCAGTACTGTGAACAATCTCTGAGTCATATTTGACCAGGATATGTCCTTCAATATGCATATTAAACTTTTGACCAGTGGATAGTCTACTATCCACTATAGACTATTACTTATAAATATCTTATATATTTATATAAATATCTTATTTGAATGATTACCTCCATATCGATGAGAGAAAGCGAGAAAGACAGAGACTGAGCTCCATTCACTCAGTGATGAAGAAACTGACCTCACAGCTCACCGTTTATTCAGTGGGCTGGTTTCAGTCATTATGCAAATGTACTGTTTATAAAGTTGGGGAAACCTGCAGTCAGCTGAGACGGAAGAAGTCACTTCAATGAGTGACAAAATGTTTCTCCCATTGAAAACGCTACGTCCAGATGAATCAACTTTTTGGCATAAGGAATATATTTATATTGTAAAAATAAAAGCTAGAAAAACACATCCATGAATTACAAATTAAATTATTTCTTAAAAATTATTCTTTTTTTCCCTTTTGCTTTTATACATTACAAATAAAGTTAAGGAAAGTTTCTTCATGGTTCAACGGTTGCTCATCAGAGGATGATTTAAAAATGTTCTGCCAACAATTTCTTTTTCATGCGTAGTTGCAGCGTCTATCTTTTAATACATATGCCTTTCAAGAGTCTTACTGAGATGATGCAAGAAATTCTCTGCATCTAATCTCCATTGTAGAGATATTTGCCATGTAGCCTCTCTGCCTTGCTTCCACTACATTTCACTACGCCGTAGTTTCTTCAACCCATTGGCTTCCTTTATGACATCTTCCCAGGGCACTGCGAACTTAATAAAGCAGGCAGCACAGTGTGAGTTCAACACACTACCACACAGTACAATGTCTGATCTTAAGTTAGCAAGATCAGACATTGTACTGTGTGGGGGTCCAGAACTGCAGCTTTGTTGCTTCTTTGTCAGAATACTCTCCCCTTATCATTTCAGTTGTACCAGTTAATATGATGTACTTCACACCGTCAGAGAGTTTTGTATGTTGATCTGATGATACAGCCAAACATTCTCTCTTTCATAACTCTTCTGAGGTGGTACTCCCATTTTCCCCACACCTAAACATTTCATCCACTACCTATGTTTCACCTGGGATACTGCCCAAGCACATCTTGATGTTTCCTCTTGTTAGTGGATTTCAGCCATGACTTTTTCTATACAGTCTGATGCAGATGCTTTCCCAAAGTGTTGTCGCATGCTTCTAAATCAGGGGTGGGGAACTCAAGACCTCAAGGGCCGCTGTCCTGCAGGTTTTAGATGTGTCCTTGATCCCAAGCAGCTGATTCAAATGGCTAAATTACCTGCTCAACGTGTCTTGAAGTTGTCCAGATGTCTGGTAATAAACTAATCATTTTATTCAGGTGTGTTGACCCAGGATGATATCTAAAACCTGCAGGACACCGGCCCTTGAAGCCTGGAGTTTCCCCACCTCTGTTCTAAGTCCTACGCCCAGGTGTATTCTCAAGAATGTCACTATGGAGAAAAGCAGATTTTGCTTCTTGATTTGCAATCCCAGCTTTCCAAATTCACCCTGTTTATAGATAAATGGTAAATGGCCTGTATCTGTATAGCACTTTACTTAGTCCCTAAGGACTCCAAAGAGCTTTACACATTCAGTCATCCACCCATTCACACACACATTCACACAAATGGCAGCAACTCTGATTGTTGTATTTGTAGATTCTAATAATCGTTTCATTTTGGTGCACTTAAAGGCCTACCTCTATCATGCTTGATGGAGAAAAAGTGCTTCCTGGCCAAACAACTCGATACTCCTCAAACATCTAGGGAGCCTCAACCTTTTCCTCTCGAAGAAACATATTACTCTCTGTCTTCTTATGGGTGCTGGATTAGGTGTTGGCTCAAACTAATTCTTGTCATTGTATACTTTTGTCAAAATGTGTGTCTAGTTCTTGCCTTGTCTTCAGGTATTCCCTTTTTTGCTATGGTGAAAAGTGATTTTAGAAACTTAAAGGGTTCCATAAAAATGTGATCGTACCCTCTCTTGCTTTTTTTGTACCTTTCACAAATTATCCACTTGTCTCAGGGCGAACAGCTGGTGTTTGATGTTTTCCTGGAGCTGGTTTAATCCAGAGTATTTTATAGTTGTGAATAATTTTTCTACTGTAAAAATATAGTCTTCAAATTGTTTGGAAATGGCACGTCCCAGATTATTGAACAACAACAACGGTTTCTGTGAGACCATTTCCGATGTCTTTCCTGCTTGGCATTGTGTTAACACAACTGAATACCCAAGAACAATAAAGTGGAAAAACCTCTTTTCTGATAGTGAAGGTCATAATTCCTGATGATCAAAAATATCTGATTAGCAGCACCTGGCTGCTACCTACCCTCTCAATTCTTATGAAAAAACAGCAAGGGCCTACTTCACACACTGCGTTTGCATTCGGTCTTACTTTTTGTTAAATAAATATAACACTATGACATGCTTTTGTAGTTTATCTGAGGTTATGTTTACTGCATTTTGAGACCTAAGCCTTAGAATTAAAGGTGAGTGTAATTTATTTTAAACCATGACTGTAAATGTAGTTTTATTCTGATTAACATCTCAATAAATGTAATCTTTTCCATATTCATATCAGTTGGTGAATCTCTGTCACCATAGAAACAGCTCATGCCAAGAGGATTTGACTTGCATAAAAGGATCTACCATCAAGGCCACTTCACTCTGCTGCTGCTGCTCGCCTGTAAACGTCCTCTACTGTGTAACTACAGGGCTGCTGCAGCATGAACTGGGTTTATCTGTATGTAAGATATGAAACACATAAAATATTTCCATTGACTGACAGCAGTGAAACCAGAAAAGCTGTCTTTAAGGGCAGCTAAACATGCACTCGAGCAGTCATATGCTGTGCTAAAGGCCACCTTAATAACACAGAAGCTACACAATAACAGTAACCAGTATCTGATGGCAGCGTGCATGCCAAAGGGTGATTAAATGGACTCTGCGAAGACAAACGCATATAAGATAAGAAGCACCATGATGGATGCGTGTGGAAGAATAAATACCTCGTTGGGGAAGGACGTGGGAGACCCAGAAAAGGACGTCCGACCTGCACGACGTCTTCTTATTCCTTCTTAGCAGACGGTTCTAATAATTTGCCTCAAATAAATGAAAGTAGAAGAGGGGAGGAAAAAATCGACAGTTTGCAGAGGACCGCGGGCCGTCGCACACACGCTTATGATGTCAACAAAAGACGGGAGCCAGCAGCGAAATATTATGGCAGGTTTGATAGTGTAGCACTAAGTGCAAATCAGTGCAGTGCGGTTCAGATCATGTCTTTGTTGAATGCCATCATCCAGCTGTTCATTCATTCGTCACTCCCAGTGAACCCTCCCATCCATTTACCCCACGCTGCTGCTCCTCAGGACGATCGTCGAGTCAGCAGTGCTCCGCAAGAAGCACAAAAGCGTCTCCTGCACACGTTAATCACAGCAAAGTCTTCGTGATAAATGTTGTGCATCAAACTCATCTGTGTAAGAATCTGTGGTCGTTCGCCTGCAGATTGCCATCTCACGCTAACGTAGTGCGTAAATCTGCATTCCGTGGAAACCGTGGACATTTTCATTACGCTCACCGTCACAGTGCCAACAAAATATTCTCAGGTGTCAGGAACGGAACAGAAATGGTTAATATAGATACAATCATTAGTCACGTGACCAAGGTAAGAAGGCGACATTTATCGCGTCTTCAAACGCATCAAAGACAACCAGGGTTTCAAGAACATCTCAGCCCAGCTGGAAAAGTGTGTGTTCAAAAAAGACTAAGTGTGGCGAGGTTTTAAAAGGATTTCTGATACATGCAAGCGATCATCTAATGACAACCGAGCTTTCAGGGCTGGTCAGCCCTGCAAATCGAGCCCAAGAGACTGTGTTTAATGAAATCCAAATGACATCAGAAGATCTGCTGGTAGGCAACTTCTTGTATCAAGTTACTGTAATCACAGAGACGGCAAAAAGTTCACCTTTATTTCAAGAAAAATTAGAACTCTACGTTCGGGTCCAGGTCTATGAGAGGATCCTCATCACTGATTAATCTTTGTACTGCTCTTCCCAAATACAAATGCGTGACAGTGATGCGAGGTCATCTGTTTGATGAACTGGAACAGTTCCTTTTAGGAAATGAATTCTGCACACACTAACAAAACCACTGAAGAATGACCCAAAGCAGACAGGTGCTTACAAAGTGGCTTAGTCAAAGCCCAGATTTTATTTGCCTTTACCTGTAGGCACAGTTTTAAGGACAAACATGTGTTTCCTTGTCCAGACAAAAAGGAAAAGGCAACAAGTTCTTACTTTTATCCCAAGATTATCTACATTGAGCAAATCTGTAGTGTCTGACATATAACCACACACTTTAAAATACATAATGGATAATACATGTAACATACATAAGCTTCTACTTGTCAGGGTTGCTTGAGTAGCATCAGCCGCTTTTTATTTGACCAAACAGACGCCTGACAGGATGTTAAAGCTAATTTGAACCTGATCTCTTCCACAGAGTTTTCAGTGGGTTATCTTGTGGTGAACTGTTGTATTTGAGATGTACACTGACACTGTGCTAACTGTGTATGGGCTCAATTCAATTCCAATAATAGAATCACAATAGACCTTCGTAGCCACCTTTTTTGCTACAACACTGCATAGGTCTATGACAGTCATATAGCAGAAATTTAAAAAGAAAAAAAAGTTACTTTGAAACTTACTTTAAGTCATTATTTGATGGGCTTTTAACTTTATTAAAAATGCAAAAGAAGGAAGTAGCTTTGGTGCAGAAAAGCTGCGCGAGTTGAAAGTAGAACACTTCATTCTTTGGAATGCTCTGGCATCTATATAGCATTAATCTGAGTGATCAAAGTTTTTTTACACTCCGTTTATCTTTCTCATCATGTCTGATTCAAACTTGACTGTTTGCAACACTTTTGGATCATTTGTTGTCATTTTCATCTAATTACATACTTCCTTTTTTAAAATTATAAAGTTGAAACAAGCACTTTAATTGCTCACCAAGAGTACAAAAGTGGTTTATAAATTCCAGTCTATTTAACTTAATCAAACCATTAAAATGCCCTCACACAGTCAGAGGTGGGCTAGAACAGGCAACAGCATTCAGTTATGTCTGTTTATTGTTGATTTCAACATCATCATCCTGACATCTGGTATACTACAAATGCACAAAATCTATGAAAGAGTCCATCCACAGACCTGGATGAACAAGCTGCCTGGCAGCAAAGTCCTCAATCTGACTTCTGCTAATCAGCGACATGGTCACGTGTCACCGTCACCATTTGACTTTCCGTGTCCATATTTGGCACATTTCAGTTCAGTGTTGTTGTCTCCGTCACAGCTGTACCCACACAGTAAAGGCTTCTATGGTAACCAAAACAGGATCATGTGCGAGTGACCAACAAGGCTGCTGCTCCACTGTGATACTGCAACAGATGATGTAGTGCCAAGTCTCTATAACAGGACCTCAGAGTCCATTCAGTCAAAAAGTAACAAGTTGATTTCACCATGTACGACGAGAATGACACCGCTATTGCTGTTGGGTAATAAATAGGTACCGAGTTGTCAAGTGCCATCAATCTTGGTCAGGTGCTATAGTTGAAAACAGGCTAAGACTCGTTCTGTGGAAAGACGATGGGGTAGATTTGACTGTAGTGATCCACAAAGTGGACCTCCAAGCCCTGAGTGATGTAGTCTGGCAGGTCCGAGAAATCTTTCTTGTTCTCAACTGGAAGGATGATACAGGTCACACCAGCACGACGAGCCTGACAGAGGAGCAAACGACCAAAGTTAACTAAAAGTGACTCCAAGTGATTTCTCTGAAAGTAATCATAATTTTTTGTTCACATGACAGACAGCTAACACACACACACACACACACACACACACACACACACACACACACGCTTCTGGTGACTTGTCCTGGGCTAGTGTAAGCTACATTTCAACACTTATTCAACACAAATAATTGTGTTATTCTGTTAAATGAACACACTTTATTACAGTCTGGCAGAATGGATAAAACTTGTTGCTCAGCTGCCACAATAATGCAACTGTTTCATTATTGTTAGCCACAGACATGACCTGCTAGTATATGGCTAATGTAGCTATCGAGCAATAGCTACTCTTTAAACAGCTAACATTAATATGTGTGCTGGCCATGTTAACATTTATGATACCTCTTCAGAGTTGCTGAAATGGGAGCTGTACTGACCTCAAAATCCTTCATGAAGCTGTTTTGTGAGCATCAATTACTTTAGCTGTTAGTTAATGAACGATATCCATGTTAAAGAAATGAGCAAAGAATATTTGTTGTACATACAGCAATAGTCTTCTCTTTGATCCCTCCTACTGGTAGTATTTTGCCCATCAGAGACACCTCACCAGTCATGGCTACATTCTGACGCACGGGCTTGTTGATTGCCAGGGACAAGAGTGCTGTGACAATAGTGCAACCAGCGCTTGGTCCATCTTTTGGAGTTGCCCCCTAGAAACAAGTGAAAATAGACAGGAATGAGCACTGCCAGCCACAGTTCAGTTCTACCATTATCGCAAGAAGCATCAACAGGATATTTCTGGTTCATGCATTCATTACATTATTATTGTAGGCTGTAGGCTAAAAAGTCCCTTATAGCTTTTATCTTTCTTGCTGCAGCAAGGGTTTTAACTGACACTAACAGAAGTTAGAACTAATTAATTAGTTGCTTTATATTATTATTTTATTTTAAATAATCAGGCCCCATCTTATCTTAATGACCTCATAGTACCATATCAGATAAGATAAGATATTTTATTTTATTTTATTCTATTCTGTACAGTTGTGTACTGTATTTATTCTTATTGTATTCTAATTTTTGCCCCATAACTTTTGCACTGTCCACTTCCTGCTGTGACAAAACAAATTTCCCACGTGTGGGACTAATAAAGGTTATCTTATCTTATATCACCCCATTAGAGCACATTACTCTCAGACTGCAGGCTTACTTGTTGTTCCTAGAGTATTTAAAAATAGAATTGGAGGCAGAGCCTTCAGCTTCAGCCCCCTCGAATAGAATAGAATAGAATAGAATAGCCCTTTATTGTCATCGTACATGTACAACGAAATTATGGGTGCTGCATGCCAACTGTGTGGGAATAAAATATAAATGGTAGACAGGAGGAATAAATAATAAGCAGGAGAAATGCATACAAACAATAGACGACCACAAATTGGAGAACAAAGTGCTTGGAAGCAGTGGAAAAGGACTTGGTCTGAGTATAGAGTCTGTGTGTGAGTGACCTTAGTGATGAAGGTTACTCAGACCATGATCAGATTGGTGAGGTGGGTGGGTAGGAGTGGAGTGTAGGGTGGGCAGTGTTTGTTAACAGTCCGAATGGCCCAGGGGAAGAAGTTGTTTGTGAGTCTGGAGGTCGCCTGTGCACCTGTTCTCTCTTCCCAGTCAGGATTCAGGAGACAGACACAATCTCTACTTTTAAGATTAGACTTCAGACTTTCCTTTTTGCTAAAGCATATAGTTAGGGCTGGATTAGGTGACCCTGAATCCTGCAATAGGTGTAGGCTGCTGCTGGATTCTCATGATGCACTCAGTCAGTCAGTCTAACCTAATTGGTTGTGGCAGACGGCCTCCCCCTCTGAGCCTGGCTCTGCTCAAGGTTTCTTCCCATTAAAAGGCTTTTCTTCCTCCCACTGTCATCAAAATACTTGGTCATACCGCACCACCTTATTGTTGGGGTTTTCTCTGCAGTGTTGTAGGGTCTTTACCTTACAATATAAAACCCCTTGAGACAACTGTTGTGATTTGGCGCTTTATAAAATTTAAAATAAAATGGAACTGAAATGAAATAAATGGTTACCTCAGGGACGTGCAGATGCAGGTGGGAGTTGATGAGGAAGTGATTCTCCGGTTCCTGAGTCATAAGGAATGCTCTGGCGAAGGTTGAAGCGATCTTCGCACTTTCCTTCATAACATCACCCAGCTGACCTGCAGGAGAGCCACATCTTTAGTATCAGTTTACCTGCATTTGTTAAGGATCATGTTTTTAAAACCTCTGAAATGGTTTGAAGACTTTCTAACTCTGTTTCTCCTATGACCAATACACAAAGCTCAGATTACGTTTGTAAAGGACTAACTGAGGGAAGAATGTTTTTTCCTACACCCACACACTGTTTTCAATGCGGTGGCGCAAGATGGGAAACTCCTGACAGACCTGTGACCTCCAATGAGCCCTCTCCTTTAGAGTCCGCTCCTCCTGGAGGCCGGCGGAGTGAAGTCTCGATGAACAGCGTCGATCCTCCTGCACAGGAGATAAATGCACACTCAGTACAGGTAACTTTTGCTGGTGCTGTGTGTGCGTGTGTGTCTCTCTTTCTCACCCATTGCGGTCCAAGCCAGCCCCATAACCACTCCCGGTGGAGTGACATCATACATCCGATCAACTGTGAAAATAGGTTTACCCACAAACTCCTGCAGGTTTTCAGGAGTGACCATCACTCCGGTTTGTTCACCATTCACAATACAGAACGCCACCTTACGGAAAACCTGTGGGCAATAAACGAAGAACAATAAGGAGATAAATAATAGATTAAAAAAAAAGGATGACACAGAAAAAAAAAATCATTTTTGGCACAACTGCTATTAAAATGAAAAAGGATGTTTTTGTCACAAAGAACCAGCAACTACATACACACATTATATTCATACCACTACTCCCAGCAAAGAAGTCTTTAGCTTCTGTTACAAGCAGAATGTTGTTTTCTGAGTGCACTTTTACAATATTTTACCTTTTCAACTTGTTTCTGCAGGTTCCTGACTCCAGACTCCCTACAGTACTGCTTGATGAGCAGACTGAGAGCATCAGATGAGATTGAAGCCTTCTCCTCTGTCAGACCACAGAGTGAGCGCAGCTGTGGCACCAAGTAACGCTACACACAGAAATGAAAAAACAAACAAAAAAAAATACTCTGAGGTTGAGCCAAAAGAAAAGAAAACGCTAATATGCAATGCCCGCCCATCCATCCATCTCTTCCACTTATTAAAGGACGTGTCCACTACCCGCAGGAGGTGCTGTAGGGTCGGGTGCACTGTCTATGCTGGGCGGCGGCCAAGGGCAGAAACCTTGTGTCAAAATCATTATTTCAAGTTTACAATACATGGGATGCAAAGCCCAAATATTGAGATTTCCCCTAAATATTAAGCTACACTGGGCTAGCTCTTTAATTAATTCTGAGTGATCATATTTATCCTAAACATTTCTATTCTGATGGTAATTAAAATAGTTAAATTAAATCAAACTGAACTGAAGTAACTGGCACTACACTGGGAGCAAGAGCTTGTGGAATGGTTTAAAGAAGATTAAAAGTTCACATCATATTCTGTCACCTTCGCCGTTATTACACCACCACAATGAAAACACCCACTGTGGTAATATATTTAAACAAACTGTGTTCATCCCTTAACAGAGCTTTACAGACATTGTAACGTGTAACCCGCATTTGCAGATTTTACCTCAGCAATAGCCAGTTTCTCCTGAGCCACATATCCAGAAACGTTGATCATCTCCATTCTATCCCTGAGTGGCTCTGGGATGGTGTCTATCACATTGGCCGTGCAAATAAACAAAACCTTTACAGGAGGAGAGACGGTGCACATTAAAACCACATATTATGAGGAGCTGTGGAGCACTCGTTACACAGTACCTACCTTTGACAAATCGACAGGAACATCCAGGTAGTGATCAAGAAAGTTGGCATTCTGCTCAGGGTCCAGGAGCTCCAGCAGAGCAGAGGATGGATCGCCCTGGTAACCACGACCCATCTTATCAACCTGGTAATGACACGGTATGAACATCATCACATCATTTTATACCAGTTATATAACTATTGATGAAACTTGGAAACCAACAACTCCATGCCAACCGGTTAGATCACAAAATCAGTGCACAAGGTTCACTTGCAGACCTGGCCTGACAGTTTGGATCCATGAAAATAATCATTTGAAACATGCTGTATAACCAGATATTTGGATGGCAAGAGGAATTTGGAGTAAATTTTGACCAGGATATGTCCTATGTGCATATTAAATATTTTCTAAATATGTAGGACTGCTTTCTGTCTTTGGTGTAATATTGTTATAATTAGACAAATATTGTTTTAGAACAGTGCTGAAAAACTAGTTAATCCCTTTTTTACTTAATAGGATGTAATAATTAAAGAATTGCTCTAAAATCTCCTTGGAAAGCCTTTGGCTGAGCCAGAACAGGGACGCACTGTTGCCTCACAGCAAGATGGCCGGGGTTTGAACGCATCATCTGGGCAGGACACTTCTATGTGCATTATCCTAATGTCTGCGTGGGTTAAAAACAATCAGTTTTATTTCTATAGCACCAAATCACAACAACTGTCGCCTCAACGCACTTTACATTGTAAGGTAAAAAGGCTAGTTTAATACCGAAAAAAGAGAGAACCCCAACAATCAGATGACCTCCTATGTGAGATAAAACTTTATGATTGCACTATGAAACACCTGTCTAAAGTTACGTTAATTAAATGGGCTACACAGATAAACTATCCCCCAACGTGTGTTGTAGCAGGAACAGGACGTGATACTGTATCAGCTCAGCAAAGTGAAAAAAAAAAAAAAGTAAAAAATATGACAGAGCAGAGCAGTATGAAGCCTGAGCTTCTACTTTACCCAGCCTATAAACTATCACACTGCTGTTTGACTTACTGATGGTCCCTGAACAGATCTCTCAAACTGCTGTCAGCAAAACAACTCAGTGGCTTTAAATTAATTTGACAGTTTCTCCTTTTACTGACTGGGCATTTTTTGATATAGAGTGCATGATTTTAGCACTGCCACGAACAATATACTACAGAACGTTATAGTTATAGATGTCATTCAGTGCCAGATTATATGAAGCAAAAATATCCGTTTATCAAAGTGAAGCTAAAACATCGTATCAGCACAAAAATCACACATGAACAGATGGCCTTCATATTAATGTTGCTTTGGTTACGTTATGCTGAAATCAACAGACAACTACAAGAGCATCATCACAACACTCACCTCATCTATCAGCACCAGAGGATTTTCCGTTTTGGTTTTCTTCAGACACTGAATTATCTTTCCCGGCATTGCTCCAACATATGTCCGTCTGGATACACACACATGCAATTTTTACAGTGAGTGATTTGTATCGTCTTCCTCAAAATGAAAGTTGAATTGTTGCCATTTGGACACAGAGGAGAAGACCAGGACACACTGTGGATGTTTCCATTAATCCGTAAGAGATCTACAATTACAGAAGGTCTTAAACTGGTTCAGAGACGCACAGAGAGGCAACCTGAAAGCGGCATCCAGCCAAATCTAATTCAGGGAAGATTTCACTTTTCCTTTATAAAGTCAAGCAGCCAATAAGTTATTACTCTACCATTTGTACCTGTTCATCAGTGCCATCCCTCATGTCAGCAGGAAAGCAGAGAACGTTAAAGTTAAAGTTACTAGCAAAGCGCCGCCCTATCATTTTTCATTCCATAGTTAGTAGTGACATAAAAAAATCCACCATGATTACAAATTTTGGTGAAGAATACACTAATACTGGCCAATTAAAACAACTAAACGACTCAATCCACAGCACTCCAAGTTTTTTGTTGCTTGGATGTGTGCACAGTTGCCTTTTTTGATCTTGATTTGCATCCCATCATAGTCCATCACATTTAATTCTACCATTATCTGCCCTTGTGCAGGATGCCACCTTCTCTGCACATGATACTGACAATGTAATCCAGGATAAGGTCTCTCAGAAATAACAGTAGCACAGATCATACCTGTGCCCCTTGATCTCAGCCACATCTGTCATGCCTCCCACGCTGAACCTGAAGTATTCTCTGTTGAGAGCTCTGGCTATCGAGCGGGCGATGGAGGTCTTTCCTACACCTGGAGGACCGTAGAAACACAAGATCTTCCCCTGGGTGGTGCCACGAAGCTGGCTCACTGCTATAAATTCCTGTAAAAAGAAAGATGTTCATTTCTATAAAAAAGGATCCACTGTTCTGTGGGTGTGGATATATCTGATGTATCAAATACAGAGTATTAGAGTGTGTGTGCGTACCAGTATGCGTTTCTTAACATCATCCATTCCATAATGGTCTTCTTCCAGGACTTCTTTCGCTCTGTCCAGTAACAAGTTCTCTTCACTGTTGGTACCCCAGGGCATGCTGGTCAGCCAGTCTAGATAGTTGCGGGTTACACTGAAACAAACAGTAGATTCCTGATTATTGCAAATAGTCAATAAAACAAGCAGATGGACAGCCAATGTTAAAACAGATGGAGCTTTGCTACACGGAGACGTAGTTATGAGCAGCATATGAATAAAACGTTTGACAACATTAAGCCCATTAAGTTATTTTTAACAGATGCCGTATGCAGCCAAACTTTAAAACATTGTAATACCTAAAATGGAAATAAACAGTTCATTCTGAAAGACCTGTGGTTTTTCCCTTTTGAATATTTATTGTTTTTATCTAATTACTCAATTGATCGATGGACTAATCGAGAGATTACTCAGTTACTAAAATAATCAATAGCTGCTGCCCTAACTGAGATTTCCTTTCTCATAAATGTTCTCGTTTCTTTATTTTGTTCTTCTCTCCTTTGTCTCTCTTTACGTAAGCTCGTCATACTGTCTCGACTCATTTACTTCATTTAAACTCAAAGAGAAAGAGGACCAAGGAGAAAGGAGGCTGCCAGGGGAGCTGTGACTGGAGACAAACGGGTGTTCGCTTCGTGACGTCTTTTATACACCAGTAATGTATAAGAGTGGTGTGACACACAGCTGGAGTGCACGAAATATGGTGGGAGCAGAACTACATCAAATAAAATGCAAAACACATCACACCTACCTGATGTTTCTATAAAACTGCAGCTAAAAAGCAAAGATGCCTCATTTTGTTAGAAAATGGAGCGATAAAAGGAAGTGAGGGTGCGCGACCCAAGTCTCCAAGGTAACGTGTTAGCCAGGAGACTGTTTTAGTGATTGGGTTCGTTAGATACTGCATAAGTGCAAATACCAATGCAATCGCGCACACGCACCATGGAGCAAAGAGGGGTTCAGATAACACGTGTTAAAGTATCCTTAGCCAAACTCTGCTTCCTCTTCCTCTGTTCTATTTTCCAATAGCATAACTACATAAACTACATTTCCCTCTATTCTGTTTAGTAGTTTTCAAGTTGACTCCTGTTTTTTTTTTTAGTGTAAAGTGGTATTGTGGTTCAAAGGCCTTTGAAGACTAAAACAAGACGACTAACTTGAACTCTGATGAATGGTTGTCCAGAAGACCCAGCTTGTTGAGTTCTTCGTTGATCACATCCATTATATGCTGAGGGACCATCCTATCTTTCAGTCTTTCACGAAACTTCTCCTCAATAGCATCTTTGTCCTCCTTTTCCAGACCCAGCTCCTAATGACAAAAACACAGAATATTTTATGAGCCACATCTTCACACACCTGCATCCACGGTGCATGCTCCTACTGTACTCTGAGTGCAGCTCACATTTTCTTTGCCTATGATAAAGATAAAATTATGCATTTAAATCTGAAACTGTGTATGCACCTGCCAAGAGAACAATACCAAAAGCATATAAATGGAAAATATGGTTCAAAGTACACCAGACAGGTGATTTGATGTAGTATCCAGTCAGTTTTCAATTACGTCATGCTGTAGTACCTGGTACTTTTTTAGTACCTGCTCGCCCGGGGTTCCAAGCGATACGAGCAGGTGCTAAAATGTGACGTCAGACGACTACATGCCACTACATGGCTGATCATTTGATGAGTTCCCAAAAATCAAATCTGCCATTTTTGAAACCTGAAAACAAGAAATGGCTACAAAAACATCGCCATGATCCCAGAGAATTACAAAATGCCACAGACCGAGCTGCAGGTATATTCTTGCCTCAACGTCCACCTTTGTTGTAGCATTTGTGTCGCATACTAATTACCTCGCGGGACGCTCTGACGACATGTGTGTCAGATAGCACTGTTTGTAAAAGAAAACCGGTCGATCTAAGTTGAATCGTGGCGAGTCGATCGGAGTAGGTACTAACGGAAAAGGTGCTTTAGGTGTCAGCTGTGCCGGATTGAGACTATTGGCTTGTAAGACGTGTCTTAACAGTATGCTGACAGTTGACTGCTGAAAGTCCCCAGAGTTTTTGAGAGCCCAAGTGTTTCTCCTGAATGACTTTGGGTCTGTCAGGCAAAGGGAAGACAGAGGTGGTCTGTCACAGATTAGTCTGGTGTACCTTCTTAATGATCTTGAGCTGCTCCTGCAGCAGGTACTTCCTATGGGTCTGTTTGATCTTCTCTTCCACCTGAGAACATAGAAGAGACACGGATGAATGGCCAAGGGTAACAACCTAAGCAGAAGTTATTTAATACTTCAACATTATGATGACGTCTGACCTCACGACCCAAGCGCTGCTGTAGCTTACTCAGCTCGTACTCCTTCTTGAGTAAAGACAGAGCCTTGTAGAGACGTTTCGGGATCTGCATGGACACAGAAACAGGACTCAATGAACTGCACACAAAACTTTTAATGAACAGAACTCTGCAACACTGATTTCATGAAATAGAACAGCAGAGTTGGAGATGACGTTTCTGTAGTAATCTCTCAGTAACAAAAAAACAAAAAACGCTGCTTTCTTGATTTATTATTATTTTGTATGAGAAAAGCGTTTCTTAATAAGTCTGTACACACGCATAAACGAGGGTATTAGAATCAAATAAAGACACTCCACTCAGAGTTGAAAATCAACTGGACACTATTAGTGTATCAAAAAACAAGTTTTAGGATAAGAAAAGGAGTCACGAGTTAGCACATCACTGGTTGCTCTGGAAAATGCTCACACACTGAGTGTCATAAAGGTCTATAAGCAGGCAGACTGCTCACATTAGTCTCCTCCAGGACGTCTTGTAGTTCATGCGATTCAGCTCCCGTCAGAGCTGCTCCCATATCACTGAGATAGATGGGGTTATCAACCACACGCTGACCAGCCTGCATCATCTGAAGGACCGACTCTCTGGTTCACACACAAACAAGCACATTTCAGAAAACGTCCCTTTCATCAATACTACAGTTGGATTTTGTTTTCATCCCGACAGCCTGGTACTAATATAAACATCTGACTTTAAAGTGTTTTCATTGGCAAATTAGAAAACAGCCTAATTCAGCATCAGCTGAAAAGGTGCACCGAGCACAGATTGCCTGGAAATTGCTTTAAGATGTTGAACACCCTTACTAGGTTTATAGAATGGAAACCTGAAACTACAAGCAGTATAAAGTAAAAAAGTAAAGTAAAATGAAAGTTTACAGATTGCATATGATAAAACTGAAATGGTAGAACTGACCTGTAGAGGGGGTTAAGTGCAATGATGTCTCTGATGGTCTTTACTATCTCTGCTGTCAGCGCCTGTAGAACACATGACATTACAGACGTGTGTGTTAAAGAATGACAAACAGTTTAATTTTTTTTTTTTTTTAATCACTTGATTGAAGATGATGTAATAACGCGCTACTTTGATGCGTTTTCTGTACCTTGACCTCCTCGGTGACGGTGAACTGTTCATGCTGAACATTGTCCACTTCGACCATCAGGATGTTGGAGGAGGGCAAAGGTTGAAGCTCTGGACTCAGGTCTGCCTCTGATATCTGAATAGAACAAAAATAATTACTATCAATGTGGAAAGAACTGTAAACTATAAATATTACTATACCCATCACTAATGACACATTATCAAAACCAAGATGCACAGCTTGGTGGACACTGACTGAACCAAATAGTTTCAAACCATCCTTAACAAATGTAGGTCATGTTGAAAGCTTACACACTTCTATAAAAGGAACTTCTTCTTTTTTTTTTATTTACTTAAGCTGCCAATGTACCCTCCGCTGTGGTTGCTTCATGCACCGCCGCATCATCATCACACAGATGCAGTGATTTATACCCCCAGTTAAGAAGCAAGAAGTCGCTGCAGTATTCTGTTAAACAATAGGTGTCGCCACTCAGATAAAACTGTCTAGCAGGACAAGCACAGACATGAGTCCACTGTCAGAGGACATAAGAAGATCATTTGTAACGTCACTAAAGCTGTTTCTGTGAGGAGCTCTGAAACCTGACTGAAACTCTTCAAATAAGCCATTCCTCCACAGATGATCTGTTAGCTGTTCAGCAACTACTCTTTCAAGGACTTTTGAGATAAAAGGAAGATTGGCCTATAATTGGCTAAGACTGCTGGGTCAAGACATGGCTTTTTAAGTAAAGGTTTAACTACAGCCAGCTTGAAGGCCTGTGATACATAGCCGATTGTTAGAGATAGGTTGATCATATTTAAGATTGAAGCATTAATTAATGGCAGGACTTCTTTGAGCAGTTTTGTAGGAATGGGGTCTAAAAGACACGTTGATGGTTTGGAGGAAGTCATTAGTTAACTCAGAAAGAAGATCAATTGGAGAAAAAGAGTCTAAATACATACCAGTGGAACAGAAAGCAACTGTACATAATGTTATGTCTGTGAGATGATTAATATGAGTAATTTTTTCTCTAAAGGTTAATTTTTTTGTGAAGAAGTTCATGAAGTCATTACTAGTTAACGTTAAAGGGATGTTTGGCTAAAACAGCACTCTGACTTTTTGTCAGCCTGGCTACAGTGCTGAAGAGAAACCTGGGGTTGTTCTTATTTTCCTCAATTAGTGAAGAATAGTAAGATGTTCTGGCTTTATGGAGGGCTTTCTTATAAAGCTGCAAACTATTTCCAAATGATGATCTTCTAAGTTTGCGATATGCCATTTCCTCTCCAGCTTACGAGCTACCTACTTTAAGGTGCGTGTATGAGAGTTATACCAGAGAGTCAAGTACGTCTGATTTGAGGCTCTATTGTTCACAGGAGCTACAGTATCCAGAGTCGTACGTAGTGAGGAGTTAAAATTATAAACAAGATAATCAACCTCTCTTGCAGTAGTGTTCAGGTAGCTGCTCTGCTCTGTGTTGTTCCAGGGCAAGATGATAACAGCGGGTGGATTATATCCTTAAACTTAGTTACAGCAGGTTCAGAAAGACATCTACTGTAATGAACTCTACTCCTCACTGCTGTGTGATCAATTATTTTAAATTGAAATGTTATTAGGAAATGATCAGACAAGAAAGGGGTTTTCAAGAAACTCTTACAATGTTCAGTTTCTATATCATATGTTACAACAAGATCTAGAGTGTGATTAAATCATAAGCACCGATTTCAAACTGCTCCAACATCTTCCTCTGTGTATGTCTCTGAGCTTCTGTTCAGGATTAATATTAAAATGGAGCTAAACCATAACCGTACAGTTGTATCTTCAACCCGGCTCAAGATGTGCACAACCGACCGACGGGACACAAAGATTGTGTCTCACGACGCAGGGTGTGTGAAAATCGTCAAGCGACACCTACGACACAAGCAACACGGCAATGTGAAAACGCCTTACACTGTGATTATATACATTTGGGGGAAATCTGATCAAACCTGCCACGCTTTTTTATAGCAGGTTTAGTGTGCTTGTGAACCCTGTGCTTAGAAACGATGCTGGTTTAGTCTATATGTGGTTACCTTGAAGTTTCCTGCAGTTAGGCATGTGCAAGGAAGCATTGCCTAAACAATGCGACTGTGTTGGTTTAACCTCAGGCGTTCCTGTTAATGACTTTTTCTTTGTACTGTTTTGCTTACACATAACTTTATGTAAAAGCACGCCCCCTTGGACCACCGCATACAGTTGATAGTGGTGCAACGGATCAAAAATCTCACAGGATCGCGGTTTTAAGTCACGGATCGGATCAATTTTCGGATCAGCAAAAACAAAAATTCGACTCGCCATTTACTTATTTAAGTATTTTTGCCTATTAAAAAACATTCAACTGAAGACTCATTCCACTCACTTATATAAAAACAAATTAAGGTGCAATATGGACATTATGGACCATGCTGGGCATCCTCTGCACACGGCCATAAACAACCAGAGGAGTCTGTTCAGTGACAGGTTGCTTCTCCCAAAGTTAAGGACCAGCAGACTTAAAAAGTGGAGTGGGATCCGTTCGGATTTCAGAAAACTTCAACCGTGATCCGTTGCACCACTGGCAGTTAATTTAAAGCCGAGACAACTTAAGAAGAGGTCCAAAAGAAAATGAACGCTGTGGTGAAATGAATCTTTGTGTCCTTCTCTCGACTGCGTGCATAGAAGGCATATGTGATATTAGGCTCCTGTTTCTCACCTTGTCCTCAAGCTGCTCTGGCAGAGAACTGAGATGGTCCTTGCGGCTGCGTTTGGTTTTGCGTCTTTGTGTAGGTTTCTGGTGGGACTCTGGCTCAGACTCCAACTCTGACACAGTTGAAGCTATTTCCTCTTCAGGCTCCACCTGCAGCTGTTTTGTGATCCGGATCCTTACAGCCCAGATGATATACAGAAGAAATAACATACATACTCATAAGTGAGAGCACTGTCTCCAGAGTTCTAATGAAACCAATCCCTATGCCCTTTAACCTAAAATTTCTCACCCACCAGTAATAGCAGTACATCTAACCTGCGGTGTCCCATGACAATCATCCTCAGCTTGTCTCCCAAGTCCTGCATCTCATGAATCTGAACAAAGGTTCCTGTGGTGTAGATGGCATCTATAGACTCCACTACATCCGACTCGTTACTGCAACAGACAGAAAGACGTGTTTACTATCAAAACACCAGACAGAGAGCAGGTCTCTTAAATGGACTTGTCCAGGAAAATGAAACAATGCTTTTATCAGGTGGATAAATTGGTCAGTCAGTCACCTAGACTGCAGAAACACAAAACAACCTGGTTGTTAAATCAAAGGTAAGGCAGACGCAGAGAAACGCAGCCGCAAACGCTGAAGCATCTACGATGGCAGAAGCACAAACCGAAATGGTCATCACACCAAAAATAACAATCTTGCAAAGACCAAAAAATGAGCTTGAAAAAGCCAGAAGACCAAATCCTGAAAAGTCTCCTGTGGCACAAGCTCAAAATGAAATGTTGGTGAAACCAAAGAAAACAAAAAAGCAAAAAGTGGCTGAAGAACCAAGAAGACCAATTACTCGGGCATATGCCTGCGCTCTTGTTGAAGCTCAAAACAACATAGGTGATGGAACAAACCCGAGAAATAAAGAAATGCAAGAAAACACTGAAGCCACTTCTGAAAGGGAAAAAGCTGAATCCCTCACTATCTCAAAAGCAAAGGAGGACATAAATATGGAGAGAGAGGGAAACGTGAATAACCCCAGCAGACCAAACCCTGGGCCTAATGGAGGGACTTGGCAATATCAGCCCAATCCCAGATTTAGACCCCATCAGGGCAGTGTCCAGTTTAAACCATGGCACGAGATGCTGCTCTCAGACAGCAACTGGAAGTCTCCCAGAGCCATCAGAACGCCCTTTATTGGAAAATGGTAGCTGCTAACAAGAGGGCTTCTTATCACCTGTTTCAGGTGAACAACCTTCATGCACAAATGCACGAGAACAAGAGAAATCCTGAGGAAACGATTAAAGACCTCATAGAGCAGCTGGAGGAGGCTTCTAGTAATAAGCCCAATAGCAACAGTGAAGCAATTGTCAAACTTGATGAGGTGATGGTTACCCTGCAGGAGGCTTCACACACACACACACACACTCTGTAGGCCTGACGTCCTCTAAGGAGGCTGAATTTGAGGTCCAATGTAGGAATCAACAAGAGCAGATAGAGATGCTCCAGAAACAGCTCCTAGCAGCTGAAAATCAACTCAAAGAACAGGACATTAAACATAGGCAGGAGCAGGAGACAGTCAACACAGAAATCAGTGACCTCAAATCCCAGCTCTGCTCCAACAAGGCCCTTCGTGATTTGAAGGTAGAGACTCTTAAGTGGGAGCTGAAAGAAGCCAAAGCTTCCTCACTTAAAATCCCACAGCAGCAAAAAGAACAAAATTCCACCGATGCAAATGAAATGTCAAAATCTGAGCCTCTGAAAGAAAAAGACACTGGAGAACAGGAGAAGATGGAAAAAGAGGACTCACTGCCATCTACTGCAATGTCTCTGCAGGAGCCTCAGAAAGAAAAAGACACCACAGAACAACAGAAGATAGAAAAAGAAGAGTCAGCTGCATTGTCTGTACAGGAATCTTTGCAAAGACTATGAGACACACAGAAAATGCTCACTGTGAAGGTGGCTGAACTCAAGACTGAAGTTAAGAGCCTGCCAGAGATTCCACCAAGTAAGAAGAAGAAGAAGAAGAAGCGGAACTGGCTGCGTCGCCTTTCCACCTAATTGGTCTCAACAACATGTCCTAAAAATCACATTTATATACAACTAAATTGTCAGTGAACATTTGGACCCCACTCGGTCGAGACAGAAGGCCACCCCTTCCTGAGCCCGGTTCTGTCAGAGGTTTCTCCCTATTAAGAGGGAGTTTTTCCTCTCCACTGTCGCCAAGTGCTTGCTCATAGGGGATTTGGGGGCTTTTTTTTTTTTTTTTTTTTTTTTTTTTTTTTTTTTTAAAACACCAACCACTGATAAGCTCACTGACATCAAATTTAGGACTCAGCAGCAGTGTTGGGACTAACGCGTTATTAAGTAACGCGTTACAGTAACTACGTTATTATTGTGGTAACGAGCACGGTAACTAGTTATTATGCCAAAACTAGGAACGCGTTACTCGTTACTGGGATTTAGATAGGGTCGTTACTCGTTACTTCGTGTGGTGGCATCGCGGAGCTTCCACAGATTCAATAACATTAGCAAGTGGTGGAGGCCAGCGGGTGGATGAAGGAAAAGGGACGCAGAAGGAAAAGAGACCCGAGGCGGCCGTCGGTCCAAGTGTGAACTGAACTTCAGGTAAGAAGTTATGACCTGCAGTCTCTCTGGGTCAGATATGAACCAAGTTTAGGTGGAGTTTATTTTCGTTATTCTGACTTTTTCCGTACTGCGTGCTAGCTAGCATGACGGAGTTTCTATACAGCTGGGTGGGTGCTATGAAGTTACTGATGTTAAACTTTATTTTGTTCATAAGTTATTAGAGTTGCCAACCTTCCCGTCTGCTATTCAGAGAAAATATTACGCGTTTCTTATTGAGGTGAAAAGGAACAGTTTGTCCCGTAATTCAGCTACAATGAAAAAGGCACAAAGCTGGAGTTATTCTGTGTCTTTGCTGCACAGCTGCCTCTCATTCTCCCCCCTCCCTCTCCCGTTTCTACTTCAATCATGAAACTGATCAATGATCAGCTGATCGGCTTTTCTCTCTTGTTTGTTTATCGCTCACTTTGCGCAGAAAGAGGAAACCAGCGGATGTTGCGCTAAACAACAGCAGCATGTTTTAGCTTGATCAGCTATCGTTAGAATTTATTTAATATTAATTTCTAGTATCAGCTGATGTTTGCTGGAGCCACAGCTGCAAAAAAGCTGCTGGTCATGATATGGTTTGGTTATCTGGTGAGAGGGAAACATGAAGATGAAACCAGGAGATGTCCTTACTGGATCATCAGAGCTGAACAGGTGATGGAGAAACAGGTTTACCTTTTAGGTGACATGAATGAGTTGAAGGGAAGTTATGAACTGTTTCTGAGAGACAAATAACCCCAGGATCCTTTTTTAGGTAGCTGACAGCTGGTAACTGTGCAGGGGCGGGTCTAGCAAAGTGTTGCCAGGGGGGCATGTAAGGCATTAACAGGGAGAGGGGGGCACAAAGAAACACTTTTCTTTCTTATTCTCATTTAAAATGTCTCGCTTTTAAAAAATAATTATCTGAATCTTACAACAAACGATTGATAGATTGATGCATATATACCATCAAAACAGTGCACATCACTGTCACAACAGTGTTTGTTTTCATTCAAAGGCTTTATGATTTTTCCTATAATGGTGGGCCAGTCTCTAGTCAAAATGCCCAGGACGATTTTTTTGCCCCAGTCCAGCCCTGTATGCAGCTCATCTGCAGTCTGGTGTTACCTACATCTTCCTATTCAGAAGGCAGAATTTCCGAGTTCTGAGTACAATCGAAAGCACCACGACTGCAGTTTTTGTGTTGGATGTAAAAGGCGCACATGACTCTGTGACGTAGGCTAGAATCATGGCAGCAGTCAATGACGGTCCAGGCGTGGGATTTCTCTCGTGGAAATATGCACATTATCTTTTCCTTTCTATTTGTCGGTGGCACAGTGCACTTGTGGCAAGTAAGCAAGCTAGAAGACTGGCAAAGTTATGGAAGCAACACATTAACAAGAGAATTCTGAGTAAAACCAAAGTACTTTCCCTAGTAACTAGTTACTTTGAAAGTAACGAGTAACTTGAAGTAACTGAGTTACTTTTGAGAGAAGTAACTAGTAATGTAACTAAGTTACTATTTTAAAGTAACTTACCCAACACTGCTCAGCAGATATGGAAATGGATGATTTGTCATCAAGTGAGGAATCATTCGTTTAAAACATATTTGCTGAGTCATATTTAGTTGTATATAAATAAGATTTCTGGGACACTAAAGCCAATCACAGGCTAATTTGGAAAATTGGGAAAAAAATAGATGTGTCATTGTTTCATATAGATTTCAAATAACATACCATTTGATGTCAACATATCTTTGTTACATATGCAGTGCTTGTGGTCTTATATTCTTATGATTCTGTTCATTTTATGAGGATATACTTCTGCCTTGCTTCACATATTTACTGCTGCTTGGCTAGCTCTAGTCATGCTAGCATCAGCACAGGTAGAAACAGATAAACATCAGAGACATCGCATAGCTTGTGTTTATGTTCAGAGTAGGGCTGGGCCATATCATACCGTTCACGGTAATACCGGTATAATGTTGGGCAACGATAAGAAGATGAAATATCACGATAGAATATGGGTAAAACGCGCATGAGCAGTGCCTTTGTTTTCATATGCACATGGCGGCGACAGAGAACGAGAAGGGCGAAAGTGGATTGCTGAATGAAACGGATGAACCAATCAATCAATCAAGGCTTTATTCGCCACGTGCAGGTTGCCCTGCAGTGAAATAGGACGACCCCCCCCCCCCCCCCCCCCGACCTTACACACACAACACAGACATCACATGGGGATACAGGTCGGAGATCGGTAGCGTTACAGAAAAAAACCCCACGGAGGACAGCATGAGAACAGGAAACAAAAAAACTCCTCTGCACAAAAAAGCACATAAATGTCCACAGCGTTTGGAAAGGGAGGGGGGATGAGTGTGTGCATATCAGTGTATATGTATGTGTGTGTGTGTCCAGAGTTCAGCTGAGACAGTGTCCTTCGCCCTGCTAGGCTAAGTAAACAGTCTTCCAGCCAACCCAGGTGGCCTTGCATGAAATGGGAAGGAACAGACTAAACACAGTCGTTATCAGGGTGTTTTTGTTTGGCTCCAGCCTTGTGACCGCAGCTGGCGCCAAATGGGTATCCGCATGAACCAAAAGGGTATCCGCATGAATTTGTTTGTAAAAATGCTGCAACTTCAGTGGTGTGGAACTGGTTTAGCTTTCGTCCATCAGATACACAACAAAGCACTATTTTTGGTAGAGCATGCTCGCGGGCCGTCGTTATTACCGTGTTTTTTGGAAAATACGGCACACTTAAAATCAATCCTTTGATTTTTCTGAAAATCGACAGTGTCCCTTATAATCAGGGGTGCACATAAGTGGTCCGCAGGTGCGCATTCGCTGTCAAAATAAAAGACGTGCACTAGATAAGAAGGTGCAACGGCGGAGCCACGCGATGGTTTTACTGTTAAAAACAGTCGTTTGTCTGTCCGTAGTGTGGTTATATTAAATATAAGAGAAAGAGAGAACTTTAAGAAATTCTACAGTGACCACCAAAACAATAAAAAAATATTGTCGTAAACAGTTTATTTTGTGACACCACGAAACAAACGATAGCGTAAAATGAAACGATAGACGTTTTCATATCGACATCCGATATATATCGTTATATCGAACAGCCCTACAGCAGCCTACACCTATTGCAGCATAAGTGAGATGCACAGTCCTGTGCAAAAGTCTTGAGCCAGTCCAGTCTTCTGATGTGAATAAAGTTTAAAGCAAAACTTTTAACAGCTATGAAATCCCTTTCTATTTCACCTGCAATGCTGCATACAGTACAGGTACTGCCGCTTGGGAAACATAATTACCAGGGTTAACCATTTCCCAAAGCCTTTGGTCTCACTGTGAGTGTTGGATAAATGGAATGCAATAGTGTTAGCAATTGCAGTATGTCTTTGTGAGCTTAATGGATCCATCAGACGGACGTCTGAGTTGGCACTGGATGATTCACTTATTAATCACTGCACTATTTTTCTTGGCCCGCATTATACTGTAGCCTGAAGTCTGATGTTGCTCTACAGCGCTCTTTGCGTATTATTTGTCTATACCACAATGATGACGTCGTGAATCAATTAGCATTCAGTTTCCCCCCCAAGGCAAAGGAGAAGTGCTGACATCTGAAAGGATGGCAATTCTATGAAAATGCTTTAAGAAAATGCTTTAGTAACTTCTTCAGTCCGACCCCTCTGCTGTGATGCAGATGTCAAACTAAAAACGCCACTCAACTAGTATCCTATAGATTAATCCATCAACTAATTGAGTATAACAATAAATTATATTTGTAAAGTAAACTCAGACTGTATAACCACATGGAGCAAAAACACACCACTGAGATCAGTATTCATCTTGAGGCATGCAACAACCTGGTGATCAGTAATTCAACTGGAGAAGTGACTTCCAAACTTACGCATCATCTCTCTTCATGAAGACTCCAGCATATGGCTGAGCCAGACGCACCTTCCTCCTCAGCAGTTCCATCAGTGCTTTGTTTTTAACCTGACATGAAGAGAGAAACATCACACACTGGAATACAATAAACAGTAGTTTCCAGGGGTTGTCTGGAAAATGCCCTTATCGGTTGTGAGACATTTTACTTTATTGACTAAATAAAGAAGAGAAACTAAGTCTTAATTTAAAAAAAAAGAAAAAACAAACAGCAAAAAACAATGTGCTATGCAACAGCATTTCTACCCACTCCTCACACACCTTTGTGGCAGTCACATGGTGTTCTCTTCAAAATGTGTAGTTTTAAACAGACACTGAGATAATAATGGTAATGTGGCATTAAGTGAAATGAAGACACACTTCTACTTCCGAAGCACAATTTTAACAACCTTAATTAACCAGAGTTTACAGGTTATAAAACATATACACTATACATGACTGTAACTAAATGTTCCAAAGATTAGGAGCCACCACTAAAAAATAAAATAAAAGGCTCTATCGCCTCTTCAGTTTAAGACTGGACTTCCTCTGATAACCTAAGGTGTACTAAGTTTTACCGAAGACCGTTTAAATGTCAAATCACTCTCAGTTTGTTGCGTGATTGCGTCACCCTCCCTTCAACCAGACCAAGTAGCGGACAGAATGTGCAAGGTTACATCAGACTCACCTCGATGATCTTGATGAAGCGGGGGAACACCGGGTTCCTGCTAACGGCAACCAGAGGCACATTGGGAAACACCTCGGGGACCATCATGGGGGTGAGAGCCGTCATCTGAACCCCGTTGTAAGGTGCTCCGCCGTCTCCCCCAGGCTCTTCTCCCCCGGAGCTTGCGCCGTCCTCGCCATCCTGTCCAGAGAAGCCCGCACCTGCCCGGTTTCCATACATCCTACATTGAAGCGTATACGGTCCACAGCTCCGGGTGAGGACACTGTCTTGGAAGTGTGGAACGGCCCCGACACGTATCCACCGGCGAGGTCTGCCGGTCAGCCTGCTGCCAGCTGTCAGTGCTGTGGTGGGGGACATGCATGTTTTCTGTGGGGTTCCGATGCTGGTGTAGAACCGCGCTGGCTGTTGCCGGCTCAGTGGTGATGTCTCGGTCAAGCGGGAGACAACGCCAGGCCAGTGTAGTTTAGCAACAAAAGCCGAATTTCTGTACAGTTGTTTAGCAGCTCCTATCATTTTGACACAGGTGGCCATGTTTATCTGGAGCCCTCTACGGCTGCACGTGACGATCCGTCTTCCGTCCAATATTGATGACGTAGTGTTGCTCACGCAACGATTCTAGAACAGTGGTGTCAAACGTAAGGTCGGGGGCCAGAATCGACCGAGGAAAGACTCCTATCTAGTCTACCCTAAGGTTTCTGGGGGGGGGGGGGGGGGGGGGATGATGAAGTGCATAGGTTTTTAACTTTAGGTTTTACAGATTTTGTACTGACTGAAGACTTCACCAGCTGGCATTCATACTACTCCAAAATATTTAAGTAATAGTTAAAAAATTAAATGACACACAAACAAATTCCCGTTTTCCCACTATCTAGTACAGAAATTTCTGGGAGTCTTTTGTTTTGATTTTTTTTTTTAAAGCAAATCAAAGTTTGTTGAAAGAAAGACAGAAAGCAAGAAGAGAGAGTTTTTGTTTTTATAGTAAAAAAAGAGAACAAAAACTTTATGTTTTATAAAGACAGGTCAGTCTGGGCAATGAGCTAGTAGAACTTTGTAATTTTACACATTTTTCATGAAGAAACACTGGAGACGTACTTTTGAAGCATCTTTTTCTAATACTTATAAGATATCCCAGGGATTATGTGAAGTTAAATGTGTTTACAACTGTGTTGTAAACACACTAAGATATTCTTAGTGTGTTTACAACACATTTAACTGACAGAAATAATTTTTTTATTTTGTTAGTAGATGCATTAATGACAATAATGCATTCATTTGTGTTATGTTTGATACTACTGCTACTACTATCAGTGATAGTTGAGCATTGCTGAACACATCCTATGCCCACTAGGTGGCGATGGAGAGTACCATTTGACCAAATGACCAACTGACGCATAACATGGTTGGAACCACCAGTTAAAATGTAATCTAGATCAATAATGATTATAACCTACTATGTCTTTCCTCTTCCCACTAGGAGGTGCTCTAACTATTGCAGCCAAATGGCACATCAATCTGTTCAGGGCTCGACTCTCATCATGCCCGTGAAGCTTGGGAGAGATTGGCGAATGGTCAAGCTCAACGTGCAGCCATGGCCACACCTTTTCACGAAACTTCAAAAGCTTTGTCATTTAACATCATCGAGGTGGGCCGTTCTATGTAAACTCACAATGTTCACACTGAATCGCCATGATGGTCTGACGGTTATTCTCACCACTTTTGAGGCGGATAGGTTGGCCACGCCCTATGATGATAACTCAAAAACTATGCCATTTGAAATGGTCCAGGGTCTGTAGTTGAGACTGGCCAACTGTCCCACAGCCCAATAAAGGAGATGTGGAAATAGCTTCAGTCTGTTGCAGACTAACGTGAAATTCAATTGATTGATTAACAAGATATTCTTAGTGTGTGTTCTTTCCAGAGGCGTAATAGAAAGTCAGCAGCAGGCCTGAATCAAGTATTACAACATTTTATACATTTTCTAAATCATCCAAATTAGTGCAATCCTGTGACAATGTGACACACAGTTTGTACTTCATTCCATGGTTTTGGTGAAGTACAGTTTAAAACAACTGCGCTTAAAACAACTCCAGCAGCTTTAAAGTTTTAGTTTTAAATCAGCGGGATTAGCCATGTTTTCACGGATTTCGATATTTACAGCATGTTTTCATTGTGATATTGTCAAAAAAGGCCATGAGGTTGATAACAAGAGTGAGCCTAAATGCTGAACCAACAAAGAAACTAATGTTTTAGAGTTTATTTTCACACAAAAGAGTTATGGTAAATACAGGGGAACACAGGGTTCTCTTCCAGATCTGGAGAGTGTGTTATGGTATACTGAGGGAAGAGAGGAGAAATTAGGTAAGTCCGGACTGACGGTACATGTTTGAGGCTGATCAGGAGGTTGTACTGACTCTAAGCAGTTTTGGTGACAGTGCATACTCCATGAAATTAAATGCTATTCATTGCAATATACTGGACATTCACTGATAAGATTCAACATACTGTTTTAGAGAGGTTGAGATTAGATGAACATGGTCCTTCATGAATATGAATGTGTGCTCTTGTGTTATTAAAACAAATGTACTTAAATTAATAGTGTCATCTCTACTCTTCGTCTTGCTCGATGCCAGTAATATAAGGGGTGACGGAAGTTACAGCTATCGTTGTAATCACCGTCTCTGGTCTTTTAACTCCAACTACCACAAGTTTAAAGGCTGTAGATTGTAGCCATTACTTTAACACTGTATATAAATGTAACAGGGCTCAGTGCTGGTTTTTACAGTTTGAGCTACTTCAAACTTTACTTGGGAATTTCACATTATCATACTAAAAATAGTAGCTAGGTAGTACTGCTGTAATATTTTCATATGCTATGATGATCTTAAAAGAGCAGAGTTAGGGATTAATACAGTGGGTGATCTTGTTCATGAGAACTCTCTTCTTACTTTTAATCAACTGAAAAGCAAGTTTGGTCTGACCAATAAGGATTTTTTGAAGTACTTTCAGGTAAAGCACGATATTACTTCTAAATTGAAGGATTTTAATGGAGGGTTTGGTCTTTCTCCTACAGAATCACTCATGGTAAAAACTACCCAACTAAAATGTATCACTAAAAAGATTTATAACATTCTCTCTGATCTTAGAATGGATAACTCTAACAAAGTCAAGGGCCAATGGGAATCAGATGTAGGCGTTATAGATGCTGAGGCTTGGGATGAGTTGTGTTGTCGTCCTTTCAAAGCCTTGGCATCTAATTCTATTTGGGAGAGGCAGTTTAAACTTATAAATAGGCTTTATATTACACCCGAGAAGAGGCACATTATGTTTCCAGCTTTGCCTAATCTCTGCAACAAATGTCAGTCTGCTGTTGGTTCCTTTTTTCATTGTCTGTGGAGCTGTGCTGTTATTCTACAGTTTTGGAGATCATAGATAAGCTATGTGTTATATTTAATTGCCGACTGCATCTGGGTCCAAGGACTTGCTTGTTAGGACTAAATGATGAGCTACCTGCCGGCTTTCGCAGCAAAGATCTCCTTCACATACTGCTACACTACGCTCGAAAGTGCATTATGGTACTGTGGATTTCTGATAAGGCTCCATCTATCAACCATTGGCTAGTCTGTGATAAGTATTGTGCCAATGGAAGCCTTCTCTACGGCACTTAAGGACAAACCTTTCCTTTTCTACCGGGACCCTTTTTTGGCCTATCTGGACACTCCTTCTGCTCAGAGGTTGAATTCGGGCTTACGGGATTTAGCCTGGCAACAAAGGGACGATTGTTAACCTTTTTCATTGTTTATTACTATTGCTGTTGGGGTTTTTTTTCTACCTCCCACGTCCTGCCATACATGTAGATGCATCTTTGTCCTGTGTATGTATATGCTGGTGACTGCTGTTTTCCTGCTTTGCAATTAAAAGTTCAATTAATAAAAAAGAAAAAAAAAAGAAAAAAAAAGAGCGGGATTACATCTAGTCATGCTAGCATTAGCCATGTTAGCATATTACATTCAACTGGGGTTGCCAACTTTTTAACTATCAAATAAGAGACACTCTGGCATACCAGAAGCACAATGCACAGCCAGCTGGGCATAGTGTAAATATGTGCTGTATGTTCATAATCATTATCATATAATAAAAATACAATAAAATGTTGGTATATATTTTAATCAACATCTAATCTAAAACAACAAAGTAAATTATAGCAGAAATCACATGGGTATTTCCTTTGAAAAATAAGCAAAAAATATTCAAATAAAGTACTGTAAACAGGCTAAAGTTACCCAGTTTATTATGCTACGCAGACCAAACAGCACCTTGTTTTTATTTATTACTCCTCTTATGACTGGACACAAGCACTGGTCTGAGTTTTTCCACAACATCTCATTTTGCATCTGCCCTCTAAATATTAAAATGCATTCTCCTAAACTACATTAAAGGTCCACAAGTAAACTAATTTATTTGACACTGGCTTGCATATCTTTTTTCTTTTT